>NC_136326.1:7416707-7837934 GCF_964198595.1 Lampetra fluviatilis | reverse complement strand
AACACCCTCCCCTCCACCCCAACCCCCCCCCCCCTCCACCCCAACCCCCTCCACCCCCAACTCCCCCCCCCTCCACCCCAACCCCCCCCCCCTCCACCCAACCCCGCCCCCTCCACCACAACCCCCACCCCCTCCACTTCAACTCCCTCCCCCTCCACCCCCAACCCCCTCCACCCCAACTCCCCCCCCCTCCACCCCAAACCCCTCCACCCCAACTCCCCCCCCCCTCCACCCCAACTCCCCCCCCTCCACCCCAAACCCCACAACCCCAACTCCCCCCACCCCAACTCCCCCCCCCCTCCACTCCCCCCCTCCCCCCCAACTCCCCCCCCCTCCACCCCAACCCCCTCCCCCTCCACCCCAACTCCCCCCCCCCCACCTCCACCCCAACTCCCCCCCCCCCCTCCACCCCAACCCCCTCCACCCCAACCCCCTCTACCCCAACTCCCCCCCCTCCACCCCAACCCCCCCCTCCACCCCAACTCCCCCCCACTCCACCCCAACCCTCACCCCCTCTACCCCAACTCCCCCCCCCTCCACCCCAACCCCCCCCCCTCCACCCCAACTCCCCCCCCCCTCCACCCCAACTCCCCCCCCTCCACCCCAACCCCCATACTCTACCCCAACCCCCCCCCCCTCCACTTCAACTCCCCCCCCTCCACCCCAACCCCCTCCACCCCAACTCCCCCCCCCTCCACCCCAACTCCCCCCCCCCTCCACCCCAACTCCCCCCCCCTCCACCCCAACCCCCCCCCCCCTCCACCCCAACCCCCTCCACCCCAACCCCCCCCCTCCACCCCAACTCCCCCCCCTCCACCCCAACCCCCCCCCTTCCACCCAACCCCGCCCCCTCCACCCCAACCCCCACCCCCTCCACTTCAACTCCCCCCCCTCCACCCCAACCCCCTCCACCCCAACTCCCCCCCCCTCCACCCCAACCCCCCTCCCCCTCCACCCCAACTCCGCCCCCCCCCCCACCCCAACTCCCCCCCCCTCCACCCCCCCCCCCCTCCACCCCAACTCCCCCCCCCTCCACCCCAACCCCCTCCCCCTCCACCCCAACTCCCCCCCCCCCTCCACCCCAACTCCCCCCTCCTCCACCCCCCTCCCCCTCCACCCCAACCCCCTCCACCCCAACTCCCCCCCCTCCACCCCAACCCCCCCCTCCACCCCAACTCCCCCCCACTCCACCCCAACCCTCACCCCCTCTACCCCAACTCCCCCCCAACCTCCACCCCAACCCCCCCCCTCCACCCCAACTCCCCCCCCCCTTCCACCCCAACTCCCCCCCCTCCACCCCAACCCCATACTCTACCCCAACCCCCCTCCCCTCCACTTCAACTCCCCCCCCTTCCACCCCAACCCCCTCCACCCCAACTACCCCCCCCTCCACCCCAACCCCCTCCCCCTCCACCCCAACTCCCCCCCCCCTCCACCCCAACTCCCCCCCCTCCACCCCAACCCCCTCCACCCCAACTCCCCCCCCCCTCCACCCCAACTCCCCCCCCTCCACCCCAACTCCCCTCCCCCTCCACCCCAACTCCCTCCCCCTCCACCCCAACTCCCCTCCTCCTCCACCCCAACCCCCTCCCCCTCCACCCCAACTCCCCCCCCCCCCTCCACCCCAACCCCGCCCCCTCCACCCCAACTCCCCCTCCCCCTCCACCCCAACCCCCTCCACCCCAACTCCCCCCCCCCTCCACCCCAACCCCGCCCCCTCCACCCCAACTACCCTCCCCCTCCACCCCAACTCCCTCCCCCTCCACCCCAACTCCATCCCCCTCCACCCCAACTCCCTCCCCCTCCACCCCAACTCCCTCCCCCTCCACCCCAACTCCCCCCCCCCCTCCACCCCAACTCCCCCCCCCTCCACCCCAACTCCCCCTCCACCCCAACTCCCCCTCCACCCCAACCCCCGCCCCTCCACCCCAACTCCCCCCCCCCCCTCCACCCCAAATCCCCCCCCCTCCACCCCAACTCCCCCCCCCTCCACCCCAACCCACCCCCCCTCCACCCCAACTCCCCCCCCCTCCACCCCAACACCCTCCCCTCCACCCCAACCCCCCCCCCCTCCACCCCAACCCCCCTCCACCCCAACTCCCCCCCCCTCCACCCCAACCCCCCCCCCTCCACCCAACCCCGCCCCCTCCACCACAACCCCCCACCCCCTCCACTTCAACTCCCTCCCCCTCCACCCCAACCCCCTCCACCCCAACTCCCCCCCCCTCCACCCCAAACCCCTCCACCCCAACTCCCCCCCCCCCTCCACCCCAACTCCCCCCCCCTCCACCCCAAACCCCCCACAACCCCAACTCCCCCCACCCCAACTCCCCCCCCCCTCCACTCCCCCCCTCCACCCCCAACTCCCCCCCCCTCCACCCCAACCCCCTCCCCCTCCACCCCAACTCCCCCCCCACCTCCACCCCAACTCCCCCCCCCCCTCCACCCCAACCCCCTCCCCCTCCACCCCAACCCCCTCTACCCCAACTCCCCCCCCCTCCACCCCAACCCCCCCCTCCACCCCAACTCCCCCCCACTCCACCCCAACCCTCACCCCCTCTACCCCAACTCCCCCCCCCCTCCACCCCAACCCCCCCCCCCTCCACCCCAACTCCCCCCCCCCCTCCACCCCAACTCCCCCCCCTCCACCCCAACCCCATACTCTACCCCAACCCCCCCCCCCCTCCACTTCAACTCCCCCCCCTCCACCCCAACCCCCTCCACCCCCAACTCCCCCCCCCCTCCACCCCAACTCCCCCCCCCCTCCACCCCAACTCCCCCCCCCTCCACCCCAACCCCCCCCCCCCTCCACCCCAACCCCCTCCACCCCAACCCCCCCCCTCCACCCCAACTCCCCCCCCCTCCACCCCAACCCCCCCCCCTTCCACCCAACCCCGCCCCCTCCACCCCAACCCCCACCCCCTCCACTTCAACTCCCCCCCCTCCACCCCAACCCCCTCCACCCCAACTCCCCCCCCCCTCCACCCCAACCCCCCTCCCCCTCCACCCCAACTCCGCCCCCCCCCCCACCCCAACTCCCCCCCCCTCCACCCCCCCCCCTCCACCCCAACTCCCCCCCCCCCTCCACCCCAACCCCCTCCCCCTCCACCCCAACTCCCCCCCCCCCCCTCCACCCCAACTCCCCCCTCCTCCACCCCCTCCCCCTCCACCCCAACCCCCTCCACCCCAACTCCCCCCCCTCCACCCCCAACCCCCCCCCTCCACCCCAACTCCCCCCCACTCCACCCCAACCCTCACCCCCTCTACCCCAACTCCCCCCCCCCTCCACCCCAACCCCCCCCCCTCCACCCCAACTCCCCCCCCCTTCCACCCCAACTCCCCCCCCTCCACCCCAACCCCATACTCTACCCCAACCCCCCTCCCCTCCACTTCAACTCCCCCCCCTTCCACCCCAACCCCCTCCACCCCAACTCCCCCCCCCCTCCACCCCAACCCCCTCCCCCTCCACCCCAACTCCCCCCCCCCTCCACCCCAACTCCCCCCCCCTCCACCCCAACCCCCTCCACCCCAACTCCCCCCCCCCTCCACCCCAACTCCCCCCCCTCCACCCCAACTCCCCTCCCCCTCCACCCCAACTCCCCTCCCCCTCCACCCCAACTCCCCTCCTCCTCCACCCCAACCCCCTCCCCCTCCACCCCAACTCCCCCCCCCCCTCCACCCCAACCCCGCCCCCTCCACCCCAACTCCCCTCCCCCTCCACCCCAACCCCCTCCACCCCAACTCCCCCCCCCCCTCCACCCCAACCCCGCCCCCTCCACCCCAACTACCCTCCCCCTCCACCCCAACTCCCTCCCCCTCCACCCCAACTCCATCCCCCTCCACCCCAACTCCCTCCCCCTCCACCCCAACTCCCCCCCCCCTCCCCCCACCCCCCCCCCACCCACCCCCCGCCCCCCCCCTCCAACCCCCCCACCCCAACCCCCCCCCCCACTCCCTCCCCTCCACCCCAACCCCCTCCACCCCAACTCCCCCCCCCCTCCACCCCAACCCCGCCCCCTCCACCCCAACTACCCTCCCCCTCCACCCCAACTCCCTCCCCCTCCACCCCAACTCCATCCCCCCTCCACCCCAACTCCCTCCCCCTCCACCCCAACTCCCTCCCCATCCACCCCAACTCCCCCCCCCCTCCACCCCAACTCCCCCCCCCTCCACCCCAACTCCCCCCTCCACCCCAACTCCCCCTCCACCCCAACCCCCGCCCCTCCACCCCAACTCCCCCCCCCCCTCCACCCCAAATCCCCCCCCCTCCACCCCAACTCCCCCCCCCTCCACCCCAACCCACCCCCCCTCCACCCCAACTCCCCCCCCCTCCACCCCAACTCCCCCCCCTCCACCCCAACCCACCCCCCCTCCACCCCAACTCCCCCCCCCTCCACTCCAACTTCCCCCCCCTCCACCCCAACTCGCCACCCCCTCCACCCCAATCCCGCCCCCTCCACCCCAACTCCCCCCCCCTCCACCCCAACTCCCCCCCCCCCTCCACCCCAACCCCGCCCCCTCCACCCCAACTCCCCTCCCCCTCCACTCCAACTCCCCACCCCCTCCACCCCAACCCCGCCCCCTCCACCCCAACTCCCCCCCCCCTCCACCCCAACTCCCCCCCCCCTCACCCCAATCCCGCCCCCTCCACCCCAACTCCCGCCCCCTCCACCCCAACTCCCCCCCCCTCCACCCCAACTCCCCCCCCCTCCACCCCAACTCCCCACCCCCCTCCACCCCAACCCCGCCCCCTCCACCCCAACTCCCCCCCCCTCCACCCCAACTCCCCCCCCTCCACCCCAACTCCCCCCCTCCACCCCAACTCCCCCCCTCCACCCCAACTTCCCCCCCCCTCCACCTCAACTCCCCCCCTCCACCGCAACTCGCCCCCCCCTGCACCCCAACTCCCCCCCCCCCTCCACCCCAACTCCCCCCCCTCCACCCCAACTCCCCCCCTCCACCCCAACCCCCCCCCTCCACCCCAACTCCCCCCCCCTCCACCCAACCCCCCCCCTCCACCCCAACCCTCACCCCCTCCACCCCAACCCCCCCCCCCTCCACCCCAACTCCCCCCCTCAACCCCAACCCCCCCCTCCACCCCAACTCCCACCCCTCCACCCCAACCCCCTCCCCCTCCACCCCAACTCCCCCCCCCCCTCCACCCTAACTCCCGCCCCCTCCACCCCAACCCCCCCCCCCCTCCACCCCAACTCCCCCCCTCCACCCCAACCCCCTCCACCCCAACCCCCCCCCTCCACCCCAACTCCCCCCCCCCCTCCACCCCCAACTCCCCCCCTCCACCCCAACCCCCTCCCCCTCCACCCTAACCCCCCCCTCCCCCCCAACCCCCCCTCCTCCACCCCAACTCCCCCCCCCCCCTCCACCCCAACTCTCCCCCTCCACCCCAACTCTCCCCCTCCACCCCAACCCCCTCCCCCTCCACCTCCCCCCCTCCACCCCAACTCCCCCCCTCCACCCCAACTCCCCCCCTCCACCCCAACTTCCCCCCCCCTCCACCTCAACTCCCCCCCTCCACCCCAACTCGCCCCCCCCTGCACCCCAACTCCCCCCCCCTCCACCCCAACTCCCCCCCCCCCACCCCAACTCCCCCCCCTCCACCCCCCCCCCGCTCCACCCCAACTCCCCCCCCCTCCACCCCAACCCCCTCCCCCTCCACCCCAACTCCCCCCCCCCCCTCCACCCCAACTCCCCCCTCCTCCACCCCCTCCCCCTCCACCCCAACCCCTTCCACCACAACTCCCCCCCCTCCACCCCAACCCACCCCTCCACCCCAACTCCCCCCCACTCCACCCCAACCCTCACCCCCTCTACCCCAACTCCCCCCCCCCTCCACCCCAACCCCCACCCTCCACCCCAACTCCCCCCCCCTTCCACCCCAACTCCCCCCCCTCCACCCCAACCCCATACTCTACCCCAACCCCCCTCCCCTCCACTTCAACTCCCCCCCCTTCCACCCCAACCCCCTCCACCCCAACTCCCCCCCCCCTCCACCCCAACCCCCTCCCCCCTCCACCCCAACTCCCCCCCCCCCTCCACCCCAACTCCCCCCCCCTCCACCCCAACCCCCTCCACCCCAACTCCCCCCCCCCTCCACCCCAACTCCCCCCCCTCCACCCCAACTCCCCTCCCCCTCCACCCCAACTCCCTCCCCCTCCACCCCAACTCCCCTCCTCCTCCACCCCAACCCCCTCCCCCTCCACCCCAACTCCCCCCCCCCCCTCCACCCCAACCCCGCCCCCTCCACCCCAACTCCCCTCCCCCTCCACCCCAACCCCCTCCACCCCAACTCCCCCCCCCCTCCACCCCAACCCCGCCCCCTCCACCCCAACTACCCTCCCCCTCCACCCCAACTCCCTCCCCCTCCACCCCAACTCCATCCCCCTCCACCCCAACTCCCTCCCCCTCCACCCCAACTCCCTCCCCCTCCACCCCAACTCCCCCCCCCCCTCCACCCCAACTCCCCCCCCTCCACCCCAACTCCCCCTCCACCCCAACTCCCCCTCCACCCCAACCCCCGCCCCTCCACCCCAACTCCCCCCCCCCCTCCACCCCAAATCCCCCCCCCTCCACACCAACTCCCCCCCCCTCCACCCCAACCCACCCCCCCTCCACCCCAACTCCCCCCCCCCTCCACCCCAACTCCCCCCCCTCCACCCCAACCCACCCCCCCCTCCACCCCAACTCCCCCCCCCCTCCACTCCAACTTCCCCCCCCTCCACCCCAACTCCCCACCCCCTCCACCCCAATCCCGCCCCCTCCACCCCAACTCCCCCCCCCTCCACCCCAACTCCCCCCCCCTCCACCCCAACTCCCCCCCCTTCCACTCCAACTCCCCACCCTTCCACTCCAACTCCCCACCCCCTCCACCCCAACCCCGCCCCCTCCACCCCAACTCCCCCCCCCCTCCACCCCAACTCCCCCCCCCCCTCCACCCCAATCCCGCCCCCTCCACCCCAACTCCCGCCCCCTCCACCCCAACTCCCCCCCCCTCCACCCCAACTCCCCCCCCCTCCACCCCAACTCCCCACCCCCTCCACCCCAACCCCGCCCCCTCCACCCCAACTCCCCCCCCCTCCACCCCAAACCCCTCCACCCCAACTCCCCCCCCCCTCCACCCCAACTCCCCCCCCCCTCCACCCCAAACCCCCACAACCCCAACTCCCCCCACCCCAACTCCCCCCCCCCTCCACTCACCCCCTCCACTCCAACTCCCCCCCCTCCACCCCAACCCCCTCCCCCTCCACCCCAACTCCCCCCCACCTCCACCCCCAACTCCCCCCCCCCCTCCACCCCAACCCCCTCCCCCTCCACCCCAATCCCCTCTACCCCAACTCCCCCCCCTCCACCCCAACCCCCCCCTCCACCCCAACTCCCCCCCACTCCACCCCAACCCTCACCCCCTCTACCCCAACTCCCCCCCCCTCCACCCCAACCCCCCCCCCTCCACCCCAACTCCCCCCCCCCTCCACCCCAACTCCCCCCCCTCCACCCCAACCCCATACTCTACCCCAACCCCCCCCCCTCCACTTCAACTCCCCCCCCTCCACCCCAACCCCCTCCACCCCAACTCCCCCCCCCTCCACCCCAACTCCCCCCCCCCTCCACCCCAACTCCCCCCCCCCTCCACCCCAACCCCCCCCCCCCTCCACCCCAACCCCCTCCACCCCAACCCCCCCCCTCCACCCCAACTCCCCCCCCTCCACCCCAACCCCCCCCCTTCCACCCAACACCGCCCCCTCCACCCCAACCCCCACCCCCTCCACTTCAACTCCCCCCCCTCCACCCCAACCCCCTCCACCCCAACTCCCCCCCCCTCCACCCCAACCCCCTCCCCCTCCACCCCAACTCCGCCCCCCCCCCCACCCCCCCACCCCTCCCCCCCCTCCACCCCCCCCCCTCCACCCCAACTCCCCCCCCCTCCACCCCAACCCCCTCCCCCTCCACCCCAACTCCCCCCCCCCCTCCACCCCAACTCCCCCCTCCTCCACCCCCTCCCCCTCCACCCCAACCCCCTCCACCCCAACTCCCCCCCCTCCACCCCAACCCCCCCCTCCACCCCAACTCCCCCCCACTCCACCCCAACCCTCACCCCCTCTACCCCAACTCCCCCCCCCCTCCACCCCAACCCCCCCCCTCCACCCCAACTCCCCCCCCCCTTCCACCCCAACTCCCCCCCCTCCACCCCAACCCCATACTCTACCCCAACCCCCCTCCCCTCCACTTCAACTCCCCCCCCTTCCACCCCAACCCCCTCCACCCCAACTCCCCCCCCCCTCCACCCCAACCCCCTCCCCCTCCACCCCCAACTCCCCCCCCCCTCCACCCCAACTCCCCCCCCCTCCACCCCAACCCCCTCCACCCCAACTCCCCCCCCCCTCCACCCCAACTCCCCCCCCTCCACCCCAACTCCCCTCCCCCTCCACCCCAACTCCCTCCCCCTCCACCCCAACTCCCCTCCTCCTCCACCCCAACCCCCTCCCCCTCCACCCCAACTCCCCCCCCCTCCACCCCAACCCCGCCCCCTCCACCCCAACTCCCCTCCCCCTCCACCCCAACCCCCTCCACCCCAACTCCCCCCCCCCCTCCACCCCAACCCCGCCCCCTCCACCCCAACTACCCTCCCCCTCCACCCCAACTCCCTCCCCCTCCACCCCAACTCCATCCCCCTCCACCCCAACTCCCTCCCCCTCCACCCCAACTCCCTCCCCCTCCACCCCAACTCCCCCCCCCCTCCACCCCAACTCCCCCCCCCTCCACCCCAACTCCCCCTCCACCCCAACTCCCCCTCCACCCCAACCCCCGCCCCTCCACCCCAACTCCCCCCCCCCCTCCACCCCAAATCCCACCCCCTCCACCCCAACTCCCCCCCCCCTCCACCCCAACCCACCCCCCCTCCACCCCAACTCCCCCCCCCTCCACCCCAACTCCCCCCCCTCCACCCCAACCCACCCCCCCTCCACCCCAACTCCCCCCCCTCCACCCCAACCCACCCCCCCTCCACCCCAACTCCCCCCCCCTCCACTCCAACTTCCCCCCCCTCCACCCCAACTCCCCACCCCCTCCACCCCAATCCCGCCCCCTCCACCCCAACTCCCCCCCCCCTCCACCCCAACTCCCCCCCCCCCTCCACCCCAACCCCCGCCCCCTCCACCCCAACTCCCCTCCCCCTCCACTCCAACTCCCCACCCCCTCCACCCCAACCCCGCCCCCTCCACCCCAACTCCCCCCCCCCTCCACCCCAACTCCCCCCCCCCTCCACCCCAATCCCGCCCCCTCCACCCCAACTCCCGCCCCCTCCACCCCAACTCCCCCCCCCTCCACCCCAACTCCCCCCCCCCTCCACCCCAACTCCCCACCCCCTCCACCCCAACCCCGCCCCCTCCACCCCAACTCCCCCCCCCTCCACCCCAACTCCCCCCCCTCCACCCCAACTCCCCCCCCTCCACCCCAACTCCCCCCCTCCACCCCAACTTCCCCCCCCCTCCACCTCAACTCCCCCCCCTCCACCGCAACTCGCCCCCCCCTGCACCCCAACTCCCCCCCCCTCCACCCCAACTCCCCCCCCTCCACCCCAACTCCCCCCCTCCACCCCAACCCCCCCCCCTCCACCCCAACTCCCCCCCCCTCCACCCAACCCCCCCCCTCCACCCCAACCCTCACCCCCTCCACCCCAACCCCCCCCCCCCTCCACCCCAACTCCCCCCCTCAACCCCAACCCCCCCCTCCACCCCAACTCCCACCCCTCCACCCCAACCCCCTCCCCCTCCACCCCAACTCCCCCCCCCCCTCCACCCTAACTCCCGCCCCCTCCACCCCAACCCCCCCCCCCCTCCACCCCAACTCCCCCCCTCCACCCCAACCCCCTCCACCCCAACCCCCCCCCCTCCACCCCAACTCCCCCCCCCCTCCACCCCAACTCCCCCCCTCCACCCCAACCCCCTCCCCCTCCACCCTAACCCCCCCCTCCCCCCCAACCCCCCCTCCTCCACCCCAACTCCCCCCCCCCCCTCCACCCCAACTCTCCCCCTCCACCCCAACTCTCCCCCTCCACCCCAACCCCCTCGCCCTCCACCCCAACCCCCCCTTCCACCCCAACTCCCCCCCCCTCCACCCCAACTCCCCCCCTCCACCCCAACTCCCCCCCTCCACCCCAACTTCCCCCCCCCTCCACCTCAACTCCCCCCCTCCACCCCAACTCGCCCCCCCCTGCACCCCAACTCCCCCCCCCTCCACCCCAACCCACCCCTCCACCCCAACTCCCCCCCACTCCACCCCAACCCTCACCCCCTCTACCCCAACTCCCCCCCCCCCTCCACCCCAACCCCCACCCTCCACCCCAACTCCCCCCCCCTTCCACCCCAACTCCCCCCTCCTCCACCCCCTCCCCCTCCACCCCAACCCCCCTCCCCTCCACTTCAACTCCCCCCCCTTCCACCCCAACCCCCTCCACCCCAACTCCCCCCCCCCCCCTCCACCCCAACCCCCTCCCCCTCCACCCCAACTCCCCCCCCCCTCCACCCCAACTCCCCCCCCCCTCCACCCCAACCCCCTCCACCCCAACTCCCCCCCCCCTCCACCCCAACTCCCCCCCCTCCACCCCAACTCCCCTCCCCCTCCACCCCAACTCCCTCCCCCTCCACCCCAACTCCCCTCCTCCTCCACCCCAACCCCCTCCCCCTCCACCCCAACTCCCCCCCCCCCTCCACCCCAACCCCGCCCCCTCCACCCCAACTCCCCTCCCCCTCCACCCCAACCCCCTCCACCCCAACTCCCCCCCCCCTCCACCCCAACCCCGCCCCCCTCCACCCCAACTACCCTCCCCCTCCACCCCAACTCCCTCCCCCTCCACCCCAACTCCATCCCCCCTCCACCCCAACTCCCTCCCCCTCCACTCCAACTCCCTCCCCCTCCACCCCAACTCCCCCCCCCCTCCACCCCAACTCCCCCCCCCTCCACCCCAACCCCGCCCCCTCCACCCCAACTCCCCCCCCCCCTCCACCCCAACTCCCCCCCCCCCTCCACCCCAATCCCGCCCCCTCCACCCCAACTCCCGCCCCCTCCACCCCAACTCCCCCCCCCTCCACCCCAACTCCCCCCCCTCCACCCCAACTCCCCACCCCCTCCACCCCAACCCCGCCCCCTCCACCCCAACTCCCCCCCCCTCCACCCCAACTCCCCCCCCTCCACCCCAACTCCCCCCCTCCACCCCAACTCCCCCCCTCCACCCCAACTTCCCCCCCCCTCCACCTCAACTCCCCCCCTCCACCGCAACTCGCCCCCCCCTGCACCCCAACTCCCCCCCCCTCCACCCCAACTCCCCCCCCTCCACCCCAACTCCCCCCCTCCACCCCAACCCCCCCCCCTCCACCCCAACTCCCCCCCCCTCCACCCAACCCCCCCCCTCCACCCCAACCCTCACCCCCTCCACCCCAACCCCCCCCCCCCTCCACCCCAACTCCCCCCCTCAACCCCAACCCCCCCCCTCCACCCCAACTCCCACCCCTCCACCCCAACCCCCTCCCCCTCCACCCCAACTCCCCCCCCCCCTCCACCCTAACTCCCGCCCCCTCCACCCCAACCCCCCCCCCCTCCACCCCAACTCCCCCCCTCCACCCTAACCCCCTCCACCCCAACCCCCCCCCTCCACCCCAACTCCCCCCCCCCTCCACCCCAACTCCCCCCCTCCACCCCAACTTCCCCCCCCCTCCACCTCAACTCCCCCCCTCCACCGCAACTCGCCCCCCCCTGCACCCCAACTCCCCCCCCCTCCACCCCAACTCCCCCCCCTCCACCCCAACTCCCCCCCTCCACCCCCAACCCCCCCCCCCTCCACCCCAACTCCCCCCCCCCTCCACCCAACCCCCCCCCTCCACCCCAACCCTCACCCCCTCCACCCCAACCCCCCCCCCCTCCACCCCAACTCCCCCCCTCAACCCCAACCCCCCCCTCCACCCCAACTCCCACCCCTCCACCCCAACCCCCTCCCCCTCCACCCCAACTCCCCCCCCCCCTCCACCCTAACTCCCGCCCCCTCCACCCCAACCCCCCCCCCCTCCACCCCAACTCCCCCCCTCCACCCTAACCCCCTCCACCCCAACCCCCCCCCTCCACCCCAACTCCCCCCCCCCTCCACCCCAACTCCCCCCCTCCACCCCAACCCCCTCCCCCTCCACCCTAACCCCCCCCTTTCCCCCAACCCCCCCCCTCCACCCCAACTCCCCCCCCCCCCCCTCCACCCCAACTCTCCCCCTCCACCCCAACTCTCCCCCTCCACCCCAACCCCCTCCCCCTCCACCCCAACCCCCCCCTTCCACCCCAACTCCCCCCCCCTCCACCCCAACTCCCCCCCTCCACCCCAACTCCCCCCCTCCACCCCAACTTCCCCCCCCCTCCACCTCAACTCCCCCCCTCCACCCCAACTCGCCCCCCCCTGCACCCCAACTCCCCCCCCTCCACCCCAACTCCCCCCCCTCCACCCCAACTCCCCCCCTCCACCCCAACCCCCCCCCCTCCACCCCAACTCCCCCCCCCTCCACCCCAACCCCCCCCCTCCACCCCAACCCTCACCCCCTCCACCCCAACCCCCCCCCTCCACCCCAACTCCCCCCCTCAACCCCAACCGCCCCCTCCACCCCAACTCCCACCCCTCCACCCCAACCCCCTCCCCCTCCACCCCAACTCCCCCCCCCCCTCCACCCTAACTCCCGCCCCCTCCACCCCAACCCCCCCCCCTTCCACCCCAACTCCCCCCCTCCACCCCAACCCCCTCCACCCCAACCCCCCCCCTCCACCCCAACTCCCCCCCCCCCCTCCACCCCAACTCCCCCCCTCCACCCCAACCCCCTCCCCCTCCACCCCAACCCCCCCCTCCCCCCCAACCCCCCCCCTCCACCCCAACTCCCCCCCCCCTCCACCCCAACTCTCCCCCTCCACCCCAACCCCCTCCACCCCAACCCCCCCCTTCTCCACCCCAACCCTCACCCCCTATACCCCAACTCCCTCCCCCCCTCCACCCCAACCCCCCCCCCTCCACCCCAACTCCCCCCCCCCCTCCACCCCAACTCCCCCCTCTCCACCCCAACCCCCCCCCCCTCCACCCCAACCCCCTCCACCCCAACCCCCCCCTCCACCCCAACTCCTTCCCCTCCACCCCAACCCCCCCCCTCCACCAAACCCCGCCCCCTCCACCCCAACCCCCACCCCCTCCACTTCAACTCCCCTCCCTCCACCCCATCCCCCTCCACCCCAACTCCCCCCCCCCTCCACCCCAACCCCCCTCCCCCTCCACCCCCAACTCCCCCCCCCCTCCACCCCAAACCCCCACAACCCCAACTCCCCCCCCACCCCAACTCCCCCCCCCTCCACCCCCCCCTCCACCCCAACTCCCCCCCCCCTCCACCCCAACCCCCCTCCCCCTCCACCCCAACTCCCCCCCCCCCTCCACCCCAACTCCCCCCCCCTCCACCCCAACCCCCTCCCCCTCCACCCCTACCCCCTCCACCCCAACCCCCCCCCCCCCTCCACCCCAACTCCCCCCCCCCCTCCACCCCAACTCCCCCCCCCTCCACCCCAACCCCCTCCCCCTCCACCCCTACCCCCTCCACCCCAACCCCCCCCCCCCTCCACCCCAACTCCCCCCTCCACCCCAACTCCCCCCCCCTCCACCCCAACTCCCCCCCCCCTCTACCCCAACCCCCACCCCCTCCACCCCAACCCCCCCCTCCACCCCAACCCCCCCCCCCCTCCACCCCAACTCCCCCCCCTCCACCCCAACCCCCCCCCTCCACCCAACCCCGCCCCCTCCACCCCAACCCCCACCTCCTCCACCCCAACCCCCCCCCTCCACCCCAACTCCCCCCCCTCCACCCCAACCCCATACTCTACCCTAACCCCCCCCCCCCTCCACTTCAACTCCCCCCCCCTCCACCCCAACCCCCTCCCTCTCCACCCCAACTCTTCCCCCCTCCACCCCAACTCCCCCCCCTCCACCCCAACCCCCTCCACCCCAACTCCCCCCCCCTCCACCCCCAACCCCCTCCACCCCAACTCCCCCCCCCTCCACCCCAACTCCCCCCCCTCCACCCCAACTTCCCCCCCCTCCACCCCAACTCCCCCCCCCCTCCACCCCAACTCCCCCCCCCTCCACCCCAACCCCCCCCCCCTCCACCCCAACTCCCCCCCCCCTCCACCCCAACCCCCTCCACCCCAACCCCCCTTTCCACCCCAACTCCCCCCCCTCCACCCCAACCCCCCCCTCCACCCAACCCCGCCCCCTCCACCCCAACCCCCACCCCTTCCACCCCAACCCCCCCCCTTCCACCCCAACCCCCCCCCTCCACCCCAACCCCCCCCTCCACCCCAACTCCCCCCCTCCACCCCCCCCTCCACCCCAACCCCCCCTCCACCCCAACCCCCACCCCCTCCACCCCAACCCCCCCCCTCCACCCCAACTCCCCCCCCCCTCCACCCCAACCCCCCCTCCACCCCAACTCCCCCCCCTCCACCCCAAACTCCCCCCCTCCACCCCAACCCCCCCCCTCCACCCCAACCCCCCCCCCTCCACCCCAACCCCCCCCCCTCCACCCCAACTCCCCCCCCTCCACCCCAACCCCCCCCTCCACCCCAACCCCCCCCTCCACCCCAACTCCCCCCCTCCACCCCAACTCCCCCCCCTCCACCCCAACCCCCCCTCCACCCCAACCCCCCCTCCACCCCAACCCCCACCCCCTCCACCCCAACTCCCCCCCCTCCACCCCAACCCCCCCCTCCACCCCAACTCCCCCCCCTCCACCCCAACCCCCCCCTCCACCCTAACCCCCCCCTCCACCCCAACCCCCACCCTCCACCCCAACTCCCCCCCCTCCACCCCAACCCCCCCCCTCCACCCCAACCCCCCCCTCCACCCCAACCCCCCCCCCTCCACCCCAACCCCCCCCTCCACCCCAACCCCCCCCCTCCACCCCAACTCCCCCCCCTCCACTCCAACCCCCCCCCTCCACCCCAACCCCCCCCTCCACCCCAACTCCCCCCCTCCACCCCAACTCCCCCCCCTCCACCCCAACCCCCCCCCTCCACCCCAACCCCCCCCTCCACCCCAACCCCCACCCCCTCCACCCCAACTCCCCCCCCCTCCACCCCAACCCCCCCCTCCACCCCAACCCCCACCCCCTCCACCCCAACTCTCCCCCCTCCACCCCAACCCCCCCCCCTCCACCCAACCCCCGCCCCCTCTACTCCCGCTCGTGAGTCGTGAGTGGGTGTTGTTGTCAAGGCCCATGAGATAATAGGCAAGGGCTGTGGGTTATTGGGGCCGTCCATAAATGACGTCACGCGATTTTGGACGATTTTTGACCCCCCCCCCCTCGTCACACGGCGTCACAAAAAGTGATGTTGTAGGAGAAAACATTTATTATAAAGTCAATTTAATTAAGTAGAACGTGTTGTTTATATTTATTTAAAGTTGCGCATTCTGATGTGACGTCACATTTCTCAACCCCCCCCCTTGTCTCGTCACACATCGTCACAAATGTCTGACCCCCCCCCCCCTAGGTGCGTGACGTCATTTATGGACGGCCCCTAAGAGGTGTGGGCCTTACCATCAGACCCATCTAAACTAAGCACCTGCCTGGGAATTTAGTGTCATAAAATACTTCGCCCGTCTAACTCCCCATGAGGGATGGGGCAGTTGTGGAGAGAGTGGAGAGGTTTCTATACCCGGGCAGTGTGTTTAGGGGCCGCCCATAAATGACGTCACGCACCGAGGGGGGGGGGGGGTCAGACATTTGTGACGATGTGTGACGAGGGGGGGGTGAGAAACGTGACGTCACATCAAAATGCGCAACTTTAAGTAAATATAGACAACACGTTCTACTTAATTAACTTTTTAATAAATGTTTTCTCCTACATCAGAGTACAGCGGCACATTCAATACGTACTACAATGAAGCGATTTGAAGCATGTTTTATTTGGGAGGGGGGGGGGCAGAGCTTTGTGACGTAATATTTGAGGGAGGGTCTGACAAAATCGCGTGACGTCATTTATGGACGGCCCCTCAGCTGTGTAATGCTGTGTAGAAGCTACCTGGCCTGTCGCTCTACACGAAGCGTCGGATCTTCGCCACATTTTTGCCCTCCCTTCTCTATGTTTGCGAAATGTCGACCCCTCTAATGGAACATCTGCGCCCGTTAGAAACATTCAGGCGGACCTGGCTATGATCCTGCCTTCGATTTAACTCGGCTGGATTGTGCGAGAAGCTCGCAGATCCTCGAAAGATCTGGACAATCCCACCGTTGGCTCGGTCACGTAGCCTGCATGCCCAGCCACCGCATGTCCAAACAGCTTTTGTTCGGCCGGATTAGAGGGGGGCTAAACAGACACAGCACGGGCGAGAGGAAGTGGTGGGCTTATGCGGTACATGTGGATGTGGAGTTGAGTTTAGTGGCCGAACACAAGCGGTGTCAAGATCGGCTTCTGTGGAGGAGGCTCATGAAGGACGCTACTGGGCAGTTGGAGGCAGTCGCCCTCCAACAACAACGCCCACAACAACGAGTGGAGTGCCGGACGGATAAAACGCAGCAAAGTCGGCAAAGTAGGGAGCGCAGGTGGTGCACTTCCCAGCTAATCCAAAGCACCTGGGGTCTGTCCCATGACATCCAAAGAGCAAGCCTCTGACACTTTACGTGGCCTCAAAGTGCACCTAGCCTGGCACAAGCGCTGTGGTGACCACTACTCGAGTGGCAAATGGAGCCTGCTGTTATTGTTGCGAGCTGCGTTGTGGGCGAGTTGAGTGAGTGTCGTTGTGGGGAGCTGAAGTGTAGTGGTTAGCGCAGCGACCCGAGTTCGGTTCCCGCTCACGGCCCCCAACACCAGTGACGATGATCTGGACCGGTCCTGGGCCTGCCCTAGGTCGACTCAGCCTCAAATGAGTACCTGGTGCGGTGTGGAAACATCGCCACTAGGGAGACAAAGGCGGCCGGGTGTGGTGTTTGTCACCCACCCCCTCGTGTGCCGTGTCGGCCTTCATTGGTGCTGACTAACACCACTTGCCCCAACAGTCTGTTAAGGCTACACGGGGGATCTTTGTCTTTGTCGTGGTTGAACGCCGTGTGGACAGTCTTAGTGGGCCGAATCCTCAACATGGGTGAAGTTCACAGGAACAGTGACCACTCACCAATCCCTACAGCACACACTTAGCGTCATAACAGGAACGCACAGAAATATTTTCTAAGAGTTTTATTTTATGAATTTGCCGTGACGGGTGGAGGAGGGTGGAACGACACATTCTACTCGCAGCCATCTGACCAAAAAGC
Source organism: Lampetra fluviatilis (assembly GCF_964198595.1). Lineage (NCBI taxonomy): Eukaryota > Metazoa > Chordata > Hyperoartia > Petromyzontiformes > Petromyzontidae > Lampetra > Lampetra fluviatilis. The sequence goes on along the minus strand of NC_136326.1, from coordinate 7,820,604 downwards.
GATTTCGAATTGCATCGGGTCGTGAAAGCCTACACGCGTTAAATCTGTACACGGGGTCACTTTGGTCCACCTATATATTTTGTTAGTCTGCGGTGGACAATTCACACGCGGTTCCCTGCTGACCTCACCTGAAACCCACAGACCACCACGACTTCTACAAAAGCTTTGTCTTCGTTTTTTTATCCAATTGTAGTAACATCGCGGATGTCACTGTGTAATGCCGGCTCTCGATAGGCACGGCGTGCGATGTTGTGACATCACGTGCATCACGTGGATGTGGGTACAGTGCCGGCCCTAGAGGGGCTCGGTGAGCGCTGACTGACAGCGCTGGATGGCACCACGCTCTGCATGCAGTGCCGACCCCTACAGGATAGGGTGTGAGAGTGCCGTCCACGGGAATGAGGTTACTAAGGGCCATGGCACTCTGGTTGACCCTAGAGGCCACGTAACGGGCAAAGTCTACACAGGGCCCCCAGGTGGAGACTAGGGGTGGTCACGTGTCATGGCCGAGATCCTGCTCGAGGGTTCTCGAAGGTGGGCGTGGCTAAGGGCGGGGCCAGCCACGCCGCGGAGGACATAAGCCGGGTCCCCCAGAGGGGATATAGATTTCAATAAAGAGACCAGGTCTGGCTTGAGGGCAGTTGTTGAGATGCGTAAAATGCCACGCAAGTGGGAGTCACTCATCCTTGACCTCAATCGGTTCTTATTTAAGTTCATGACTGAGAATGTTTGCTCACACAAATATGTGGAGCCGAATAAGCTCAGCATTTTCTTAGCGAATGACCGCATTTCTGGAAACCTGCTTTTGTCCAGCTGCCGGTAAAAGTCAACAAGATAACACTGCTGGTGTTTTCCGCGGCACTCATCGTCACACTGCAGCTCAATGAGCTCCAGCTGCAGCTGTGGAGGAGCATCATCAGGGTCCACGGAGAAGGGAGAAGAGAAAAGCAACATGTCCTTTTCAATAACTGCAAAGTCCCGAAAGCGTTTGTTAAATTCCACAGAAAGAAATGCGATAGCTGTTGCATAACTCTTCATTTGCGCACTGATGTTGTCCTGTGGGAAACTGCCAATGACCTCTTTCAAAGCTGGGAAGTGCACAGTGCAGGGCTCTGTTTGGGACAAGTGTCTTTGGAAAAGTTGCAGTTTGGTTCTAAAGGCCTTGATGTGAGCGTATAGCTGGCTCACCACTGCATCTTTTCCTTAAAGATTAACATTCAGCGCATTCAGATCCTTTGTTATGTCAACCAAAAAAGCCAGATTTGCCAACAATACAGGATCGGACAGTTCTTCCATTGGTTGTCCCTTCTCACCCAAAAAATGTCCAATTTCCTCTTTGAGAGAGAAAAATCGCTGGAGTGCGGACCCCCGACTTAGCCACCTCACATCGTTGTGATATATTACGTCACCGTATTCAGCCTGGATGTCACGCAAGAACTGCTGAAACTGTCAGTGGTATAGAGCTTTAGAGCGAATATAATTGATTGCCTTTGCCACTGGTTTCATAACTTCGTCAAATTTGAGATGTTTGGCGCAGAGAGCCTGCTGGTGAATGATACAGTGAAGTTTAAAAGCGTTGCCTGCTTCTTCGCTGACTTTATTGCAGATCAGTGTGGACAATCCACTTCGCTCACCAGCCATGGCAGGTGCACCATGCCACCATCGGTAATGATCCAAGAAACTTTACTCCATGGTAGTTTCATATCAACAGCTTCACAAACAGAAACGAAAAAAATCTGTTCCTCTGGTTTGCCCATTAAGGCTTTTGAGGTCAAGCAGCTCCTCTGTCACGTTCATGTTGTCATCAACTCCTCTTTAAAAAATAAGTAGTTGTGCAGTGTCAGATGCATCGGTGCTTTCATCGCAGGCTGATGTCCCCCAGTTGTCTCTGAATATCTGACGATATGTCCTCAACTCTCCGTGCCACAGTGTTGCATGCCAGGCAAACATTCATAAATTCTTGCTTCTTCTCGGGGCAAATGTTCTCAACCATTTTCATGACACAGTCTTTGATAAATGCACCTTCAGTAAAAGGTTTGCCATGTTTAGCTATTAACATGGCCACTTCGTAGCTGGCTTTGGTGAAGTTTTCCTTTGACTCACAGGCCCGCGTGAAGAATCGCCGTTGCGATGCCAGAGCAGCACAAAGTTGCTTCACTTTTTCAGCGCGGTCACTCCCTGTTAGCTTGTCGTATGTTGTAGCATATTTAGTTTTGTAGTGTCTCTTTACGTTGAAATCCTTAAACAAGGCAATCGTCTCTTTACAAATTAGACAAACACAATTGCCTCGATTTCCTGTGAAGAAGTATTGTAATTCCCACCGCTCCTGAAAGCGGCGGCCCTCACTGTCAACTTTTCGCTTTTTTTTTGCAGTCGCCATGGCAGAAATAATTCGAGAAGGGTTCGCGGCACGTATGCAAAGCCAAAGGCTCATTAGAATGGTGCTGCCACCGTGTGGCGGAAGGAGGAAGTTTTATGATTTATTTATTCTGACAGAGATAGCGAGCCATAAATAACACATTATAAGACCGAAGCTGCGGACCGTATGAAATCTGACCGCGGGCCGTGATTGGCCCGCGGGCCGGACTTTGGACATGCCTTTTCTACAGTCACCAACACGTGGACCTGGACCCAAGCTGGGGTCCTGTCCGTTGTAGCTACTCCAGTGTGATTAGTGCAGTTAGCCTGGTGGTCCATCACCATTGGTTGTTATCTGGTGAAGGGGCAGTTACCCCTTTGTGTTGGTATCAATGAATGTGTTGCCTCCAAAGAGTACGTCTGCACAATTATGTGACGTGAAGCGCCCCGTAAAACAATTAATTGATATGAAGTGAAGTGATGGGCCACGCGAAAACAAAGCATGGCCCCCATCTGGCCCACATGCCACAGGGTCCCTGCTGTCCTGGGGTGACCTGGCGCTCGCCTGTGGGTTTATCAGAGTGTGGTGAGCGTGGTGAGCGCAAGGAGCGAGGTGAGTGCAGGGAGCAAGGTGAGCGTGGTAAGCATTGTGATCGTGGTGAGTGCGGTGAGCGTGGTGAGTGCGGTGAGCGAGGTGATTGTGGCGAGCGAGGTGAGCGTGGCGAGCGTGGTGACCAAGGTGAGTGTGTTGAGCGAGGTGAGCGTGGCGAATGAGGTGAGTGTGGTGAGTGCGCTGAGCGTGGCGTGCGATGTGAGCGTGGTGAGCGAGGTAAGCTAGCCGGTCTGGCAAGCACCGTGGCTGAGCTCGTGCAAGGGGTCCGTGCCGTGGCCGTGGGGCTGCGCCCGCGCCAGGGCGTCGCAGCGCAGCAGCAGGTCGTAGTTGACGCGCTCCGAGATGACGCTGTCGTGCGCGTAGTCGGGGTGGCCGCTCACGAAGGCGCGCAGCCGCTGGGCCGTCGTCCCCAGCTCCCCTGGGTGAAACCAACGAGACGCGCGCGGTCACCACGGCGTCGGCGGTGGCAAAGGAGGCGGAGACGACGACGACGACGACGGCTCCCATGCGCGTAGCGATGCGCGGAGACTCTCGCGCGCGTAAAGTGCCCGGGCTCGTCGCACCGCGCAACCCGAGCAAGATTTATGAGCCCGGAGAGCGCCTGGATGTTAGACCGCCGCGCACGCCGAGGCGTTACAGGCTCCTGCGGTGTTACGTCGTCGGCAGCAGAGGGCAGTGTACCCAGATTCAATTGTACTGTACTACGCTCCCGCTTCTACGCTCCCGGCCATCAACAATCCGCAGTCATCATCCCCTCGGTTGAGTCCCCGCTTATGGCTGCCATTCCAACACCGGAATTGTCTGTCGGGCACCGACGATGAGGTTTGCACGAGGTCAGGACTCATCGTCGCTTGCACTTGGAGAAGGGGCGGTGCTCCCCTGGAGCGCACTCACCGGACGCGCGCTTGCTGATGAGCTCCAAGTAGTGGGAGATCGTGCACCGAGTCTCAACGTCGACCTCCATGTCCTCCAGGAAGCTGTAGACTATGGGGACGAGGCCCTGGAACACCCCGACCTGTGCTTGCACAGCACACCACAGCACACCGTAAACACCACAGCACAGCACAGCACACCACATGACAACTGATCACACCGCACCACACCACACCATAGCAGCAGTGTCAGCTACAGCCTTCAGTTTAATAGTGCTACTCTCACCAGGCTTGTCACGTCGTTTTGTTGCATCATAGGATGGCGACAGATGGCAATGCCGTGGGGGAGGCCTGCATCCAGCAGTGGATTGATCATGGCTGATGATGATATGTGGGATGGATCCACAACTGGGAAGTGGCGAGCCGGTCTGCTGCACGGGAAGTGCGAGTGACTGCTCTGAGTGGAGCTGAACGCTTGAAGGCAGCTCACGTGATCACTGGGGGACGATGAGCTCTAATCATAATTGACAACCGTCAATCCACCGCTTGATGATGGCCTCCCCACACAGTCATGGGGGCTTTTACCATACGTCACATATGCCAGCGTGGGGTTTTTTTTATGGGCACGTTGGGAGCGTGGCGGAGTCTCCAAAACTGGTTCAGATTTCGCCGACCACTACACCATCGCACAAAACGGCGGCAACGAGACGTTGAAACGCGTCGATTTGTTGCGGCGTTCTGGACCGCCACGGCGGTGGACGGCACAGGGTGAGCGCGATGCTGCAAGAGTCCGCGGGGCCTGACACTGCGAGGATGGTCGTGCGCACTGCCCCGCCGGGTTGCCCACCTTGCCGTTGATGATGGTGTCAATGCTCATGAGGATCCCCACCTCGGACTCGGTGCCGTCCGCTGGGGGAGCGTCCATCTCTGGTCGCAAAAAAAAGAAACGGCACACGGCAGTTTGATGGTGCGTGTGACGCGCACAAACACGCAGGGCAGGGTCGGGTGAAGGCTCGGGTTGTCAGGAGGCCCGGATCGGTGGCCCGGAGGTCAGAGTGGCTGACCAGGCACTGCTGAGACCCTGGGTCCCAATCCGGGGTTCAATGTCCGCCTGTGATCAAACCGGGTTCTCAAGTGCGGTGAGTTGATGATCTCAGCCCGGTCAACAATGATTTCTCAAAAATGACTAAATCCATGACGTAAAATTTGGTTCTGCACTTAACTTCGCCAAATTCCAGTTGTGAGACTTAACACATTCCTGCGGAGGGAGCTGGTAGGAACGTTGGGTTGCTCGGTCAATGGCCAGGGTCAACGGCGGCGTGGTGTATTCCGCAAATATGGCCGACTGTGAGGGCGGACACAAGCCGGCGTGAGTAGGTTAAACGTTGAGTTTTATAAGGGCACTACGGGGTGACCAGCCCCTCCCCACCCAGCCCCACCCCTCCCACTCCCCACCCTCCCCACCCAACCCCTCCCCACCCTCCTCACCCAGGCCCTCCCCATCCTCCCCTCCTCACCCAGCCCCTCCCCACCCTCTCCACCCAGCCCCTCCCCACCCTCCCCACCCAGCCCCTCCCCACCCTCCCCTCTCCACCCAGCCCCACCCCATTTTTGGATGCACGACGGACGGTCACAAAAATCCCCAGTGGGCTGGTGTAACCAGGAGGTTCGTATCCGTAAAATATCACTTTGACTGCCATGTGACAAACATTTCTGTCGGCAGCGGAGCGAGTGCTGCCCCCTACCGTATGACCCGGAGGTCATATGCAGAAGGGATCTCAAAAATAGTTCCGGGATATTAACTTCTGTGGGCTGTTCTCTAACACGGGGATTGGGGGGGGGGGTCACTGCCACGTGAGATTTCTGAATGGATTCTTCATCTCGTGACTCGACACCGAGAGCTCAATCAGGGTAAAGTTGTGAGAAAAAAAAAGACAACGTATAATTTGTAATGGCTCGACTTGCCTGCCTGAATGTCCTTCCTGAAATAAAACATCTCCTCCAGCACCGCGTTCCTCTTCTGCGCCTTCTTGATGTTCTGATCTATCTGCGGTGGAAGAGAATTGGCGGTCAGGCACATGCCGAACATTCAGGTGGCAACCTTTTGCGCCAAAGGTGCTTGAGAGAGGCAATAAAAAAGTAGCAAAGTAAAAAAAATCGCACACATTTGTAACGCGCTGCACAGTTCTCATAACATTCAGGGGCGATGGAACCAGAGCCCGGTGCTAAAAATTGCCCAAGCTCTGAGGTCCAATATAGGGACTTCTCTACTTACGAACATTCGACTTACGAACTTTCAGAGATACAAACGCACCGAACAGTCGTAAGCTCAACCGCTGTGCAAGAGATGGCAGTGGTGGCATCTACATCTACAGAACATGAAGAATCAGTGGCATCTACATCTGCAGAACATAAAAAACCAGTGGCATCTGCATCTGCAGAACCAGTGGCATCTACATCTACAGAGCATGAAGAACACAGTGGCATCTACAGCTACAGAAGATTATTCAACTTTTGAAGCCATTCCCCGTATTTAGTGTACACGCCGTACAACGGATTCGGAATCGGTGGGAGTAAAGTTGGACTTACGAACAAATCGATTTACGAACAGACTTCTGGAACCTAAACTTCGTTCGCAAGTGGAGTTCCCGTATTAGGATGCTTAGGCCAACTCTATGAACGTGTGTTTCTACACGTGGGAGGAAAGCAGAACACCCGGAGAAAACCCACCGTGTGCGAACGGGGGGGAGAGGGGGGGAGGTTACAGATGGAATACATATAGTAATGAATTCACTTGCTGCACTGACATACCCTGGGTAAAGCCAGGAGATGGCAACCTTGCAGCGCGAGCGGCACCGGGAGTTTCATGAAGGTGCGCGCGTGTGTGCGCGTGTGTGCGCGTGTGTGCGCGCGTGTGTGTGCGTGTGCGTGTGGGGAGCGGTAGTGTAGCGGTTAGCGCACTGCGCTATGAACCCGGCGACACGGGTTCGATTCCCGCTCACGGACAACACCGGTGACGATTATCCGAACCGGTCCCGGGCCTCCCCTAGGTCGACTCAGCCTCAAGTGAGTACCTGGTGTGGTGTGTAAACATTGCGACTAGGGAGACAAAGGCGGTCGGGCGTGGTGCTGGCCACCCACCCCCTCGTGTACCGTTACGGCCTTCATAGGTGCTCGCTAACAGCACTTGCCCCTACAGTCTGTTAAGGCTATAGGGGGGATCTTTGTGGGGAGCGGTGTGCGTAACGCAAACGTACCGTTAGTCACAATGTTAACGTGAGTTGAAACAATGGGGTCCTTATGGGAGGTGAAACGTTCACCGCAAAAACCGTTAACTAGGTATCACTGTTAACCGATGGACTACCGTACAAGCTACATTGTGTGTGGAGGTCTGTTAGTTTTAGCTATGGGAGGAAACCAGAGAACCCGTTTAGGAAACCCATGCAGAACAGAATCCACTGATGAAGGTACCCAAGTCTGGAATAGAACCCAGGGCATTCTTACTCCGAGGCACAACCTCTACCATAATCATAGGCTATCCGTCGCAATCGAGGATAATTGTCTTCCATAGAAAAGTCGGATTCTCTGTGGGCCCCAAGATGACTGAAGAGACGGATGTGGGATTGACAGATGATTGACAGATTCTCCCGCAGCTCGGGCACGTGTCCGGCAAGAGTGGCTGGGTGGAACCGGGTTAAGAAGTCTGGCTGCAGCGTCGTGCTGTTTCCACCGTTCCCACTTTTCCTCTCCCTACTCTTCGGTTCTTTCGGTAAAGTCACGTTGCCGCGAGAGAACTAACGAATATGGATTCCTGCAGTCACGAAAGCTTCAAATCAAGATTTTCCTCTTCCTGTTTCCGCCGTTCAGTTAAAAAAAATGTGTGGATCCGTGAAAGAAACGATGTCTCCAGCGCTACCACTGCGCTATCATTTATACATATGCGGCCGAGTTGCAATGCGACCAGATTGAGCCTCGCGGCAGCGATCACACGTGCCCGAGTCGGGAATCGAATCCAGGACATTCTTACTCCTAGGCACAAGCGCTACCACTTGCGCCAGCCTATATACAAGTGGCCGGGTTGCAATGCGACCAGGACGGACCTCCCGGCGGCGCTCGCGCGGCCGGTGGGAAGGGACGCGGCTCCTTACCTTGGAGAGCGGCACGAGGAAGTTGAGGCCATAGGAGACGATGACGCGCGTGAGCAGCACCACGAACACCACGTAGGCCGCGTTCTCAAAGTCTGTGAGCTGCACCTACACCACACGCTGGGCACTCGGTCTGGCTGCTTCATCTCACCCGCACTCTGCTCAACCACCACGATTGCATGTCACAGCATACTCACTCAGTCGTCCACTCACTCACACGCTCATCCACTCACTCACCACACTGCATGTGACAACAACAACAACACTCGCCCACCCACTCAATCGCCCATTCACTCATCCACTCACTTATTCACCCACTCACCACACTGCATGTGACAACAACAACACTTGCCCACCCACGCAATCGCCCACTCACTCACCACACTGCATGTGACAACAACAACAACACACTCAATCACCCACTCACTCACTCACCCACTCACTCACCACACTGCGGGGTCACAACGCTTCTCGTTTTGCTCCTTCCCACGCACTGCTCCACTTTGAAATTCCCTCCTCCCATCATCACCTCCTTTCCCAAGCTCAGAGGCATCTCGGTATGACTCCACCTCAGCGTATAATCCGCGTGGCCCTCTCGGAGAGACTTACGTCCATCGGCCGGAACTCGACGCGCCACCCGATGTTGGTGTTCGGCGGTGGAGGCTTTAAGCGCAATGTCTGCCAGCATGTGCCCTGGATGCACTGTAACGCACACGCACACGGACGCACGCACGCATGCACATGCACGGGACAGGCGCTCCGGTCAGCGGCCACGATCACGGAAGACACGCGCCAGATCTCTCGCAGGCTGTGCTCCAGTCTGGCTTTCACTTCTCACGGAATATTTTTACGGGGTCGCCGGTTAGGCTGGCACGCGACTGGTAGCTACGGACACCGCGAATGGGGAATTCGGGGGTCGGCAGGGCAGATCGGTAGTAACGCACTTGTGTAATAAAGGACTATGACGACACACAGCTTGGTCTCCATCTCTGTCTTTATTCTTATTATGCCGCTCACACCCCGCCGGTCCCGACTGTGGACCGGCTGTTCCACTGGCGCGCCCCGCACGCTCTTTCCGTCAGTTGCACTCCCGCACACCGCTGGCTGACGGTGTGCTTGGAGCCGTCTCCAGCCACGTGGCCGATGGTGCCGGAGACCTCCCACGGCTCGACGTGGTCCCACTTCGAGTCTATCCCAACTGCCCCGAGCCTCTTCCGGATCCCCCCTTATATTCCCCTCCCACGTCATCCCGTCTCCACCTTCCACCACGCCCTTTCCGAACCTTCCAGATCACGCCCTTCACTTAGCGCCCCCCCCCCCGGCTCCGCCCCTAGGCTCCGCCCCTGATCATCCGGGCATCCGATTGGACTGGAGGTGGGCGGCGGACCTTCCCATACGCCCACCTAACTGGGCCCCGCCCCCAGTACTCCGGGCCGTCCGATTGGCCCAGAGCTGAGCGGCGAAACCTCGCATACGCTCGCATTACAGTTGTATATCACAGTAGGAAGAGGCCTGGGTTAGATTCCTGACTCGGGCACCTTTCTGCGTGGAAGACTTTGTGTGTGCTTTTGCCCCCTGTTCTCTACGGGTCTCCTACGGGTTCTCCAGTTTCATTCCGCAGCTTAAAACGTCATTGGCCAAACAACATCCCAATGCTGAAAAATTACCTGCAAATTACTCAAATTAGCATCAAACAGAAGCAGCTGCAGCAATATCGCAACCCCCACCATATGCGAAAATTGGCGGCACCCTCCTGAAAAATCTTCTTTGGACCAGGCGAGGCTTTTATGGGTAAACAAGCGAAATAATATTAATATTCATAAAGTACATTGGCAGTGGTGTGCGGATGTCTCACTTCAAAGTGGTAGTCCTCGTTCTCATCGTCGTCGGCGTAGATCTTCTCCCAGAGTATCACGAGGGGGTCGCGGAGGAAGACGTGAGCAAAGTGCCGAGCGAGCAGCGGATCGATGCCTGCAGGCCAGAGGCACGGCTCATGCAAAAATACAAAGATCTCCCCCCACCCCCCCCCCCCCCGTGTGGCCTTGAACAGACGCTGCTGGGAGCAAGCGCTGTTAAGAGAGCACAAATGACATCCGGAACGGTACACGAGGGATGTGGGTGGCCAACACCACGTCCCCAGTAGCGAAGTTTACACACCGCACTGGGTACTCATTTGAGGCTGAGTCGACCTAAGGGAGGCCCACGACCGGTTCAGATAATCATCACTGGTCGCTAGTTTCGTAGAGCAGCATGCCAACTGCTAGACGACCGCTTCTCCACGTGCACACACAGTTCACGCACACGCACGTTGCATGTCACTCGAATAAGAATAAAAACACTTTGCATTGACGAATCAAAAAATAAAACAATTACAACCAGCTTCATCAGGCGATAGCCAGAAATGTGGAGAATTCCTCCTGTTTCGGTCTTAATTCCTCCTGGAATTAGCAACGAAATGTCACAGTACGAGAATTGTAAATCTTGTGGGGTTTACTCTCCAACACACAACCGGTGTGCTGAACGAGTAACGAATTGGTACGTTTTGTTTAAGTGACAACCCTTACCAATTGGCTGTATATCCAATAAACGCCCTCTATTATGGCCTGAACCAGTTTAAAAAGCGAAGAGGGGAGAGCTGGAGGGGATGGAGAAGTGGGGGCCTGCAAGGGACACCAGCCAGGTGACGCACTCAGCCCTAGGCCTCGGCAAGGTAAGGTAATTTACCCTTTTTACCGGGTAAAAGGGTAAAGGTAAAGGGTAAAGGTGTCGACATGCCAAAGGTAGCGCGAAGTATTACCCGGTAAATACGGTACCTTGTTTACCACTAAAAGCTCCGTGGCGCAGTCCGTGGTTTCCATTTAATAAATAATATTTTAAAAAACTTTTTTAAACACGCTTTTATGTAATGTACTAGTAATGGCAGAACTCCACGACTCCAGGAAGTGGCCCCGAAGCTTGCCATAACGTAAGGGACCGTGGTGATTTACAGCCAACGTCAGTTGACCGTGGACAATTAGACCCAAGCCGAAACATAACATATAAAAAATAATGTTTAAAAATATATATTTTAATTTTTTTATGATAGAATATATTATTGTCATCAGTATGACAAAAGTATACAAAGTTTTCAGTCGATACCATATTGGGAAGTGGGTTAAAAAGATTTGAGGATACAACAACGACAACACCAACGACAACAACAAGCGTGTAAAATTGGAATCATCGAGAGTATTCTATATTGATAAAGCGTTCTACCTAGCATATACCGTTATAAACCTTTTTCATGTGTAGTCCCCCAGTAATTACCCTGTAATCGGGTAATTTGTATGGGGTAAGGGTAAAAGGTAGGGTAAAGGTAGGCTCGTTGCTTTTACCTTTTACCTTACATTGCCGAGGCCTACTCAGCCCCATCACAATCGATGTGACGTATCAGGGTCCCCTCGCCCGCATGCCTGTGGTCACGCAGCACCGAGTTACGTGTCCTCGACCAGTGAGGAGCAGCTGATAGTAGAACCGGCACGGCAGGTCAAAAAAACCTTCGGTGTTTCACAGCAAGTGCGATTAATCCATAACCCCAATTCACGGTCGGTGAGAGTGAAGGAGAGGAGAGGTGAGCACGGAGGGGGAGGTGAGTGCGGAGGGGAAGGTGAGAGGGGAGGGGGAGGTGAGCGCGGAAGGGGAGGTGAGTGGCCAGTACGGCAGGGGAGGTGAGTAAAGCAGGGGAGGTGAGCGTGGTGGTGGAGGTGAGCGTGGTGGTGGAGGTGAGAGTGGTGGTGGAGGTGAGCGTGGTGGTGGAGAACTTCCGTGCCTGCGTCCAGGAGCTGCAGGTGGACGTCCTCGTCCTTGGGCAGCTCCAAGTCATTGAACTTCGCTCCGCCGGGCGACAGGAAGCTCTCGATGGAGTTGAACCGCGACTTGGGGATTCGCCACTTGCACGTCGTCAGGGGCTGCAAGGGGGAGATGCGCAGATTGACACTTTGATTGTGAAGATTATCAGCGGCGCCAGCTCAATGCTCACGCCTCAGGGGCCGTCTACAAATGACGTCACGCGATTTTGGGCGATTTCTGACCCCCCCCCCTTCGTCACACGGTGTCACAAAAAGTCAGACCCCCGCTCAAATATGACGTCACAAAGCTCTGCCCCCCCCAAAAAAAAACATGCTTCAAATCGCTTTAAACTATTGTCATTGTAGTGCGTATTTAATGTTCCGCTGCACTCTGACGTTGTAGGAGAAAACATTTCTTAAAAAGTCTATTCAATTAAGTAGAACGTGTTGTCTATATTTATTTAAAGTTGCGCATTTTGATGTGACGTCACATTTCTCAAACCCCCCTCCCTTGTCACACATCGTCACACATTTCTGACCCTCCCCCCCTAGGTGCGTGACGTCATTTATGGACGGCCCCTCATGGCAACGACAACCGAAGGCTGCAAAAAACAAATGGCGATAAACCCGGTGCCTAGGAAACAATGCGTTATTATATATATTATTATTTCAAATGTAGTCACGGATTTTCGCGAGCACATACGCACTCCCCCTGGAGAGTTAACTGCGACGCGGTGTTTAGCAGCGACGCCTGCGATCGCAGGTCACCGACTCGAGTGACCGGCGAGCACCGTTTGTCCGCGAAATGTCACGAGGTCACGAGATTTCAAGCGTTGTCAAAGTGATCCATTAACAGACGCGAAACAGGAAGCACTGGCAAGTCAGGGCTTGAATTCAGCCAGGGGGCCTGTCTGGGTTGTCGATCCAGAAGATGTTTCTGATCCCGGCAATCCCTTGCCTCCCCCCAGGTTTCCAGAACATTGCTCCCTGGACAGAAGCTCTGCTTCACTCTGCTGTCCGGTTATAAAACTGCCTGCCCTGAACACATCGGCGAAAATCACTGATTCTGGTCTTCTCGGCCTCCAAATGCCGAGCGTATATGGTCCATCTCCTAACTTCACCACACGCCTTGTAGGACTGAGTCTTTTAGCTGCAGTGAACCAATGAATATGCTGATTAGATATAATAATGTCGTATATGGCTATTGTTTACAAATGCACCCAAAAATGAAAGAAATATCCAGGATATCTCTCATCACTACGGCTGTGGCTCGTCACGTGCCCCCTACTCCAGTCACCAGCAACCAGGAAGATTTTCAGTGACAGAACTTAAACCCCCATTGCAATATGCGGCTCCATAGATGTCGTGCAGCCTGAAAGATTGTTGCAAAGTTCAAGAGGTCACCACGGCTGAGGATAAGGAGTATAACCACCGCAGATTAGACGGGAGCCGGAATCGAAGGAGTGGAAATACAAAATTCTCATTGAGGCCGCCTTCTATGTTTTTCTTTTCTTTATGTCAGCTGTGTTTCGTTTATATCCCTCTCTCCCTTGGCTTATGCTGATGGTATGTGTACACGCGCGTCACAACGTAATGTGTCGGGTCTGCACATTGCCTCAATAAAAATAAATAGAAAGAACATTTTTAATTGGTTTTTGCAGAATTACAGCTCCGAAAATAAAATGAAAATACCGGTTTGGCTGCCGTGCAACGCACAAGTGAAAGAGCGCTGGACCAGATGGCACTTTGAAGTGGGGATCTCAGCGATAGTTCTGTGATATTCGCTTTCGCGGGAGCCGCTCTCTTAAACGGGGGTGGGGGGGGGTGTCGGAATATCCATCGTGAACACAGAGAGAGTGATCAGAGGGGGGAGAGAATGCATTTGGCGGAGTAAAAAAAAGGATTATAATCGTCACCTCGAGCCCTCTCTCCTGTCGCGTGCGGTCGTCGCATGCGACGGAGTTGATGCTCCAGCGGCAGTCCACGTCCGACACGAGCCCCCGGTAGAAGGGGGCGGCGGCGCTGAGGGCCATCTGCAGGAGGGGCGAGCGCACGCACTCAGATGGTACTCGCCGATGATGGAGGGAGCCAGCTGTACTAACCACGATGGGACAGAGCAGCCAGCTGTACTCACTGACACTCACTCACCATGGGACAGAGAACAGCCAGCTGTACTCACTGGCACTCACCACGATGGGACAGAGCAACCAGCTGTACTCACTGACACTCACTCACCACGATGGGACAGAGAGCAGCCAGCTGTACTCACTGACACTCACTCACCATGATGGGACAGAGAGCAGCCAGCTATACTCACTGGCACTAACCACGATGGGACAGAGCAGGCAGCTGTACTCACTGACACTCACTCACCATGATGGGACAGAGAGCAGCCAGCTGTACTCACTGACACTCACTCACCATGATGGGACAGAGAGCAGCCAGCTGTACTTACTGGCACTAACCACGATGGAACAGAGCAGCCAGCTGTACTCACTGACACTCACTCACCATGATGGGACAGAGAGCAGCCAGCTGTACTCACTGGCACTAACCACGATGGGACAGAGCAGGCAGCTGTACTCACTGACACTCACTCACCATGATGGGACATAGAAGAGCCAGCTGATCGTAGATATGTCGCGCATCTTCTATGTTTCTCGCCTGCATTGTGACCTGTGACGCAAAAGAGAAAGCTTCCGAAGCAGTATTGATCATTCTCTCTCTCGCCTCTCTCCGTGTGCGTGAGAGTGAATGAAATCTGTGCACGCGACGAATGTTTCAGATCGTTTTCGTGTGGTAAGCCAGTTTGTGGGATTTTGCAAATCCCGCGGTGGACATGAGTGGGCCCCGAGGGGGGTAGGCTTGTCTAACTGGGGCGCCACAGTGGCTAGGAGATGTTAACTACCTCGCCTGGTGTACAGGAGATTGTGGGTTCGAGCCTGACCCTGACGCCTGTATATTTAGAGTTTGCATGTTCTCCCCTCGTGGTCGCGTGGATTTTTCCTCCGGGCCCTCCGGCTTTTCCCCTCCACATTTAGAATCATCATCGCACGTTCAGAGTCTTTGGCTGCTGCATCACGACGATGATGATGATGATGAGCCCATTTCGTCGAGCTATCATTTGTGATAGCCAGGTCGCTTCTGGAAAGAGCTACCTAGCTCAGTGGGCCTTCTTATCATGAAATATGTTTCGTAATTAGAAAACAAATAGTTGAGATTCAACTTCCTACACCGATGTGAAATGCCTGGCAATAGTTTAATATATATATTTTTAAACTCTACCTGGAGGCAGCAGTTTCCCGCGCCGAATCCCATCGCGTCCATGTATATGTGGTCGGCCTTCACCGCGATGGCCGCTTCCTCGTCACCGTCCGGGATTTTGTCGATGAATGGGGATGGAGTGTTTCTGTCCCTGAAGACTGGGGGGGGGGGGGGGGGGGGTGTGGGGGTGGTAGACGAGGGGGAGAAGCGAGGTTTGAAGCGCAGAGCACATACTCCTGTTGTTGAACGTTGCAAGTGAAAGGGAAAAGAAAGGGGGTGGGGGGGGGGGGGCAGCTGGTTTGAATGATACCCACTCGGTACGTTCACCACGATATTCTCTCCTCGCCTCTCGCGGATGTTCCTCGCAAGCGCGCTGCGGGCGAGAGACGACAAAAAACGACGTCCCTGTGAATTTCAAATGAATGCAATGGCCCTCCGTAATGGTACCCCGCAACATCGGCATTCCCTGCCCCCTGACGTCTATCCCAGGGTGCCACGGTGGCTATGAGATGTTAACTACCACGCCTGGTATACACGAGGTTGTGGAGTTCGATCCCGATGCTGCCGTCTGTATATTTGGAATTGCATGTTGTCCCCGTGGTTGCGTAGATTTAGTTTACTCCCAAGTACTCGTTTGAGGTTGAGTCGACCTAGGGGAGGCCCAGAACCGGTTCAGATAATCGTCACTCGTGTTGACCATGAGTGGGAATCTAACTGGGTTCAGTAGCGCAGCGCGCTGACCGCTACTATACTATCGCTCCCCCCACTGTGGGGCCGTCCATAAAAGACGTCACGCACCTGGGGGGGGGGGTCAGACATTTGTGACGATGTGTGACGAGGGTGGGGGGGGTTTGAGAAATGTGACGTCACATCAAAATGCGCAACTTTAAATAAATATAGACGACACGTTCTACTTAATTAAATAGACTTTTTAAGAAATGTTTTCTCCTACAACATCAGAGTGCAGCGGAACATTAAATACGCACTACAATGACAATAGTTTAAAGCGATTTGAAGCATGTTTTTTTTTTGGGGGGGGGCAGAGCTTTGTGACGTCATATTTGAGCGGGGGTCTGACTTTTTGTGACACCGTGTGACGAAGGGGGGGGGGGGGTCAGAAATCACCCAAAATCGCGTGACGTCATTTGTAGACGGCCCCTGTCCAGATCTCACGCACTCACTCACATACTCACTCCACAAACTCATACACTCACCACACACACTCATACACTCACCACACACACTCATACACTCACCACACACACTCATACACTCACTCCACACACTCATACACTCACCACACACACTCATACACTCACCACCAGGGGCGGTTTCTTCATTAGGGCGATTGGGCGACGCACCACCAATGTCATTCAACCACAGAGTCACGCTAGCCGTCACTGTGCCGCTGGATATAGTCCAATCAGCGTCATGCTACGTTCTGTGGAGTACCGCCTCTTTTTGGGCGATTTCCCTCCAGCTGAGAATCGCCCCGAGTGGTCCCATAGACTTACATTCAAAGATGTTTTTTTTCGAACGGGGGCGCTGCAATGCATTCTCTATGGGTTCGCCCTAACGTGCTTACGTCATCATACGTGCTTACGTCATCATACGTAAGCACGTTTCATCCAACAATATAATTTGTCGCCACCTAGTGGAATCTTTAATAAAATAAACCTGAGTGGTTTGTTTTAATAGTGAGTATAAAAACAAACAAGATGTATTGTAAGAGTCACTTTATTTTTCATTAATATTAAAGATGTGAAGTTGCCTTTACATGCTTAAGCTGTTAATTTATCCTTTGCATGGGTAGACCTTATCCTTATCAATCATCCAGACATTTGCCCCCCCTGAGAGATTTTGCAGGAGCCGCCACTGCTCACCACACACACTCATACACTCACCACACACACTCACGTATAGCGTGCGTGGCCGACGATCGCCTCGTCCGGCAAGAACAGTGACGTGAATATTCCGTCTCGGTGCTGGGGCACAAACTCAGGCTGAGAGAAACCCGGGCAGCCGAGTCTGCGTCAACAGGAGCCACACACAGGGGGGGGGGGGGGGGGCACGCAAAGGTGAGTCAGCGCACGTGGACGCGGGCGAGCCAGCGATACGCGGCATGCAGGCTGCCCCTCCCCGTTTGAACCGACATCTTCACAGCGACGCCCAGGGCTGCAACATTTTCTTCATTTTTAGTTTTTTTTTTAAACTGAGAAACGAGGGCGAATGTTCCACGCGGTCAATTCGCGGACACCCCCCCCTTCCCCACGTGGCATTCTGTGTCGGGCTTCTGGGAACATCTGGGTGGGCCTCGTGCTTTTAAATGTAGATCTAAAAAGGAATTTTCTTTCAAAATGCTGTGTTTAGTTTGTTGTCCCCCGCCCCCCGCACACTTCGATTAGCACGGTTGGCTGCGTTCAGTGCGAAAGAAGTTCAACATACATATGTAGTGACACAGCGCTGACTGCTGTACAGCAGCTGCAACTGCAGGTAGACACTTAGCGCACACGCCGTTGAACATATACATGGTGTGTGTGCCGGCAGGGCGGAGGAACTGGGTCAAGGGTCACGGTAGACCTCGTGGGGAGGCCCCTGGAACCCTCTGGTGGGTTCGAGAAGGGAGGCGCGGCTAGGGCGGAGCCAAGCCGGGCCGAGGGGAATAAAAGCAGCGGAGAGCGAGAGCCCCGGGCTGATAGTTCTGGGAGTGGACTCGTCTCATAGTCGCCGCTGTCGGCGCGGCCGGACAGTAGTTGGCTTTCTCGGTCGATGCTGTCGATGCAACACTGCCAGGGTCGTGTCTGGGCCGGGTCGTACAGCAGCGTGGTCGTGAGAGAGAGAGAGGACTTTGGACATGCCTGTCTTACAACATCAGAGTGCAGCGCCACATTAAATACGCACTACAATGACAATAGTTTAAAGCGATTTGAAGCATGTTTTATTTTGGGGGGGGGGGGGGCATAGCTTTGTGACGTCATATTTGAGGGGGGGGGTCTGACTTTTTGTGACGTCGTGTAACGAAGAGGGGGGGGTCAAAAATCGTCCAAAATCGCGTGACGTCATTTATGGACGGCCCCTAATAAAGGAAGGACGGTGCCTCCTGCGACTACCTCGTCTCCGGCTAAGCGTGTGCGCCGCACGCCACCCGCACACACACACAAGCCTCAACAAGGGAGAAGATACCTACGACACTACACATACATACAAAGGGGGTGAGCTTGCACGCAGGTGCCTACTTCTTCTCCTGAGAGGAGAGAGACTCCAACGACGCACCCTCTCACCTGGGGAAGGCGGTGAGGGAGCATATCGTCTCGTTCGCGTGCAGCCGAGCCAACACGTCCCTCCGCCGCAGCCTCATGCTCGTCTCCACGCTCGTCAGCTCGGCCATGGAGCCTCCGTACGGCTGCGCTGGGATCCCCTCCAGCATGTAGCTGCTAAACTCCAGGTGCCACCGCGACGGGTGCCTGCCGCATGGAAGGGATATTACCATTGTTATTGTTATTATTGTTGCTTTGCTTCATCCTGCTTACTAATAGGGTTTTTCCCCTTTTTTCTGGCAACAAAACTGACACCTTTTGCAAGGAATCATGTTTACATTAACCACAATACTTGCAGTCAAAAAAAAAGTATTGTTTTTTGTTTGCATTTGACTGCAAGTATTGTGGTTAATGTAAACATGATTCCTTGCAAAAGGTGTCAGTTTTGTTGCCAGAAAAAAGGGGGAAAACCCTATTAGTATATTTTGGTACTGGCAAAGGAGGTCCCATGATGTAGCTGATCATCCTGCTTGTTTGTACGTGCAAGGAAATCTCACCGACATAAAAATTACTCTCTTTAAGTGGAGTCCTGCCATATTGTCATGGGTGGAGATGATTGATATGTATATTCCAATGCATGTAATTTTGCGGGTATTTTTTTTCTTCAAAATAGGCAAAATTAAAACTGTTAAACTATTTTTTGATTTTACCAGGTAAGGCTCACTGAGCTGTATAGCTCTTTTCAGAAGCGACCTGGCCACAAATGATAGCTCAACGAGGTGGGTTATCATGTGGAAATGTATAGCAGCCAAATACACTAAACCCATGTTGGTAAATGTGGAGGGAAACACCGGGGAGAAGCTGGAGAAAAATCCACGCCACCACAGGGAGAATATGCAAACTCCAAATACACAACAGGCGTCAAGGTCGGGATCGAACCCATGACCTCCTGTACACCAGGCGAGATAGTTAACATCTTCTAGCCACCGTGACATCCCCTTGGATGCTGATACACAACGGGCCTCCTGCAAAAGACGTCACGAGACCTTTAGCGTCCCCTTTGAAGCAGACGGCGGGAGCGTACCATGTGACCCACTCATGAACTGGCAGTTCCCGTGATGGTTGGGTGCCTTCGCTCGACCGTGTTCGCTTCCACCTAGGCGCTCAACTCCTCTCGTCCTTGTCTTTGGTGCAATGTGCCTGTTCGTTTGGTTAATATTGTCACGTTTTGATAACCTTCAAAACAGTCTGCCTCAGCAGCTCTCCTCCTTTTTTTTCCTCCTGATGACGATCACTTGTGTTGTGATCGAAACGTCGTAGTTTTTTGTTATTTTCTTTGAACCTATCTACGTGACTTTACCGAAAGATATTATTTGGGTCTTTCGGTAAAGTCACGTTGATAGGTTTGAGAGAAAATAGCAAAAAACTACGACGTTTCGATCACAACACAAGCGATCGTGATCAGTAGGGAAAAAAAAACTATCTACTTGACTTTACCGAAAGACCCAAAGAATATGAATTCCTGCATTCACGAAAGCTTTAAGTCAACATTTACTGAAAGACTCAAAGAATACGAATTCTTGCATTCACGAAAGCTTTAAGTCAAGATTACCGAAAGATTTCGATTGAAAGCTTTCGTGACTGCATGGATTCATCTTCTTGGTTCTTTCGGTAAAGTCACGTAGAAGGGAAGTAATAAAATAATAAAAATATTACATAACAAAATAATTCTCACGACGCTTCGGCCACAACGCAAGCAGCCGTCTTCAGGTGGAGAACATGTCTGTCGAGAAGGCAGAGTCTGATATTTCTTTTTGTTATGTTTTATTTTTATTATTTTATTACTTCCCTTCTACGTGACTTTACCGAAAGAACCAAGAAGATTACCGAAAGACTCAAAGAATGTCTCCACCCTGCGTGCATTCCTCCTGCCACTCCCCCGAGGGGAATTCTCACAATTTACGCAAAGTGTTGGGTTTGACAAACGTCTTGGGGCCGTTGGGGCACGGCCACTCTCCCGTGAGCACGTGGCAGGGTGCGGAGGAGGGTGCATTCCTCCTGCCACTCCCCCGAGGGGAATTCTCACAATTTACGCAAAGTGTTGGGTTTGACAAACGTCTTGGGGCCGTTGGGGCACGGCCACTCTCCCGTGAGCACGTGGCAGGGAGCGGAGGAGGGTTAGGAGGAGGGTGAGGAGGAGGAAGTCTCACCCCGGGTTCGCCTCCTCGTCCATGGCTCTCAAGTCGTTGGCCAGCTCCTCTGCGTTGAACAGGAGTCGGGCCCTGCGAGCCACGTGATCGAAGGAGACGAGCATGTACTCGACCTGCCAGCTCACACGGGGGCAGACGCAGAGAGGATTCGGAGACGGAGAGAGGAGGGGGACACGGAGAGGTGGAGGGAGGAAACAGCGGCACGGCCAAGCCGATGCCCCTTTCAGACTGAAAATATCAACAAACACATTCGTCAGTAAAACTGTGGCCCTAGAAGTAAAACGACGAGTTTTTTCGTTGCTTGATTGTGTTTTGTTTATTATTATTTTGTGTTGAATTGCCCCCCTCCCCGCCCGCGCACCTTCCCCCCTGTGCGACAAGCTTGCGACAGAAGTTCAACATACGACCAGCACCACCACCAGCTCCACAAGCACCATCATCACTACCTTCAAAGATCACCCCGTATAGCCTTAACAGACTGTAGGGGCAAGTGCTGTTAGCGAGCAGCACCTATGAAGGCCGGCACGGCACACGAGGGAGTGGGTGGCCAGCACCAAACCCGGCCGCTTTTGTCTCCCCAGTGGCGATGTTTACACACCGCACCAGGTAACTCATTTGAGGCTGAGTCGACCTAGGGAAAGCCCAGGACCGGTTCGGACAATCGTCACCGGTATTGTCCGTGAGCGGGAATCGAACTACCGCCGATGGCAACGATGCCTCCCTGTACAGGCTTCACAGACTACGGGATAAAGTTGGTGTGAGCGATCAACCACCATCTACCGACTGTGCCTCAGCAGCATTCGATGTCAACCAAGGCCGTAGCCATGGAGTCAACATTGGGGGGGACCAAATCGTCCAGGGGTCTGGGGCTCCCAACCCAGAATTGTTTTTAAAACGAATTTCCTGCCATTTCCTGCCTAGAAATATAAAAAAATTCACTACCACATGGGATGGACTTTATTTTTTACAATAATGTCTAATAGTGTATTGTATTACATTGCTTTGTTTTAACTTTTTTTACCATTTCTTGTTTCATTGTATGCAATGTTTGGGATTAGAGATTAATAAAGTACAACCGCAATCATATAAACAGAAATCTATGCATTGATTTATATGAAGACAAGTCCAGATATTGTGGCCATGGTTTAGCAAATTGTTGTTTTTATTTACATAGCATCGCATTTTTATATATATATGGGGGGGGGGGGGCATTTTGAGCATTTTTGAATATTGGGGGGGAAAGTGTCCCTCCCAATATCTATTATAATGACGGCCTTGATGTCAATGATCACTCACAAAGTCACGCTGGAATGGGCCCAAGGCACAGGCGTGTAAATTGTAATTGCCGCTGCTGCCTGGACATAGAGGCAACTGGAAACCCACCTCATCACCTCAGATACACCCTCGTCAATTCACGCTGACCTCATCCTCTCACCTTGTCTTATCACCTCGTCTCATTTACCTCGTCCCCTAAATAATCTCATCGCCGCGGCCTCTCACTTGATTTTTCAGTCGCCTCATCACCGCGCTCACTTGCTTTCTCGTCATCTCGTCTCTCTCACCTAGTCGTTCTCACTCATCTCCTCGTCGCCTCACTCATCACCCCATTGCCTCACTCATCACCCCATTGCCTCACTCATCACCCCATTGCCTCACTCATCATCTCATTGCCTCACTCATCACCCCATTGCCTCACTCATCACCCCATTGCCTCACTCATCACCCCATTGCCTCACTCATCACCTCATTGCCTCACTCATCACCCCATTGCCTCACTCATCACCCCATTGCCTCACTCATCACCCCATTGCCTCACTCATCACCTCATTGCCTCACTCATCACCCCATTGCCTCACTCATCGCCCCATTGCCTCACTCATCACCTCATTGCCTCACTCATCACCTCATTGCCTCACTCATCACCCCATTGCCTCACTCATCACCCCATTGCCTCACTCATCACCCCATTGCCTCACTCATCACCTCATTGCCTCACTCATCACCTCATTGGCTCACTCATCACCCCATTGCCTCACTCATCACCCCATTGCCTCACTCATCAACTCATTGCCTCACTCATCACCCCATTGCCTCACTCATCACCCCATTGCCTCACTCATCACCCCATTACCTCACTCATCACCCCATTGCCTCACTCATCACCCCATTGCCTCACTCATCACCCCATTGCCTCACTCATCACCCCATTGCCTCACTCATCACCCCATTGCCTCACTCATCACCCCATTGCCTCACTCATCACCCCATTGCCTCACTCATCACCCCATTGCCTCACTCATCACCCCATTGCCTCACCCATCACCCCATTGCCTCACTCATTACCTCATTGCCTCACTCATCACCCCATTGCCTCACTCATCATCTCATTGCCTCACTCATCACCCCATTGCCTCACTCATCACCTCACTCATCACCCCATTGCTTCACTCATCACCCCATTGCCTCACTCATCACCTCATTGCCTCACTCATCACCCCATTGCCTCACTCATCACCCCATTGCCTCACTCATCACCCCATTGCCTCACTCATCACCCCATTGCCTCACTCATCACCCCATTGCCTCACTCATCATCTCATTGCCTCACTCATCACCCCATTGCCTCACTCATCATCTCATTGCCTCACTCATCACCTCATTGCCTCACTCATCACCCCATTGCCTCACTCATCATCCCATTGCCTCACTCATCACCCCATTGCCTCACTCATCACCCGATTGCCTCACTCATCACCCCATTGCCTCACTCATCACCCCATTGCCTCACTCATCACCCCATTGCCTCACTCATCACCTCATTGCCTCACTCATCACCCCATTGCCTCACTCATCACCCCATTGCCTCACTCATCACCTCATTGCCTCACTCATCACCCCATTGCCTCACTCATCACCTCATTGCCTCACTCATCACCCCATTGCCTCACTCATCACCTCATTGCCTCACTCATCACCTCATTGCCTCACTCATCACCTCATTGCCTCACTCATCACCCCATTGCCTCACTCATCACCCCATTGCCTCACTCATCACCTCATTATCTCACTCATCACCTCATTGCCTCACTCATCACCCCATTGCCTCACTCATCACCTCATTACCTCACTCATCACCTCATTGCCTCACTCATCACCCCATTGCCTCACTCATCACCCCATTGCCTCATTCATCACCTCATTGCCTCACTCATCACCCCATTGCCTCACTCATCACCCCATTGCCTCACTCATCACCCCATTGCCTCACTCATCACCCCATTGCCTCACTCATCACCCCATTGCCTCACTCATCACCCCATTGCCTCACTCATCACCCCATTGCCTCACTCATCACCTCATTGCCTCACTCATCACCCCATTGCCTCACTCATCACCCCATTGCCTCATTCATCACCTCATTGCCTCACTCATCACCCCATTGCCTCACTCATCACCCCATTGCCTCACTCATCACCCCATTGCCTCACTCATCACCCCATTGCCTCACTCATCACCCCATTGCCTCACTCATCACCCCATTGCCTCACTCATCACCCCATTGCCTCACTCATCACCTCATTGCCTCACTCATCACCCCATTGCCTCACTCATCACCTCATTGCCTCACTCATCACCCCATTGCCTCACTCATCACCCCATTGCCTCACTCATCACCCCATTGCCTCACTCATCACCTCATTGCCTCACTCATCACCCCATTGCCTCACTCATCACCCCATTGCCTCACTCATCACCCCATTGCCTCACTCATCACCCCATTGCCTCACTCATCATCTCATTGCCTCACTCATCACCCCATTGCCTCACTCATCATCTCATTGCCTCACTCATCACCTCATTGCCTCACTCATCACCCCATTGCCTCACTCATCACCCCATTGCCTCACTCATCACCCCATTGCCTCACTCATCACCCCATTGCCTCACTCATCACCTCATTGCCTCACTCATCACCCCATTGCCTCACTCATCACCTCATTACCTCACTCATCACCTCATTGCTTCACTCATCACCTCATTGCCTCACTCATCACCTCATTGCCTCACTCATCACCCCATTGCCTCACTCATCACCTCATTGCCTCACTCATCACCCCATTGCCTCACTCATCACCTCATTACCTCACTCATCACCTCATTGCCTCACTCATCACCCCATTGCCTCACTCATCACCTCATTGCCTCACTCATCACCTCATTGCCTCACTCATCACCTCATTGCCTCACTCATCACCCCATTGCCTCACTCATCCCCTCGTCCCCTCACAGGCCTCACTCATCCCCTTGTCCCCTCACTCTTCACCTCATCGTTCTCACATTGTCTCTCTCACCTCGTCTCCTCACTCACCACCTCGTCGCTCTCACCTCGTCGCCAAAGAGGAGCGGGTAGTCCCCGTGTCCCCGCCGCGCGAGGATCCGCACGAGCTGCTGGAGGCCGCGTTCACGCACAAACCCCGCGAGCGCTTTCACGTCGCTCCAGCGCAGCGTCGTGCCTGTCAGTTGCGGCCCCATCCTCGGTGACGAGGTGAAGCGACGAGGTGGAGGGCGGGTGAAGAGGGGAGGAGATGAGGGAGATGATGGCGCTAGGGAGAGACGATGAGGTGAGTGACGAGGTGAGTTGATGAGGTGGAGGGAGAATGAGGGGAGTGACGAGATGAGGGAGATGATGGGGCTAAGGAGAGACAATGAGGTCAGCGACGAGGTGAGTTGATGAGGTGGAGGCGGATGAGGTGAGTGACGAGATGAGGGAGACGATGGGGCTAGGGAGAGACGATGAGGTGAGCGACGAGGTTTGGTGGAGGGAGGGGAGCGATGGCGAGATGAGGTGAGTGACGAGCGGGTGTGAGAGCAGGTGAGGGGAGGCGATGAGATTCAGAGAGACGTTGATGAGGTTAAAGACGACTTGCGGAACCGAGACGAGGTGAGAGAGTGTGATGAGGTGAGGGTAATGGCGTGTGATGAGGTGAGGGTAAGGGTGTGTAATGAGGTGAGGGTAAGGGAGTGTAATGAGGTGAGGGTAAGGGAGTGTGATGAGGTGAGGGTAAGGGAGTGTGATGAGGTGAGGGTAAGGGAGTGTGATGAGGTGAGTGAGGTGAGTGTGGAACAGCCACGCGAGAGTTACATATAAAACAAATATCAGGACATATGCGTGAACCCATTAGAACAAGAGGCACTGATGTTAATCACAGCGACATTAGAAGACACTTCTCACACACTCTTATTGGGAGATAAAAAATTAACCCGTAAATACAAAGTTTTTCACTATAAATCCTTTATATGCGTGGCGGCTAGAGTCCTCTCGTCCTCTGGCTTGAGATGGCTGCCACCTATGGGTCAGATGATTGCCTGCCACCATTAAGCAATTGGTAATTAAATATAATTTATTTTTTCCTAAAAAGTGTAAAATTTAGGAAAAAATTTTTCACGAAAATAAATTGTCACGCACAACGAGTCTGTGTGCAAAATGTCAGCTCGATTGGATCACGGGAAGTGGGTTACAAAACGACCGAAAGATTTGCACGGTCGTAAGCGCGCAAGCAAGCAAGTGAACTTAATATAAAGGATTTTAAAAGGCGGTAATGAACTCCGAGACATTGTAGAGAGAAGCCGCTGCCAAGTGGGCAAAACTAAACTTATTAGCCACAAGTTCGCCACATTGTTCACTCATCAGCGCCTATTGTGCATGTTCGCGTGAACGTCTGTGTGTTCACGTGTGTGCGTTGATGTGATATGTGCTCGTGTTGATGTGCTCGTGTGCACGTGTGTTCATGTGTATACGTGTGTGTGTGTGTATTATCGCGCGTATGCGTTCACGTGCATATGGAGGTGTTGATGCGCAAATGTTGATGTGCAGTGTGTTCGCGTGCGTCGTTTGCACGGTGCGCGAGAGCCAGAGAGGTCCCTTGCGCTCTCCCTAGGTGGTGCCACGCACCCGGGGTGACCCCGTGTCTCTCCCCGCCTCGCCCGTCTCTCACCTGGCCAACATCCAGAGTCGTCACTACCACCACCACCGCCGCCGTCTCCTCTTCCTCATAATCCTCTCCCTGCGTCTCTCTCTCGCTTTTATTGGCAGCGTTAGCCAGGTGAAGCGCCACGGGGAGTCGCACACACGAACACACACCTCACGCGCATACCAACAGATAACAATCACGATGACGTGCCCTGACCATCTGCAGGCGGTCAGGATGCACTCAACCTCAAACGTGCCGAGTTAATTTTTTGTTTGCAGTGTGCAGGAGAAGGGTTTCAACCACTACCATTACTATCACACCCTCCCCCGCAGGGTGTCACGGTGACTCACACGCGATCTTCACGTACAGGGGAACCTGGGTTCCATCCCTGACACGGGGATCTTCAGTTTGCATTCTCCCACAGCGAGCATAAATACGCAAATGTTACCGGTATGGGGCCGTCCATAAATGACGTCACGCACCTAGGGGGGACATTTGCGACGATGTGCGAAGATGGGGAGGGGTCTGTTGAGATATGTGACGTCACATCAAAATGCGCAACTTTAAATAAGTATAGACAACACGTTCTACTTAATTAAATATACTTTTAATAAATGTTTTCTCCTACAACATCAGAGTGCAGCGCCACATTAAATACGCACTACAATGACACCTCATCCACCACGCCAATATCCATCATCATCACCCACCACCTCATCCACCACGCCAATATCCATCATCATCACCCACCACCTCATCCACCACATCAATATCCATTATCATCACCCACCACCTCATCCACCACACCAATATCCATTATCATCACCCACCACCTCATCCACCACACCAATATCCATCATCACCACCCACCACCTCATCCATCACGCCAATATCCATCATCATCACCCACCACCTCATCCACCACACCAATACCCATCATCATCACCCACCACCTCATCCACCACATCAATAGCCATCATCATCACCCACCACCTCATTCACCACGCCAATATCCATCATCATCACCCACCACCTCATTCACCACATCACTATCCATCATCATCACCCACCACCTCATCCACCACATCAATATCCATCATCATCACCCACCACCTCATTCACCACACCAATATCCATTATCATCATCACCCACCACCTCATCCACCACACCAATATCCATCGTCATTACCCACCACCTCATCCACCACGCCAATATCCATTATCATCACCCACCATCTCATTCACCACATCAATATCCATCATCATTACCCACCACCTCATCCACCACGCCAATATCCATTATCATCACCCACCATCTCATTCACCACATCAATATCCATTATCATCACCTACCACCTCATCCACCACACCAATATCCATCATCATCACCCACCACCTCATTCACCACACCAATATCCATCATCATCACCCACCACCTCATCCACCACATCAATATCCATCATCATCACCCACCAACTCATTCACCACACCAATATCCATCATCATCACCCACCACCTCATCCACCACATCAATATCCATCATCATCACCCACCAACTCATTCACCACACCAAAATCCATCATCACCACCCACCACACCAATATCCATCATCATCACCCACCATCTCATCCACCACACCAATATCCATCATCATCACCCACCATCTCATCCACCACACCAAAATCCATCATCACCACCCACCACCTCATCCACCACACCAATATCCATCCTCGCACCGGGGGTTCAGTTGAGAAAACCCGAGGGCAGTCTGTTATCACGTGGCTCGTGAGCAGAGCCCCCCGCCCCCACTGTCGCTGTCATGCCGCATCGCCCCCACCCCCAACCACCTTTCTCTGTTCGCCTGGCGGCGGCGCACCCCCACTTCCCACCTACCACCGGGGCAGTGTCTGCACACGCGTGACCTTGCGCCCACGCCCACGTGTCCAACTCCACGTGTCACGGTGGCTAGGAGATGTTAGCTACCTCGCCTGGTACACAGGAGGTCGTGGGTTCGATCTCGAACCTGCTGTATATTTGAGGTTTGCATGGTGGCGAGATGTTAGCTACCTCGTCTGGTACACAGGAGGTCGTGGGTTAGATCTCGAACCTGCTGTATATTTGGAGTTTGCATGGTGCCGAGATGTTAGCTACCTCGCCTGGTACACAGGAGGTCGTGGGTTCGATCTCGAACCTGCTGTATATTTGGAGTTTGCATGGTGGCGAGATGTTAGCTACCTCGCCTGGTATGCAGGAGGTCGTGGGTTCGATCTCGAACCTGATGTATATTTGGAGTTTGCATGGTGGCGAGATGTTAGCTACCTCGCCTGGTATGCAGGAGGTCGTGGGTTCGATCTCGAACCTGCTGTATATTTGGATTTTGCATGGTGGCGAGATGTTAGCTACCTCGCCTGGTACGCAGGAGGTCGTGGGTTCGATCTCGAACCTGCTGTATATTTGGAGTTTGCATGGTGGCAAGATGTTAGCTACCTCGCCTGGTACACAGGAGGTCGTGGGTTCGATCTCGAACCTGCTGTATATTTGGAGTTTGCATGGTGGCGAGATGTTAGCTACCTCGCCTGGTATGCAGGAGGTCGTGGGTTCGATCTCGAACCTGCTGTATATTTGGATTTTGCATGGTGGCGAGATGTTAGCTACCTCGCCTGGTACGCAGGAGGTCGTGGGTTCGATCTCGAACCTGCTGTATATTTGGAGTTTGCATGGTGGCGAGATGTTAGCTACCTCGCCTGGTACACAGGAGGTCGTGGGTTCGATCTCGAACCTGCTGTATATTTGGAGTTTGCATGGTGGCGATATGTTAACTACCTTGCCTGGTACACAGGAGGTCGTGGGTTCGATCTCGAACCTGCTGTATATGTAATATCTTCAATAATGGCGGGAGACGAGTTGACGGGGCAGCACTTGTTTATTCACAATGGTTGCACAGTAACAGGCACAACCGAGATAACGCCTATGTTACGCGTGCCTGACTCGGCCATGCACTCCGTCTCCCCCGTGGGGTACGCGTACCTAACTCTGCCTTGCACTCAGGCTCTCCGGCTACGCTCTCCCCACAGGGAGCTATCAGACCCCTACGCGCGCCCGGCTCGGGCCGCTCTCATTCTCTCCCGTAGGGTACGCGTGCCTAACTCTGCCTTGCCTCAGGCTCTCCGGCTACGCTCTCCCCACAGGGAGCTATCAGACCCGCCTTGTCAGGCCACGGGTCTCGACCACTGAGTTACACAGCCCGGCCCTTACAAGGGCGTCGGGCCGTGAATCCCAAGGCCTCGCCTCTGAGCCTCACAGAGCCCCGGCCCTTACAAGGGCAGCGGGGCTAGGGGTCCCAGGGCCTATCTCTTCCTCCGTCTTCTGTCTTCGCCGGTTACCAACTCCCTGAGTGCCCCCCCGCATCGCCTTACATAGCCCTCCGCTCCCGGGGGGGGCGGAGCCTATGCGGACCGCGATGTGGGCACCCGCTTGCGGACCGTGATGTAACCACCCACCACGCGCTGTCTCACGATCCCCCCTGCCAGCACGTATCACCACTACATCACCCTCTCCCACATAGCTCGCAGCCCCCCTTTTATTCAGTCAGGAAAAGTGGCGCAACCTAACGCGAGTCCGCCTGGCCGGTCCGTCATACGGGACGGGACGTTGTTGACCGTCCAGTGGCTCCGGCAGCCCAGGAAGGCATGGAGCAGGCCTGGAAGAACCGCACGTGCCTTGGGGATCCGGTCGCCGACGGTCGGCAGCCGTCAGTTCCGAGACACCTGGGAGCGGATCAGGCGGAGACATGTGAGGATCAGGCGGAGACATTTCCCTCCCCGAGTCGCCGGCCACATCACATTCTCAGTCCTCACGACATAAAGGAAGGCTATATGGTGCCGAGAATGGTTTCAGCCGGGAGGGGTGAACGTACCAACGGCGCTTTCCCCATTTTATCTGAATACACTGGGGTCGTGCGAGTTGCACGACCCCAGTGTATTCAGATAAAATGGGGAAAGCGCCGTTGGTACGTTCACCAATAATAGTCCCGCTGGAGCAGAGCGAGCGTTTTGTTAACTCCCAGATGCAAGAGGCGTTTGTGTGCGGCCAGAACAACTTTGCCCCGCATAGCGGAGGGCACGACAAGTGCGTGCCGCCGGGACATACTGTCCCATCTCATGAGCAGGCCCTGTTTAAGCGCCAGGAGCCGGCTCCCTTCTGACCTTCCTCGGGACCCCCTGCCCTACGACACAACGCAAGCAGGGAGCTGTCAGCCATCTGGAGTCGGCCCCACTCAACGAGAGACAACGAAAGTAGCGAGTCCCCGCCCGCAGGAGTAGCGGGAACGTCGACCCGCGGTGCATTTGCGGCCGCGACCAACTCACCCCCGGGGACAGCGACATGCGGCTTACAGCGTGCCGACCCCATAAAACACGCACATTCGGAACGAGGCGACAACCGCGACAGGGCATCCGCGTTGGTGTGGCGCAACCCCTTACGGTAAGTGGTCGTAAATTGGTAGTCCTGGAGGACCTCCAACCACCGTGATAATTGGCCCGAGGGTTGGGCGACCCGCAATGCGTATTGAAGCGCCGCGTGGTCCGTACGGACCATAAAATGACGGCCGTAGAGATACGGTCTAAATTGCTGTACAAAAAAAACGATAGCCAGCAACTCGCGACGGGTCACAAAGTAGCGCTGTTCCGCTGGCGACAAAACCCTGCTACCGTAGGCGACCACCCATTCGACTCCCCCGACCACCTGCGAGAGCACCCCCCCAATGCCTGTGTTACTGGCATCCGTATCCAGCAGGAAGGGTTTCGTAAAATCAGGGTAACACAAGGGCGGAGCACCCACCAAGGCGTCCCGAAGGGAGCAGAACGCGGCCTCCTCCTCTGGCCCCCAGCGAAACCTGACCCCTTTGGCATGCAAGGGTTTGGCTATGGTGGCGAAGTGCTCAACGAACCGACGGTAGTAGGAAGCAAACCCAATGAAACTGCGGACCTCAGTAACCGACGTGGGCGTCGGCCATGAACTGACGCAGTTTGTCTTCGCGGGATCGGTGGAGATCCCCGAACGGCCGACAATGTGCCAAATACCGTACGGATTCCCGAAGTAGGTGGCATTTAGCTGGTTTAAACTTTAACTTAGCCGATCGCATCCTCAGGAACACCCCCCTTAAGCGTTGGAGGTGTTCCTTGAAAGTTCTACTGAAAACGATGACGTCGTCAAGGTAAATTAAGCAGGTATCCCATTGCAGACCCGACAAAACCAATTCCATAAGGCGCTGAAACGTCGCGGGAGTAGAATGGAGTCCCATGGGCAACCAATTAAACTGGAACAGGCCTACTGGGGTCCGGAATGCGGTCTTAGGTTTCGACTCGTCGTCGAGTGGTAATTGCCAGAATTCCGACAGTAAGTCTAGCGTAGAAAAATAACGCGCCCCTGCTAATGCATCCAGATATTCATCCATTCTGGGGAACGGATACGCATCAGCCACGGAGATCTTATTGAGGCGACGGAAATCTACGCAAAACCGCAAGGACCCGTCTTGTTTTTTTACAAGAACGATGGGTGCTCCCCATGGACTGGATGAGGCGAAATGATGTCGGCGGTCAGCATGTCATTGACGGCCAATTGAACGTGTTCCTTCTCGGTTGGACTCAACCGAAAGGGATTCTGCCGAACCGGGGCTGCATCACCCGTTTCAATGTGGTGGCGTAACAGGTCCGTGCACCCAATATCATATTTGTGCTTGCTGAACACGTCCGAGAATACGATCAGCAGAGCGCGCAGCGCACCAAATTGCACACCCGACAAATTACTGGAGCCCGCACACAGCGAGTCCAACCACTGCTGGTCCTCCCCCGATTGAAATTTCTGCGCCGGAACGGGATCAATGTGCGCAATAAGCCGCTCTTCCACAGGGACCGGTGCCGCGTGAGCAAGCACGGTGCCCTGTGGAATAACGACCGGCCGCGACCCCGCGTTCAAAACCATGACGAACGGGTCCCTGTCAGCCCATACCAACGTCTGAGCCACCGCCAAGTCCAGACCCCCAACAGCTCTGTTCGACGGACCCAACAGCACGCCCTGCCCCACAGTCTCCCCACCCAATGGCTTCCGCAACCGGAGGGGTACCAACATCTGCGAACCCGGGGGTACGTGCACCGTATGGGTCGCCAGCGCTTGGACCGTCGCACAAGCCGTCCGCAGTTTAGAAGGGTTAGACAAAAAAGAAATACGGCGACCCGATGGCAGCTCGATACAACCTTGATCAACGAGAATTTTAATCGGCATTTTAGCCAAAAAGTCTGTTCCCAACAGACATGGAACCGCCAGGGAAGAAGAGACCAAAACAGGTCCCGCCAATTTAATATCCCCTATACAAATGCCCGCCCGAATCTGGCTGACAATGCCCAACGAGCCCCCATTCGCCGCATAACATGGCACGACTACCGGGAGCAGGGGCCGACATTGGACGGGGAGAATGTTGTAAATAAGATCAGAAATGATAGTCGCCGACGCACCCGTGTCCACCAGCACCCTGACTTCGATACCGTCTATAAATCCCGTAACCACAGACGACCCGGCCGACGCAGCCACCATCCTGTGGCCCAACTCGGACCATTCAATCGCTCCCGGCCCCCGTACGAACCCCCCTTGCCGAACTGAATCCCCGGCCCCCATGCGCACCTCCGCCGCGAAGCGGCGGCCCATGTGTGACGTGTATGTGGACCGAGCATGTGTAGTGCCGCGACTTGCCGGGGGTAGTTGGGACGACTTTGGGCCTTGGTCGTCGTCCAGCCGAGGTCCCGTGGCGCGCTGACGTGGAGCGCGGCACCCAGACGCCACGTGGCCGCGAAGGCCGCAGTTGTAGCACGTGACGAGGGACATCGCAGGTTTCGGTTGCTCCTGCTTGCGGGTTGATCGCAGAGGCGAACGACTCCCCGACCTCCAATCCCCCGGTCGCGCTGTAGCGAATGCCTCCTCCCGAGGCCGGCTGACTTGGGGGTCGGTGTCCACCGGGGCAGGAGTTGAGACCGCGGCAGAAGCGCAGACGACCGCCTGCTTCTGTTTCAGGACCTCATGCGCCTGGATGCTCATTGCAACCCGCAATGAACAAATGTCCACCTCGTCCGCCGTGTTGATGGGGACCCCCAGGTCCTGAGCCAACGTCAGCAGCTGTTCCATCACCATGGCGTCCTGCCCCTCCTCGTCCATGCGACGGAAGGCGGCGTCCGCGAGAGCAAGCAGCGCTGTGCGGTAGGCAAGCGTAGTCTCCGTGTCCCCCTTCCGTCGCCCGTAGAATTGGTGGCGGCAGGCCGAGGGTGGTCCATACACCTTGGCCATAAGGCCCAGCGCGGCCTTGAGTGTGGAGCAGGCCGATCTCGGGGCAGACCTGAAGGCCGCGAGCGCGTTGTCGTTCAGCATTGCAGGCAGTGCCCGTAGCGCCGTAGCGTCGGACCACCCCGACATTTCCCGATGGGCGAGGAATCTCCGCTGGAAGGCGCCCCAGTCACCCCCCTCAGCTTTGAAGGCCTTCAACGCGGGAAGTCGCTGCTGAAAAACCATGTCGTCCTCCGACAGGTGATTTTCCCGCGCCGCGCCGTCGATATGGGAAATGGCGGCCCCTACCCTGGGTGGTTCATGGCGGCCCGTAGCGCACCCCGTTGACGTGAGCGGCAGAGAGTAGAGGTCCCCGGTCACGTGTTGCTCGCGATTCCCGCCAATTGACGGGCGCTCCGTAAAAATGGCGCCATTTTCAAAGTCAGTGGTGCGAAGCGCATTTTGGCGGGAATCTCCCACGCGACTCCTGTCGACGTCCGTCGTCGTCCTTCCTCCTCCTGACGCGGTGATCTCCGCCAAGATGGACGCCGCGGCAAGTAGCAGCTCCGCCAGACGAGAGTGCGCGTCCTGGAGTCTGGTGTCGGACCCCAGCGGAGCGTCGGGCGCCCGTGAAGGGTTCTGTGGCGTCGGCATCTCCTCCTCCTTCTCTCCTCCCGATGCTCGCTGTCCCGATTCGTCGTGGTCGTCCTCCCGGTCACGCTCGTGAGTCCGATGAGTCTTCCTGGTATCCATGACTTGAAGACAGTTTCACTTCTGACGCCAGTTGTAATATCTTCAATAATGGCGGGAGACGAGTTGACGGGGCAGCACTTGTTTATTCACAATGGTTGCACAGTAACAGGCACAACCGAGATAATGCCTATGTTACGCGTGCCTGACTCGGCCACGCACTCCGTCTCCCCCGTGGGGTATGCGTACCTAACTCTGCCTTGCACTCAGGCTCTCCGGCTATGCTCTCCCCACGGGGAGCTATCAGACCCATACGCACCCGCTTGCGGACCGTGATGTAACCACCCACCACGCGCTGTCTCACGATCCCCCCTGTCAGCACGTATCACCACTACATATATTTGGAGTTTGCATGGTGGCGAGATGTTAGCTACCTCGCCTGGTACACAGGAGGTCTTGGGTTCGATCTCGAATCTGCTGTATATTTGGAGTTTGCATGGTGGCGAGATGTTAGCTACCTCGCCTGGTACACAGGAGGTCGTGGGTTCGATCTCGAACCTGCTGTGTATTTGGAGTTTGCATGGTGCTGAGATGTTAACTACCTCGCCTGGTATGTAGGAGGTCGTGGGCTCGATCTCGAACCTGACGCCCGCTGTATATTTGGAGTTTGCATGGTGGCGAGATGTTAGCTACCTCGCCTGGTATGCAGGAGGTCATGGGTTCGATCTCGAACATGACGCTCGCTGTATATTTGGAGTTTGCATGGTGCCGAGATGTTAGCTACCTCGCCTGGTACACAGAAGGTTGTGGGTTCGATCTCGAACCTGACGCCTGCTGTATATTTGGAATTTGCAAGGTGGCGAGATGTTAGCTACCTCGTCTGGTATACAGGAGGTCGTGGGTTCTATATTTGTAGTTTGCATCTCTCTCTCACAGTGGTCGCGTGGATTTGTTTCCGGTTCCTACCTCCACATTTAGGAACAACGTCACGCGTTTAGAGTCTTTGGCTGCTTTAAATTCCAACATGTTGATAAGCGAATATTTGTGGCCAGGTCAATTCTGAATAAGAGCTAAGAGCTAATAGCCGTCCCTGGTAAAACAACAACAAAAATGTGATTATTAAAATTGTTGAGTTGAACTCTACTCACAAACAAAGACAAATATCCCCCAGTATGGTCCTGTAACAGACTGTTGGGGCAAGTGCTGTTGGCGAGCACCTATGAAGGCCGGCTGTTACCGAGCACCACTATCGACTGATTCCCTTACCGGGCAAGCAGCCTTCGATGTCAATTATCACTCAGATAATTGTCACTGATGTGGGCCGTGAGGAAGGAATTTGAACTCTGGTCGCCGAGTTGGAAGCACAGTGTGCTAACCACTGCGCTATCGCTCCCAACTGCCCAATAACAACAAGCAGTAAGTGGTGGTGACGTCACCACGACGCTTGTGCCAGGCCATGTGCACCTTGAGGCCACGTGAAGTGTCGAACGC
This sequence comes from Lampetra fluviatilis, assembly GCF_964198595.1. NCBI lineage: Eukaryota > Metazoa > Chordata > Hyperoartia > Petromyzontiformes > Petromyzontidae > Lampetra > Lampetra fluviatilis. The sequence continues at coordinate 7,784,594 of NC_136326.1, read as the reverse complement.
CCGCTGGCAGGAGGTCACGGGGCAGACCCAGCAGTTGCCACGGGTCGACTGACTGAGATGACCGAGATGACTGGCTGATGCACCACCCGTGCCCCCCTACTGTGCCAACTTGCTGTGCTTTAGCCACCCGGCGCTCCGCTCGTTGTTGTGAGCGTCGCTCCTCCGCCCTCTGTTGTTGTTGGAGGGCGACTGCCTCCAACTGCCCACACACACAAACATGGGAGGGAGGGGGGACTTCTCGCATCGCGTGCGCGGAACGGTGGAGCAGAAGCGGTGACCTCTGGGACGGGTTCCATCCCTCGAACGCCGCTCCGTGATTCGTCTCGACCCACCACGCATCTTCCCGATCCTCGGGCCTCGGCACTGTCCGTCCAAGCCCCACGAACCCCACTCACTCGCCTATCGCAGCGCTTCGAGATGCTGCCATTGAACGACCCAGTCTGTGTTCTCCGATCCCACGTGCTTCCCTTTGCCCTCTCTCAATGCCATTTGCGAGCATGCGCCCTCTCTCTCTCTCGCTCTACGATTCTTCATTAGACACATTTTACATTTAGATTACACGTGAATGCGTATGCGTGTACCGTTACAACGAGGGTTTAATCACTAAACCCTCATTAGAGTGTTAGAGTGGCATTGAACTTGAATACGTCGTGGAATATTTTCCATGGACCTCCCCAAACTCCCAACCTCCAGAACCTCCCTCCCCTACCCCCCTCCATTTCGTCGACAGTGAAGGATGAGAAAATGCTTTCCGGAGTTCGGCCCCGGAACAGCTCTGGCTGAAATGACCGGCTGCGCGCTCGATACACAACGCAGCCCCTGCCTGCCTTGCCGAGCGTCACGCAAGGCGCCTCCCTCGGGGCTGTTTAGCAGACAGCGTTATGCTCCACATGGCAGCGAGAGGGAGACGGAGGGTGACGGGGAGGGGGGTAGTGGGGAGAGAGAGGGAGCCAGAGAGAAAGGAGGGAGGTTGCAGGGAAATAGGGGAGCAAGAGTGAAAGAGAGCAAGACAGAGGGGGGGGGGGGGGGAGAGACGGGTGAGGGGGTAGAAAGAGAGGGAGAGAGACGGAGGGGAGACGGGGGAGGGGGGGTAGAAAAATAGAGCGTAGAAAAAAGAGAGAGGGGAAGAGAGAGGGAGGAGAGGGAGGGGAGAGAGAAGAGAGATAATCTTTTGTGAAAGCTTTCATTAAAAAAAGGGGGAAGGGGGCACATAAATCAAATCATTGAAAAAAAACAAAAACGAAAAGATGAACGAAGCAAAGTGCCGACTACACCGAGCATCTTCTTGTTTCATCTGAGCGTAAAAAAAAGAGAGGGAGCGAGACGGAGAGGGTAAAGGGAGGGAGAGAGGCGATGCAGAGGGAAGATAGGAGGGAGGGGGAGAGAACGAGGGAGAGGGGCAGAGATTGTAGAGATGGAACGAGGGGAGCGTGAGAGAGAGATGGTGGACGCGACGGGAGACGAGGGGGGGGGGGGTAAAGGTAGCGTAGAGTGAGCGGGCGAGAGAGGAGAGAGAGAGGGGGGGAGCACTGGATTACAGGAGAGAGAGCGAGAGCGACATGGAGTAGGGAGAGAGAGGGGCAGAGAGGGGGTAGAGAGAGAGAAGGGGTAAGGAGAGCAGAACGTGAAATATTTTGTGAAATCTTTCATTGAAAAAAGGGGGGGGGGGTTACGTAAAGCAAAGCATTAAAAAAACGAAATGATGAACGAAGCAAAGTGCCGACTACACCGAGCATTTTCTTGTTCCCTCTGAGCGTAAAAAAAGAGAGAGGGGGGGGGGAGAGCGACATCCGCTCGTGGTTGGATGTGCGCAGCTTGCTCCGTGGGTGACACGGACTCTGTAATTCGATCGCGTCCGCGCTCGGCTGAGAGGGAGCGGCCTCCGTGGAAGCTCGCGACGGTGACCGCTTTGAGCGCAACGTGCTGGACGCGTGGGGGGAGGGGGGGCTCACAGCGGGGTGAGCGGGGGGCTAACGCGAGGTGGTGCTGCTGCAGCCTGGGTGCGTTAATGGATGAGCGGCGGCGGCGGTGGTGATAGTGGCGAGATGACGGTGCTGATGGTGGTGGCGAGATAACGGTCGTCGTGATGGTGGTTGGTGGCGAGACGACGACGGTCGTCGTGATGGTGGTGGTGGCGAGATGATGATGGTGGTGTTGATGTTGGCGATGCTGCTGCACGGGTGCGCGCGTGATGTGTGTGCGTGATGTGCGCGCGTGATGATGCGAGTACGAGCCGCCACGTCCCTGCGCGCTCACTTGTTGCGACGTCTGTGTAGCGTGGTGTGATGCGGATGCATTCCGTAGCGTGCTATGATGTCTGTGTGTTCCATAGCATGTTGTGATGCTTGTGCGTTCCATAGCGTTTTGAGATGCACATTCCGTAGCATGTTGTGATGCGTGTGCGTTCTGTAGCATGTTGTGATGCGTGTTTCGTAGTGTGTTGCGATTCGTGTGTTCCGTATCGTGTTGTGATACATGTGTGTTCCATAGCGTGTTGTGATGCGTGCGTGTTCCCTAGCGTGTTGTGATGCGTGTGGTGATGCGCGTGTGCGTTCCGTAATGTGTTGCGATAAGTGTGTGTTCCGTAACATGTTGTGATGCGCGTGTTTTTGTAGCGTGTTGTGATGCGTGTGTGTGTGTGTTCCAGAGCGTGTTGTGATGGATGTGTTCCAGAGTGTTCTGTGATGCTTGTGTTCTATAGCATTTTGTGATTCGTGTGTTCCAGTGTTTTGTGATGCGTGTGTGTTCCATAGCGTGTTGTGATGCGTGCGTGTTCCTTAGCGTGTTGTGATTCATGCGTGTTCCCTCGCATATTGTGATGTGTCTGTTCTGTAGCATGTTGTGATGCGTGTGTTCCGTATCGTGTTGTAATGCATGTGCGTTCCATAGCGTGGTGTGATACATGTGTGTTCCAGAGTGTTGTAATGTGAGTGTGTTCCACAGCATGTTGTGATGCATGTGTTCTATAGCATGTTGTGCCTTCCATAAAGTGTTGTGATGCATGTGTGTTCCAAAGTGTTGTGATGCATGTGTGTTCCAAAGCATGTTGTGATTCATGTGCATTCCGTAGCGTGTTGTGATGCGTGTGTTCCAAAGCATGTTGTGATGCTTGTGTTCTTTCGCACATTGTGCCTTCCATAGGGTTTTGTGATGCATGTGTGTTCCAAAGTGTTGTGATACATGTGTGTTCCAAAGTGTTGTGATGCATGTGTGTTCCAGAGCGTGTGGTGATGCGTGTGCACGTTCCGTAAGCGTGTTGTGATGCATGTGTGTTCCAGAGAGTGGTGTAATGCATGTGTTTCAGAGCATGTTGTGGTGCATGCGTTCCAGGGCGTGTTGTGATGCGTGTGTGTTCCATAACATGTTGTGATGGATGTGCGCATTCCGTAGCGTATTGCGATGCGTATGTGTTCAGTAGCTTGTTGTGATGCGTATGTGTTCCGATGTTTTGTGATGCATGTGTGTTCCCTAGCGTGTTGTGAAGCATTTGTGTTCCATAGCGTGTTGAAGCGTGTGTTCCAAAGCATGTTGCGACTCGTGTGTTCCAGATCGTGTTGTGTTGTGTGTGCGTTCCATAGCATGTTGTGATGCATGTGCGCGTTCAGTAGTGTTGCGATGCGTGTGTTCCTTCATGTGTTGTGATGCATGTGGGTGTCAGTGTGTTTTTATGCGTGTGTGATCCCTAGCGTGTTGTGATGTGTTCGTGTTCCATAGCGTGTTGTGATGCTTGTGTTACAGAGCCTCTTGTGATGTGTGTTGCAGAGCATGTTGTGATGTGTGTTGCCTAGCGTGTTGTGATGCATGTGTGTTCCAGAGTGTGTTGGGATGCGTGTGTGTTGCCTAGAGTGTTGTGATGTGTTCAATAGTTTGTTGTGATGCGTGTGTGTTCTGTCGCGTGTTGCGATGCATGTTTCGTAGCATGTTGTGATGCACGTGCCTTCCGTAGCGTGTTGTGATGCGTGTTGTCACAGCATGTTAGTGGACAGGCATCCCACTATGTGCGCAATGAATGTTGTGACGCATGGTACCACTCGGAAACGGGCCACATTCCATAACTATAAGCATCTGAGCCACACTGATTGGGAACTAGAGGGGGGGGGGCGTCGTTGTGACCCAGCAAGAGCGCCGTGTTTTCTAATCTTGTCGCTTGACGATCGTCGCTCATGCAGTGGCAGAAGTGACTGAGCCGTGTGTGGCAGTGCGGTGCCTTGCCCCGTGTCTTTGAGAGAGTGCGCAGTAAGGAAATAGTTCAACGCAATACTTTGGTCACCGAGGTCTCGTGTATTTAAATGTTTACATTTCTCCATTATTTACGATTCGTGTGACTTTTGGGTAAGGCCACGAAACGATCCGCCCAAAATTCATGCCGTTAAGATCCCTCCACCACCCGACACAGCCAAACTAATTCAAATGCCCACGTGTACGAGGCGTTTAACAACTATTATTATTGCAGCTCACTCCCCCGATGAGTTGAAGCACAGTCCCCACAGCCAAATGTAGCGATTAGCTGTGTACAAGCCGTTTCGCTTGAAACTGCGTCAGGCATCTGCAGGTCAGAAACTAGAATCTCACCCAGATCCCGTCTCATTGGAGACACAAATAACATCGCACCATCCTGGCTTTGACATTCCTCTTCCTCCTCGAAAACACCAGGGGTGGAACCATAATCAACCGCATCGGAAGATCATCAACAGGCCGATGCGCACATCTCCTTCGTGAATGGGAAATTGAAGAGACGGAGCCACAGTGGTGCGACTGTGGCAATGCAATCCAAACTATGGACCGTGTAGTTAACCCACTGGAGTCAACGGAGAAGGAACGGCAAAACGACACGAACTCTCTCTCTCCTGAAGTCCTCTCATTGTGGCCAGCAGCATCCCTAGACTTTGGCATTTAACTCCTGAACCACATTGCTGCTGCTGCCATCATGCGCAAAAATAGGTCAGACAGCAGGAAGTCAGAATGTCGGGTGGTGGAGGGTTTCACGACAAAACCCTTGGGACAGATTACGCGGCGGAACCCCCCCCCCCCCGCAGCAACTCCATCCCATCCCACCCAAATAAATAAATAAAGAACCATGGCACCGGATGAGTAAACCGGCGCGCGCAATAACTCTGCCCTCTCTTCCATTCGTTACCACCGGGCAGGCGCTCGTGCGGCTTCCCCGCAGAACCGCACTCAAGTGCGCAACCTCCCGGCGGCGCAGGCCTCGGCGGGAGCGGCCCAGCAGCGCGGGCCTCGGCGCGGAGCGGCCCGGCAGGGAGCGGCCGTGCGATGTTCGGCCGCAAGCGACGACGGCCCGAGATCTCGGCGCCGCGCAACTTCGTGCACCGCGTGCACACGGGCTACGACCCGCAGGGCATGCGCTTCACGGGGCTGCCCGTGCAGTGGCACGGCCTCCTGCAGGAGACGCTGGCGCCCCGCCACCGGCACAGCAGCCCCGACCCGTCCTGCATCCCCCCCCGCGAGCTGCGCGCCATGAAGGTGACGCGGCCAGGTGCATGCGTGGCGCAGCGCGGCCGGGCGGGTGGGCGGGCCGTCGAGCAGGCGGTGGGGTGTGGGATGGCAATAACAATAATTTACTTATCGATACACACCGAGTCGTAATAATCTTTTTTTCAAGAGGGTCCTGCCACTAACATTGGGATTTTAATTTGTAAGATGTTTTCAGTCCGATTAATCATAACGAGTCGTGTTCATCATACAAGTGGGAGGGAAACCGGAGCACCCGGAGAAAAAATCAGCCATGTGCGAGGGGGCAACGCTCTATTCTCCGTACAAATGGATGCAGATTAGTCCACTTGCTGTCCCGCCTTCTCCTGGCGAGCCAGGGTATGGTAACCCCGATGCCCACGGGACGATAGTTTCGCAACATTGGTGCAATCCACCAACCCTCGCCTCCACAGTGCTGGATTTACAGGCCGCGTGCGTAAACACGAGCGCCCGAGTAGGTTTGCATGGTTGTGCCTCTGTGCTGCTCCCTCACGTGTTTTGGGTTGTACTGTGCATTGTCCTTGTTCGACACGACGTCCGACGCAAAAGCTCCCAGCTTGTGCAGCGAAACGTCGGACACCGCACCGAACCGACGCGCGGCACAGACCCGACAATACGCTGGCGAGAGAGTTGACTCGCCGCTGCGTCTCTCTGTGCCCATTACAGAAGATCGTGCGAGGCAGGCAGGCTGCGACGGATGGAGATTTTAACGGGCTCCTTGACGACTTCTACAAACTGTCAATCCCCGGCTCAAACTCTCTGTACTCCGAGTGCGCCACCAGACAGAGCTGCGTGTCCGACCAAGGCCCGCTCTCCAACTGGGAACGCACGGATCGGGACACCCACGCGCACAAACAACAGAGCGGCCCGCGCCCCCAGCGGCACAGCAGCGAGCCGTCGCCGCACAGGGAATACGGCGTCTACCCGGACGCGTCGGCCGCTTGTCCGGCCGGTCTTGGACATCGGCCAGACTCGCCGAGTCACGGGAGGTCGCGCGGAAGCCGGGACGTCAGGGCCTGCGTCCGGCAGCAGTACGAAGCCTTCCCGCTGCTCTCGTCCAACCAGCCGCTCAGCGTGGCCTGCGCGCCGGCGGAAAACCGGTGGAACGCCAACGTCGGCGGCTGGATACCGAAACCGCGCGACGGCAAATCCTCGTCCGCGTTTTGCCAAAGCGGGAGCGACAGCGCCGAGGCGTCGAGCCGGCACCGACACGGCGCAAATGCGGCAACCCCTCCGCACGGGGGCAACGGGCCGGGGCCGGCGGCGGATCGCAGAAGAAGTAACAACAACAACCACCACGACCACAGCGCCGTTGCCATCACCGCTGCTGCCCTTACAGTCGCTGCTCACGATGAAGACCGCCGCCGCGTCGTCGTCGCGCCTGCCCAGCACCGCAGGGCGCCCCAAGCAGCAAGCTTCGAGCCGCCCGATTTATCCGGACCGGAGTCGTGCGACTGCTCTCGCGACGCGGTGCGCTACAGGCACAGAGACCCCGGGGAGCACAGAGGGGCGCAGCAGCAGCAGCAGCAGCGGCAGCGGCCACACTCGCTGCTGGAGCCCGCGGTGGGGCCCGTGCGACTCCACGAGCGGCCCTGGTCAGGGTACGCCCTGTGGGGGCCTCAGCTGCCTCTGGCACCCGGACTCTCCAGGGTCAGACGACGCGAGAGCCAGGAGTTTGTATAGCAGCGGGGAGGAATTTCTTCACCGCACTGGTGCGTGTGATGTTTGCTGGTGGACTGGAGTCGGGGACGTGACGAGTAAGCAGCCGCAGCCATAGCAAGGGTGATATACTGGACGTGGTGTGCCGACTGTGGGAGATCTTTTTTTTCTGGACAGGCCAGGCAGATGTTTAGCTATTGATATCGAGAATTACTGACGTCTGTTCCGGTCAAAAGCTTAGTTCTGCAAGGACTTGGTACTTGACCGGTTTCACATCTTCTAACCAGACTCAAATCGAGAGCTGCCCTGCCGGCACTGAGGAACTCCCATCAAATCCGCATACGGGTGACGTGGAACACACAGACGTCGTACCTCAGGTGTCAGAAACGTTTACACATTGTTCGGGCACTTGGGGTTGCGTGCGGCGGCACAGTGGTTAGCGCAGTGCGTTAAAAGCCCGGCGACCACGACTTCCACGTCCCAGCCACGGCCAACATCAGTGGCACGCGATATCCTAACGGATCCTGGGCTATCCACGCTTTCGCCAACCCGCACTGACCAGCGTGCTGAAGTACGGTCAAACAACTGAGGTGGCATGGGGGAGGCCTTCATCTAGCAGTGGATTGATAAAGGTGCCGTAGACACGCACGCACACACACGGGTAACAGAGTCCAGCGGCATCAGGAAAATATCACAGGGCCCGGTTAAATGTCCACACGAGTCAAGCTCAGACACGGGGGGGGGGGGGGGGGGCGGTACAAATGTGATGATCGCAAGTCACAAAAAAACTGCTGACGCTATACAACCGAGACATCTACCAAGCAAACGGGCACGTGGCAGGCAATCGCCCAGGAAGGGGGCTTCTGCTTTCGAAGGAGCGACTTGTTATTGGGCCTCTCTGGGCCGCAGAGATGGGGGGGGGGGGGGGTGGCAGGTAGGGTAGTTGGTAGTTGTCCCCCCCACTGCCACGGCTCGTATCCAACAGGGCCTCTCCCCATCTGGAATTTTATTTTTGGCGTCTTCAAAATATATATTTTGAGATGTCTCCAATTCTCTCCATGTGGTCCTCGAGCCACCGGTAACCACCTGGGGGGAGGGGGACGTGCCAAAGGCGATTTTCCTGAAGCATTTTTATCTCGAGGCCACAAAGCCGTCCGATAGCAAGGTCATGGTGGTAGCTTGTTTGTTTCTTTTACGTTAAATTGTTCGTTAATATGGGTAACCGTCGTAGTGTATTCGATAGAGAATATCGTTTAGTTTTTTTAATAAAAACCACAAGAGGAACGAAACATCCACGGGAGCGTGACAAATAAACATGGATGCGCAAAGAGATCTATCTCCCACCGTAGATTCTGCGAGTGGTGGACACTGCAGAGTGGTGGACATGGCCCATGGTGGATACGGGTAGCATTTGGCAACCCCCTTGGGCTGAATGTCTCCCGAACTGGATCACCGCAGCGGAGGACCGAGAGCCGCTGCGGTTCAACGTTAAGAGAGAAGCAGTCTCCACGTGCTCCTCCTCTTCGGCTGTTGTGCTTCGTGCTGTTCGGAATTTGGAAGCCAAGGTTTTCCCTTTACAGGAGCTGTGGTGACCACAACAGGGCCGATGGGGGTTCGTGTGCAGTAACGTTGCGTGGTACGACCCATGACATTCTCCTTCCCGTACTTCATCGTATTGTCGCTCGCTGGGGTTATTTCTGTTGATAATTATCTGCGTATCTCTCGGGGGGTGTAATTCGCAGCGCTCTGCTGAAAGCTCTGCCGTTCAGGAACTGTAATGATTACAAAAATTACCGCACAACCACCGTACAATCAAATCGCTCTGAGTGGAAAATCATGACCCTTGAGCTGGAGACAGACTCAAAACTTCCATTCCACGTGGCCCCGTCGCTGCTTAACGATGACTCCCAACTTGCAGACGTGCTTCCGTGCAGCATCCACTCCTCGCCTCTCGCGGGGACAGGACGGCTCGGAGGCGCAAGGGCAAACCACGAACGAGCGGGAAGGATGAAAGCAGCTGGGCGGGCGAGCCGACGCCAACAATCGCAGGAGTTCTGCGGTCCTACATATGTTGAGATGTTTTCAGCCAATTCGTGAGTGTTCATGCGCGCGGGAGGAAAGTGGAGCACTCGGGAGAAAACCAACACATGGGAGGGGGCAATGCTATATAAAACAGATGGAACAGATGAAGATTCGTCCACATTTTGGCGAGCCGGGGGTACACGGGGGGCTACTCCCTCGATGCCCACGGGAAGAGATTTTCACAACATGTAGGGCGATCGAGCAACCCTCCACCGCCTCCAGGTGCTGGATTGATGGAAGGCCCCACGCGGAGCGAGCGCCGCAACTTAATGCCACACGGCCCACGAACTTCGCGCGGCCTGTGGCCAACATGAGAATCCGCGACCTCGTAACAGCCTGCAAGTGACGGACGCTCGGGGTCCAGCCGCTGTGAGGAGCTTCACTTCGTGCCGGCCGCGACGTCGCCGCGTTCGCGAGAGGAGTTGCAGGCCCAGGCGTCGCACGCCACGGGGGGGGAGCCCTCGCCGCGTTATCGGTGTCTCATTGAGTTGCTCTTCTGCCCCTGGGTACAGATGAAAATGTTCCCTCACTCCTGCCTTGGAAAGGTGGGCGGACCCCACTGTTTAATCACTAGCTGTTGATAATCACCCGTGTTTCTCTTCCCTTGCTGTACTCTCTGAGGGGGTTTCTGCAGTCCATTGTTACAAAAAAGTTACTAATGCATTGGTGGGCGATCTCGAAATTGGACTCTTTTAGAGAATCTATGAAAACGACTGTGCACACATGCGTCCTTTTTTATCCTGTACGTGATCTACCCGCTACCTACGCATTCCCCCTCGCTACGACGGCGACGCGCGTTATCGCCAGGGACAATACATCTCCCTTGATTCGCACCGACTGATTTACGTTGACTGATTATTGATCCGATTCCCGTCGCGCTTCGTTTACGGTTTGCATTGCACCTGCTCAGCGCTTACTGCCTACACTCATCGAAGAAATCATTGTTTTGCGCCGATCTGCCACGTTGTCGTCAGCAGCGGCCGCGCTCTATCTGCTGCTGGATGAAGGCCTGCCCAAGCTGTCTTCGCTGTCTCTCTCTCTCTCGGTCTTGCGATGCAATGATCCGGCGAAGAGCCCACGGAGCGTGTGGATTGAGGCGCAAAATAGAATTAAGCGAGCGTTCTGGTTAACAAAGTGATGCAAAATATTTATTTAAGAAAAAACCTCGATTTACAAGCGGCAGTTTCAATGCCAACTACTTTATTTGAAGACGGTACGAAAGCTTTGACGAACGCGCGTCTGACGTGAGCAGCAACTCGCTGCTGGTTTAAAAACGCAACGGTAAGCTGTGTGAATGACTGGAGGAAGAGTTTCTAGTCGACAAAAAATGTGACGTAAAGGGGAAAATTTCGCCGCCGTGCCGCCGTTGTCGACCACGTCGCCCCGACGGCGCCGCTGTTGCCGACAACGGCGCGGAAGTGACGGTGCTCGAAAGCAACATCACTGCCCCGTGACCTCGCGTCATCGGATCGATTCGGTCCCAAATTTTTGTATCCAGGCTCGGATTTACAGACTTTTCTGACGAAACGGGAATAATAAATCGGGGACGCATCCCTGCACTGTGCCGTTTAAAACTGTGCCAAACACTTCCACACATCCGCGTCTCACACAAGCTTCGAATACTTAATTTACATGGAAAATATAACAGTATTTTTTGCAAATACGCTTAAAACACACACGAGAAGCAGTGTCAACGCTGCTCTATCAACGGAGCATTGATCTAGTTCTGAAACAATCGGAGGCTAAAGAATGGGAAAACTCACATACGTAGGCATATACTTGCAAACCACAGGCGAACAAAGACATCGACGAAATACGTCTCACACACACACAGAGCTGGACGGCAGAGTGAATTAGCAGTTCGATAAAAAGGTGATATATCTAAACGGAGCGCAGGAGAGGAATTCATATCTCTCCTAAGATGTCTTGCCAGCGTGGAAGAGTAGGCCAAATACCCTCTCAATCAGAGGTCGCCAACCTGTGGCTCCGGAGGCACACCCGGCTATTTAATGAGCAGCTCTTGAAATATCGAGTTTTTTTTAATGGTATTCATATCAAATATCTAGTCATGTTATTTTGATGGCCCGACTCCTGCTCTAGACGGTCTCCTCTAGAGGTCCCTCCTCTACGGTAGAGGCCCTTCCGCCGGCGGTGGCGTGAGCGAGCGATTGCAGGGCTGCGCCTGTTGCTCGTTACGTCCTGGCAGGACCACCCTGCCGGGCGGTGCCTACGGTGTGGTGCCCGCCCATGCGGGGGCCTATGCACGAAGGACCGGGGGATCGCTGATGATTACTTTTTGTGAATGGGACGCAGACCCCAAACCTGCCGGGCTACCAGGTGACCGGCATACGGCAGCGGAGTTCCCGTAAGTCTCCAGACTACAAGATGTACTGCCCGGTGTCGATAAAGTTACACAAAAATCTGGTCTATCAGATCACAAGACATACCCCCGGATGTATTTTTGAGTGATATGCCCTCACACACGTTCATTCCAAACATACAAACAACGCAAGATCGTCCATCGTCCCTCATCCCTCCACACCTCTTTTCCACTCGCAGAAACCGAGCCGTGCTGGCACCGTTTCGAGTCGGCGCGGGGCGCAGGGCGCGCCCGGCTGGGACGCTGAGATGCGCGTAGATGGCGCGCGGTGATGGCTCCGAGCCCGATTCAGATGACGAGGCCGGCGTAGAACTCGGCTCTCGGTTTCGGCTCGGCAAAATGCCGGTGAAAAAAAGCACCCGTTGCCGTGCTGTGCTGTGGTACGGCTCGGGTGTGCGGTGGAAAAGGGTTGTTATCATCCGACTGCATTGCGAGCACGCACCGGTGATGCACACGAGGCCCTGGCGGGCGGTGGTTTAGGTTCGCGTGGTTTTGCACGCGGTGCACGCCATCTTACGCTCTACCAGCTGCACCATGAGGTCGGAGTAATGCTCCAGCAGGTGAACGGCCTTACCGTCCGCCCAGCCAGGCAGCTCCGCACACGGCTGCTGCTGCTGCTGGCTCTGTGAGCCTGCGCCCTGCGCGATGGAGACATGTGCTTTACGGAAACCAGAATTCGGTTGCTGCTGCTGTTGGCAGCCTCTCTGCACGGCAGGGCGCGCGGCGCCAGCGGCGTCGCTGGGCTCGCCCTCCCGCTCAGGACTCGACAGACGAGCGACAGATTCCAGTTCCGCCCCCAGGGAGGAGAAGCTGTGGAGCAGCACAGCGGCCGTCTGTGCGTGCTGCTCCGAGTCCGCCGTGGAAACCTGGCGAGATCACAGAGTTGAAAAAAAAAAGAGTCGGCGAGCATTGCTGCGACGGTGCTCATCTCCCGTTTACAGCCCTGCGTCTAGTGGTGGATACATTCCTATGAGAGGGGTGAGTTTATCCGTAGGGCAACCCACTTTTGATTTCCCCCACAGAGCGGCACTCGCTTAACAGCCCCGGTGAATCAAACCCCCCCAACCAGAATTTGAACTCGCAACCCTCGAATTGCGAGCCGCTTCTCTCTCCGCCGCAGAGCCTCCGGCCCCCTCAAGAGGCTCCGGCGGAAACCTGCAGCACGCGGACAACCACGCGCCGCTCACATCGCGACCGCCAGCTCCCGCCCGTCCCTGTGAGCCAGCGAGCTGCCCTGCGAGCCAGCGAGCATCCCGGGGAGCCGGGAAAGAACCACGCGGACACGACCACGAACATCGCACGCACAATGCCCGGACAGACTTCTTCAAGATTGACAAGTCTGCATGGCCAAGGCGGCTGTGCCACCACATCCGGTCCTGGACCTCCCCGAGGTCGAATAAGCCCCAAATGAGTACCTCGTGTGGTGCGTACCGCTCGTGTTGCGAAACCCTCGCGTGCGTAGCCCTTGCGTGCGTACACCTCACGTGCATAAATCTCACGTGCGTACAGTTCACGTGCATACACCTCACGTGCGTACACCTCACGTAACCCGCCGTCGTCTTACCCGGTTGTAGAGGCGTAGAGCTTTGCGCACCGCGGAACGCAGCTCGCTCAGGACCAGCTGACAATCCTCCTCCATCACGGGCAGCCCTGAAACAACGCAGAGCGCAACGCGACGACGCTCAACATTCAGTCACACGGCCGGCGTGGCGGCGGCGGCGGTGGCGGCGGCGGAGCGGGCGGCTAGCAATCGGAAAGCTCCCGAGTTCACATCCCGGCCAGGGGGTTGCGGACTCGGCAACATCGTCGCCTCCAGAGTCGATAAAATTTGCACCGCCTTTGTGGGGATGTCAACAATGGTGGTTGCCCTATGGAGAGACTCGCCTCCCCCCTCCCCCGCCGCCATAACAATGTGAAATCACGAGCACCGGCTATCTGCAGGGGCTGTAAACAGCAGCGGCGGTGCCTCAATGTGGCTCGTTTGAGCAGCAGGGAATCTCTTCAACTCAACGTGTCTGTCAATAGCACTGTGCGGAACCTTAAAATAAAAAAATATATACGTATATAACAGGCGACGTTTCAAGCGACGTTTCAAGCAATGGCCCTTATTGATGGCACGTTGCGTTTGCTGCGTTAATTTAATTTTAAGGCCATACAGTGTTGCTAACGAGCGTGTTGAGCACTGTGCTTGTGCACCCACTGCCAAACGCAGCAGCATCACCTTTTTTTTTATTTTGCTCAAGCAAATACGGGGATTTCACTGGCAAACACAGTTCTTGGCCTGGCAATAATTGCGGGGCGACCGCACCTATATTCTCACTTCGCCTTCGCAAACTCTTCCCGCTGTTCCTAGAGACACACAAATATGCGAGCGTCGTCCGCCATCGTCTGCGGGACGCAAAACAAAAATGCCGGAGCTCGCGCGACATGGCGGCGCAGTACAACTGCAAGCTACAACTCCATTCCTGTTCATTCCCGGCGGCGGTAATCCCCGCTCCTCATCCTGCCACGCTGTCTCGAGGATTAACATTCCTACTCCCCCATCCCCATCTGTCAAACTCCCTCCTGCTCTCCCCCCCCATCTGTTCCAAATGTTTCCCAAGGTCCAATTGGCATCGTGAGGTCACACCCTGGGAGTTGGGTCGTTAATTTTGGATTCTGGCGTCGTCGATAATCGCTCGCGCAAAAAGAAAAACCCGATGACATATTCATGTTCTCGTTAGGCTTTCACGACCAATGTTATCGGAAGGTAAAAAGTCTTAAAATCCTCGTCAACCCGACAGCCAATAAACGTACGTACGTTGAACTTTTTTCGCACCGTACGTAGCCAACTGTGCTAATCGGAGATGTGGGGGAAGGACAACAAACTAAGCACAAAACACAGTTGTAAAGAAGTTAGTTTTTTTATATAGATTTAAAAGATTTAATAAATGTGTCACGTGATTCCAACGTGCCACATGTATTCCTGCTTCAGCAGCAGCACCACCGCTCTGGAGAGGAATCTTACGTCTTAAGTGGGTTCGACGTTCTTGCTGGAGATCACATCCATCCAGCGTCATAGGTTAACAAGAGCTCAGACCTCGAGTGGTTGAAGAATGGTCAACCCGCGCTGACCAGCGTGCAGTACGGTCAAGCAATTCGTGTTGGTGAGATGACGCAGTGAACAGTGGACTGACAAAAGGGCTGAACGTCATTTAAAAACATACGCATGTTATATCCCGTGTGTAACGAGTGGTCATGTGACCAATCACGTGGGAGCAGGTGCGTCGCTTCGATCGGCTAAATCGTGACCCAAGTCGAACCGAATTTAATTTACAGATTGTTTAATGGCTTTCACGACCGATAATCGATTCCATAAATGATTGTAGAGCCAAGTGGGCACGTGCGCGGGCACGCATGCAAGTGCATTAATACACGCTCCACGACTTAACACCACAATCACCATCCTCCGACTTCCTCTGATGGATCCTGTAATTGGGGAGCCATTTAAATAGATATAAATGGCACTGAAATTAGAATCATCACGCCGCAGATGCTAAATCATTCACGCGCGATACTTTACAACCCCTTAATGAAAGTAATTTTTGTCATATTGCGGCGTTAATGATGATGGTGATGCGAGTATATTCAGCCCACGACCAGTTTAATTTCGGCAAGACACTCGGCGTGACGTCGTCACGCGAGGCATTGCAACATCTGACATTGTCACGGCCCCAACGTCAAGTTTTGACATCGAGCCACAAGGGCTTCGGAAGGTGAGTTTCCGTGATGTTAACGTGGAGCGAGCGAATTAGCGAGCACGCGCGGACAGTCGCTCAGCGGTTGCGTCGCACGCGCCGGGGTGCTACGGTTAACGAGCGAGGATGCACGCACCTGTGTCACCGTCCAGCTCTCGGTCGCCGGGCAAGAGGTTCTTCCTGTTCAACTGTGGATGCTCAGCAGCGGCAGCAGCGTCCTCAGCAGCTCCGGTAAGCTGTCCTGGTGCTCCATTGCTTCCGTCAGAGATCTCGAAGCACTTCAGGCGGCCATTGTTCTTTAAGTTGCCCGCAAACGCCTCCTTTGTCGCAGAGAGCCCCGAGGCCGAGCCGCCCGCCTTTCCGTCCGCGGCGGCCTCCGCAGAAGGAGAGTTGCCACCCCCGCCCGTACGGCCGTTCACCAGCTCCCTCGTCTGTCCCGGCACAGACGCCGCGTCGCAGGGCACCGGGCAGGAGGAGGCCGATTCAGGCGTGGAGTGACACACGTCAAGTGCAGGCGTTCTCCCCACTCCCGCCGTCCGCCCTGACGGTCTGCGGTCCGACTCGACTCTGGGCTTATCAGAGCCCCTCTTGACAAGCATTTCCGTACGAGGTGGCGGCGCCCCAGCGCAGCTCACTTGGCCAGAGCTGCCCCTCTCAACACCCCCGCCGCTTGCACGTGCGATCGAGTCGGGCGCCGCGTTTCCGTTCCGCAGATTTTCCGGAGCGTCGACGCGCACACCCGACCCCCGGGCGCTTTTAAAATTGTCCGAAATATTCACGACGAATGTTCCGCCTTCTACAGACGCCTGGCCATTGCCCGACCGGGCAGCCGCTCCGCAGGATGTGGCGACGACACTGCCGCCGCACGGCGCTGCTCCGACGCCTCGACGCTGCGCTCCCAGAAGCCTCGCGTCATCGCTGCAGTCTGCGTTGTCCGCAGCAGCGCTGGTCACTTGCTCTTTGTGGATCGCAACCCGACGTCTCGCAGCAAGCCCTTTGCCGTGGGCTACTTCCGCAATTACAGAATCACCTGCGGGATTTACCTTTGTAGCAAAGGCATCGGAATGATTGGAGTCCTGCTCTGCAGCCAATGGTTTGTCTTGAGCGGCATGAGCCCGAGAGGAGCTCTGGTTTGGCTGTGGCTTGCCGTTCTCGGGGTGGCCTCTCTCGCTGGCATCGCCGCGCTGGGTGGCATCGCTTCGGTGCGTTGCAACGTTACGCTGCGTTACATCGCAGCATAGCTGCGACTCCGATTCTCTTGCGCCGACTACCTGCGAGGAACTTCCATCGGTAGGACTTGAGATTCCCTTCTCCGATTCACAATCGACGTCGCGTTGTGCTCTCCCCACTGATCCGCCGGCACCTTCAGCGCACACCCGCTTGCCGGAGCTCAACGCCGACTTCACTCTGGACTCTGTGGACGGCACGGAGGGACCCCCCGGCTTCACGCTGCGCCGCGCGGAACTCTGTCTCTGCTTTGTCGGGTTTGCTCCAAGCGCGCTCGTGTCCGGGGGTGGCATCATCGTCCTGTCGAGCAGCTTGCTTGAAGCGTCCTCCTCCGCTCCGTCACTCTTCGACGGCCTCGATGGAGCGGAACAGCTGGCGGGTACGCTGCCGAACGATGCCCGCTCTT
Source organism: Lampetra fluviatilis (assembly GCF_964198595.1). NCBI lineage: Eukaryota > Metazoa > Chordata > Hyperoartia > Petromyzontiformes > Petromyzontidae > Lampetra > Lampetra fluviatilis. Next base: position 7,767,610 of record NC_136326.1, on the reverse strand, counting down.
GACCTTGGGGTGACCTGGCGAATCCTCTCTCACGCGCAGCGACGTCGGTGGCCGGAGCCGTTCCCTTTTTCCGCTTGGCGGCGCCTTCCATGGTGGCACGAGAACCATTGTCGAGCGTGTCCGTCAAGGCGGTCTTCGCGACGGAGGTGGCGTCGTCGTCGCCCCTCATTGCGCATCTCGCGGCGAGGCTCTCCGTCGCGTCCGCGCTCGGCCCCTCCGTGCCCGACGCGCACGGCGACGCGACCTCCTCGGAAGCCGTCGGCACGGCGTCGCTGCCGCCGCAGCCAGGAGACAGAGGCAGCAGCCTGCGCTGCGGCCCCCTCCGTTCTGTCTCGGTCCACAGCAGGCGACCGTGAAGCTGCGTTGCTGAAAAAGATAAAACAAACAGCCTGAACTGCTGTCGCCAAACACGTTACGTCCGGAGATGCCAGGGGATAGTGGAGGCCGCAGGTCACTTAGTTCACGGGCACTGCGGCGCTTACAAGCCGCAGTGGCGCGCGGGCCAGCGGACGCGCGTTCGTTGCTCGTCTCAGACGTTCTCAGTTCGAATTCGACGGGTCACCCTGCGGATGAGTTAACCGTGCAAATACTTGGATTTATGACTCATGTTGAAGCCTGGTTTTCACCAGTGGCCACCGCCAGGGTCCACTCAATATTGACCATTGATTTGGTTCCGTTAAATCAAGGAACCGTCCGACCCAAATCTCGGGAACGAGTCAAAATCTGCCTTTGGAACACGGAGCCAGCCAATGGTCATCAGGGCTGGGTTGCTGCTATACGGCAACAGACTGTGAAGCTTCGTGTTCAGCCGCTCGTATAAACATCCCGTCTATACGACTGCTTCGACATCACGAGAACTGATTTTGACGCACCACCACCCCCGCAAAATTTTCTGACCAGGTTTGCGAATCGTGGGAAAATAAATAAAGATTGTGTTTTTTACTTTACTTTACTTCTCTTTACCACCGCGCACCACCAGTGTACTGCCAATACATTGAAACGCCCGGTTGCAGACCAGGTGCTAACTCATCTCGTGCCGCACAGGCAGCTGCCACTGGAGGCACCCTTCAAATGTATCAAGGGTGCTCTATCAAAAACAAGTCATCATCATCACCTTCATCACCGAGGTCAGGAGCTGATGACAATTTCACCGAAGGGGGCTGCAGGCCGGGAACAACGGGCCCCGTGCTTCCGTCTCCCGCTGCCTCGGTGTTGCCGATGTGGTCGGACTGGGACTTGGCGATTTTGTCGCAATCGTGACTTCCAGCGAGTGCCAGGCTCCTCTCCTCGCTGCCCGGGTCCTTCTGCCACCCAACGAGACAACAAGAAATCATGTCAATCAAAAGTCAGGACCAGAATGAGTTGATACCAGTGGCTCGGAGGGCAGAGTAGGCTGAACCGGCACCGCTGAGATCTTGGGTTCCAATCCAGGTTTTAGGTTTTGCCTGTGAACAAACTTGGGATCTTAAGTGCAGTGAGTTGATCGTCTCAGGCTCCGGTCAATCAATGAGCGCACACAAAAAGCATGCCGTTAGAGGTGGTCCTGCACTTAATTTGGATAAATCTTTTAAATCTATATAAAAAAACTAACTTCTTTACAACTGCGTTTTGTGTTTAGTTTGCTGTCCTTCCACTGCACTTCCAGTTTTGAGAATCTTGCCTGACATACGACTCACTCTTTGTAGCGGGTGCGCTTGAGCGAGTGCTACAACCCTACTTTGTGGACCAGAGGCCACTTGAAGGGATCTCAGAAGCAGCTCTGCAATTTAACACGTAGGCTTTCGCGACCAATATCATCCATTATACAAGCTTTTTTGTTGTTGTTAAATGCGTCGTTAAACCCGCCACCACCCGGCAGCCAATAAGTAAGGTTTGTCATGATAGCTCTGCAATATCCGCTTCTGTGGGCCATTCTCCAACAAGGTGGTGGGGGGGGGGGGTTGCAGTGCTCTGTTGGCAGTTTGTAACGGATCCTTCCCTGAGCACGTGACGCCGATGGCGCAATCGGCATCGCACAGGGAGAATGACGAACACGACGGTAGGGACCCGGGTGCTCGGCGTCACGACTCGGGACGGCCCCGAAAGCAACTCACGGGAGGTGGGAAGAGCCGGGTCGTGCCGAGGGTCTCGGACGCGTGGGATTGGCACTCGCGCCGGCCCGGTGGCAGCTCCTGCGTCGCAGCCCTGTCCAACAGCGTTGGTGGGTTCGCCGGCAACAGTCGCGGTCTCATAGGCAGCTGGCGCCCTTCCCTATGCAGTCAAACAGAACCAGCCAGCGTACATTCCCCAAAAAAATTCGTTCATTTTAGATTTTTGGACAAAGACATCAAGCCGCTCACGTGACTGTTAAACGTCCACCGTGAAGCAGACGGCACGTAGAGTCTACGGTTCACAGCATTAACCAGGGTGGCCGCTGGGCTCAAACCGCAAACCTCTGCAATGAGCGGTGAGTGCACTACCGCTCGGTCGCGTCGTTAAACCAGGTGGGAGATGGATAGAGATAAATGGAGATGGAGGTAGATGGATGGAGGTGGATGCGCAGCCTCGCCGCCCTCACACCTGGGCTGCGTGCGGAAGGCCTTGAAGAGGAAGCGCGAGGAGATGCTGAGGCGGGGGTTCAGCGCGATCTCCTTCCTCGGCTGCGGGGTGGGACAGAGCCCCTCCAGGCTCCGGTCGAACAGCTCTGGAAGGGAAATTAAAATGGAAAAAAACGGTGATGCGACAACGGGCCAAGGCTAGCTTCCCCCACCCCCTTCCTTCCAGGAGCCTCAGCGCTGTGGGAAGCGGTCGCCGTTTTCCCATTCGCGATCGACACGGCCGGCAAAGCTGGTGGAGGCGCAGTGATGACACTCGCGCGCCGAGCAGCGAAAAGGGCCTGGTTTCGATTCCCGACACAATTTGTATGTTATCCTCCTGTTCTGCGGACGCTCTCATTCACTCACTCTGTTCTGCAGAGTGAGTGTGTGAGAGTGCAGTTTGTATGTCATCTCCCTATTCTGCAGAGTGAGTGTGTGAGAGTGCAGTTTGTATGTTCTCCCCCTCCTCTGTAGAGGGTGAGTGTGACTATGTGAGTGGGTGTTTTAGCATGTGTAGTAGGTTCAAATTAGGTGCACACACGCAACTTGGAGGCAACACTATTTATTAACCGGTAAATAATATAACACTCTACATGAGGTGGTGACCACCTTCCTCAACTCACTAACACTCTGGAACACGACACAGACTGGACCAGGCAGGCAACGGCCTGCCTGGCCCAGGACGACGACTCGGGACTTGACGACCGAAGATGTCTTCACCTTGGAGTACAGTACAACAGCACCCTCGCTCTGCGTTCACACCACGCTTATATTTGGTTTGGCGTGGCTGGCTCCGCCCCGGCGTGGCTGGCTCTCTTCAGGCCACGCCTCCCTTCCCCGGACACGCCTCACTTCCCCCACCTCTGGGAGGGTCCGGATCCCTCCACCACGTGACCCCCCAGGCACCCCCTTGGGGCCTCCAGCCTTCGTACGGGCCGACACAGTAGTGACCTTTCTCTGTCACTACATCACCCCCCCCCTGTATAAACACACAGCCGTCCCCGGCTGTAACACAACTGTGAAACATCGAAAAGGTGTGCCTCCGAACCAACAACATCAATAAATGACCGGCGACCGATAAGAAATACAATCACGTAATATATACAGAATCGACGAGGGTAAAAGGGAACCGCATAGAAAACGGGGAATTAACAACAATTATACATGAAAACTGGCTAACCCACTTAAGCTCCAGCACAGCCCCCCCCCCCCCCCGTTAGAATCACGCATGCAATGACAGTCACCCGTTAGCACCCCCCCGCCTTTCCGACGTGGCGTCACAACTAGTAGCACGCGTCGGCCATATCGGGGGGGGAATTTCCATGTTACCACCCCACCGCCTTTCCGACGCGGCGTCACAACCAGTAGCACGCGTCGGCCATATCGGGGGGGGGGATTTCCATGTTACCACCCCACCGCCTTTCCGACGCGGCGTCACAACCAGTAGCACGCGTCGGCCATATCGGTGGGATTTTAACCCAGTCTCTCTCCAAGACTCGCATCGCAGCATATAGCTGTACCGACCGAGCTGAGACGACCCAGTCTCTCTCCAAGACTCGCATCGCAGCATATAGCTGTACCGACCGAGCTGAGACGACCCAGTCTCTCTCCAAGACTCGCATCGCAGCATATAGCTGTACCGACCGAGCTGAGACGACCCAGTCTCTCTCCAAGACTCGCATCGCAGCATATAACTGTACCGACCGAGCTGAGACGACCCATCGTTCACTCATTGCACAACATGCACCCTAACAACTGAGGGATACAGTCCCAACGTAACAGGACAACTCCACCTGAACCTTACGAATCTCCAGCCCACTGTTTCAACGCACCTCCGAGTGTCTCACTCTCCGGGCCGTCAGGTCAAGCCATCAGACATCATGATGGGACCACACTCTCCGAGCCATGTGAGCGCACAGCCCACTTGGCTAGACAAGCCACGGAGTGTCTCGATCTCCGGGCTGTCAGGTCAAGCTGTCAGACAGCATGACGGGACCACACTCCCCGAGCCATGTGAGCGCACAGCCCACTAGGCTAGACAAGCCACGGAGTGTCTCGATCTCCGGGCTGTCAGGTCAAGCCATCAGCCATTGCATGACGGGACCACACTCTGAGCCCTGTGAGCGCACAGCCCACTAGGCTAGACATACCACAGAGTGTTTCAATCTCCGGGCTGTCAGGTCAAGCCGTCAGCCATTGCATGACGGGACCACACTCTCCGAGCCATGTGAGCGCACAGCCCACTAGGCTAGACATACCACGGAGTGTTTCAATCTCCGGGATGTCAGGTCAAGCCGTCAGCCATTGCATGACGGGACCACACTCTCCGAGCCATGTGAGCGCACAGCCCACTAGGCTAGACATGCCACGGAGTGTTTCAATCTCCGGGCTGTCAGGTCAAGCCGTCAGCCATTGCATGACGGGACCACAACGTTCATGTTAGACACGCAACACTCACTGGGCCATCCTGGTCAGGACCTGCGCCCCAAGATAGGTGACAGCCAGCAGCACAATTACAAATCCCTGGCAGCATGTCACCATCGCAATTTAACACCATCACAACACATACAATTTGAATTATGATCCCCCACAGAACTGATCCAATGCCGAACAGGTACGCACAATTTGTGACGATCCCGAATATTCAATGGTCACAACAATACACCTCACATCCCGTATCCGTACACATCATCTCCGAGACTCGCATTGCAGCATGCAGCTGTACCAACCGAGTGGAGAGAGCAACGCAATTTGACGGCAATTAACGGAAACGCACCCCTGATCCATATAGAACACAAGGAGCATTCCCGCACAAAAGACATCATCTGTGCAACAACGGACAGGAACCAACCAGCGAGTTTGAAACAAACCGAACCTGTCATTTCTAAATCCCCTTCAACATTAACCATGGGACTCAGGGCATTCCAATTTTGAGAGCAAAAAAACTATACACAAACCCCAAGAATCGCCGAATTGATTAATACAGTATATGCAGTATACGAAATTCGTACAGTAAATCGTTTGGCGCAATGCTCCATCCAGTCCCCACATGGCAACACACACAATCACTACTCCAGACAATCCGTACATAGTAAACAATCACAAGCAAGTACCCAACATTCCATACACTGTTAACAATTCCAAGCAAAGCTCCATACGGTCTGTACCTTGGCAACAATGACGATCAAAGTTTCTTACAGTTACACGTGGCAATCACGAGCGAAACTCCATACAGTATACACAATAACAACGGCGATTTCGCAACAAAACGATGTAACAACACGAGTCATTAACACGGCAACATACAGGATATCAACGGAGCTCGGGACACCAACACGAATTAATCATTAACTACACCCAGAAGATACCGATCTCGACGCCGTATTTAACAACAACACTTGTTACAAGCAGAAACCCGCATGGTCGCCGCGTCACTTTATCACGCACACAACCGGACGAACACGCTCCGCAAACCAGCGAGTTAAAAAAAAAACACCCGCGATCGCAACCCGGCACACGCAAGATGGGTGAAGTTATTATTATTTTTCTTGAGGCCGGGTGCTTGTCATGTCACGACTCGCCTGGCAAACTGTGAATAGTGGAGGGCGGCAAGGTGGAGCACTGGGACACCCCGAAGAATCTTGCATGGTGAACACAGCCTGCTCTTGCGAACCCATCCACCTCTCGCGCTCGAGCAGAAGGCTGGAACTCCCCCTCTGCAGGCGTTGATGTCGGCGGGAGCGGCATTTCGGCAGCAGGAGCGGCGTTTTGGCGGGAACCGCGCCCCGACCAGCCCTCGAGTTGGCGGGAACCGCGCCCCGACCAGCCCTCGAGTTGGCGGGAACCGCGCACCGACCAGCCCTCGAGTTGGCGGGAACCGCGCCCCGACCAGCCCTCGAGTTGGCGGGAACCGCGCCCCGACCAGCCCTCGAGTTGGCGGGAACCGCGCCCCGACCAGCCCTCGAGTTGGCGGGAGCAGCGTTTTGGCGGGAACCGCGCCCCGACCAGCCGCCGAAATGGCGGGAACCCCGTGGCCCGCATGGCCGGGCCTCCCCTGCCAGCCCCCGCAGCGACGATGGTGTCCTCTCCCCGCGGCTCCGTCGCTCCATTCCCGATGGCGGCGAAGCAGCAGTGTGGTGCCAGTCCCGCCGCTCCGCGCACAGCGCCATCTCTCTCTCTCTGTCACCGGGGCTGCCATCCCCGGGGCTGTCCGAAGGATGGTCGTCACACCGTCCCCGTTGTACGAAGGCGTCCAGGTGAGTTGTATATTTGTTTTTCGTGTGCCCATTTTACTTCCCTAGGATAACACCTAGAAATATTTATTTTTCCAACTTCTGACGCCAAATGTAGTAGGTTCAAATTAGGTGCACACACACGCAACTTGGAGGCAACACTATTTATTAACCGGTAAATAATATAACACTCTACATGAGGTGGTGACCACCTTCCTCAACTCACTAACACTCTGGAACACGACACAGACTGGACCAGGCAGGCAACGGCCTGCCTGGCCCAGGACGACGACTCGGGACTTGACGACCGAAGATGTCTTCACCTTGGAGTACAGTACAACAGCACCCTCGCTCTGCGTTCACACCACGCTTATATTTGGTTTGGCGTGGCTGGCTCCGCCCCGGCGTGGCTGGCTCTCTTCAGGCCACGCCTCCCTTCCCCGGACACGCCTCACTTCCCCCACCTCTGGGAGGGTCCGGATCCCTCCACCACGTGACCCCCCAGGCACCCACTTGGGGCCCCCAGCCTTCGTACGGGCCGACACAGTAGTGACCTTTCTCTGTCACTACACATGCAAGTAATTACAAAAACCACAATGTAACCGGCATTGGCCAAACATCCATATGCCAACAAGTTATCTGTAAACAAAACCACATACTCACATACAAACCCAGACTCACACAGATACCCATATAATCACAACATTGGGCCCATACGCTAGTGCAGCTACCTATAGACCTCAGCAAGAAACCTTGACTCGCACAAATACCCATATACCCCCCCCATAAGCAATCAACATGCCCAGTTATCTGTGCAGTGCCATGAGATGCGGTGGCACGCTGACACAGCCATGTGAATCCACCCAGCAATGCCCTGTAGGTATCAGTGTGTGAGCGAGAGTGCGCGCACACGCACCATTGCGGACGAAGTCTGCCAGTGTTTCAAAGTTCTGTTTCAAGAAGGTCTCTTGCTTGGGCATTTGAGATGGCTCCTCTTCCTCCTCCAGAGCGGTACATTCTTCCTCCTCCTCTTCCTCCTCCTCCTCCTCTTCCTCCTCCTTCTCGTTATCATCATGAACCTCCTCAACGTCCTCGTCCTTATCTTCGTCCTCAATATCCTCCTCAATCTTGGACAGTTCGGAACACATCTCCGCACCGAGGAGGTCTGGCCGCTCTAAATCTGTCACACCACAAACATTCCAATCAGCCTGTGAGCAGTGACACCCGACTCCCTGCCGCACCCGAGTTCCCGCGAGACGCAGGCGAGGACACGGATTCCGTCACGTGATGCACACCGTGCGAAGTCAAGTGGTTTTTGGGGGGGGGGGTAATGTGAAACGTCACGAGTGATGGCGGACACACGCCATTGCCATCGTTACGTCAAGTCTTCTAGTACACATTAACTCGACCGTCATCGAAATCAGTTCCATGAAGAAGCTGCCAACGCACGGAGGAGAAAACAAAAAGTCGGACATTGTGCCCAGCAACACGCAGATGGAGGCACAACTCAAAAACGCGACGGAGAGCGGCGCAGCAGCAGCACAGCAGAGAAAACCCGCACGGTCATACAACAAACTGACTTTGCCATCCACGGCTCCAGCGTGGATGGCAAAGCCAGTTGAGATCCGCGTACGTGCGACACCGCGGTATTCTATCGGCATTTTTCTCCATTTTACAATGAAAGGTCTCAGAGACTAACCAGCAGGCAGGGGACAGGCTGGCTGCGACGTCTAACAGACTGACCAGCAAGCGGAGGGGGCAGGCTGGCTGTGACGTCGTGGGCCGGGCTGTGGCTGGACACATGGTTGGGGCTGGCCCTCGCGTGGGCTCGTGGGCTCCTCTTTCCGCGCACGCTTTTGGGGATTTCCGTCACCTGGTAGTCACTGACAACAAAAACCACCACCACAGTACTGCCATCCACAAAATGATCCCCTAATTAATCTATAAAAAAGGTAAAGGTGCAGAACTGCAATCACTTGCTCATGTCACTGCTAGCAGAAGGTCCGCTCGGTCTCCAGTCCAGTAGTATTTTTGGCCTACTCTTCCAAAACTGGACCGACATCCGAACCAGGTGAAAACTCAAAAGAGACAAGGATAGTCTCACTTGCAAGAGTGACCTGGGTGGGGGCGTACCCACACTTTACCTCGCCACACACGCGACCTGCTGATCGACGAGACTGCGGTGAACCCGCTTGTAGCGCTGGGCGGAAGGAGGTGGCGGTGGAGGATTCAAGAAACTTGAGATGGAATGGAGCCGGCGACCGCTGGATTGCGAGTCCAGTGAGCGAGCCCACTACACCACGGCCGTAGCATCGCCGACATCACCGACATAAATTTAAGATTCCGCGCTGCTCGCCAATGCATTGTCCCAACGCGGCACTCAACACCTATTACAGTCCAACACAACCTAAAACCTGTTACAACCAAACTCCTATTATAACCGAACACCCATTAACTTACTGGAATTACAACTTCACTCATCCTATTCAATTCCGATACCTATTATAACCGAACACCTATAGCTACAACACCTTCAGCTCCACGTGCGACTGCGCAGCTGAATACGACATGGGGTGCACGGTCAGCGGCTGCCCGCTCCATGCCCCCCCCACCCCCCCAAGTGGGGGCTCCAGAGCGAGTCGCCAGCTCATAGCCAGCGCCGTCCCAATGGGGAGAGACCAGGGTGCGCTACGGTGGCTAGGAAATGTTAACTCGCGTGGTATGCAAGAAGTCGTGGGTTTGATCCTGACCCAGGCGCCTGCTGTATATTTAGGGTCTGCGTGTCTCTCTCCCCGTGGTCGCGTAGATTTATTCTCTGGGTTCTCCGGAAAAATAGTTGAGACTATTTGGCTGCTATAAATTTACACTTGATGATAAGCCGCTTCGTTGAGCTATAATTTGTGATAGCCAGGTCGCTTCTGAAGAAAATCCACGTAGCTCTAAAATAAAAACATTTTTTTAAAATAAAAACATTTGTTTTTATTTTAATCCTGGGACCAGTTTATAAAATATGTTGCCGTCCCAAATCTCGGTTGCTCGTCTCTGCACTGCCGTGCACGAAAGTACTAGACCTTGGGGAGGAATGCCAGTGAGACTCCGTATTTTCCCCGAATCTCTCCCGGTGACCAACCTGGGACGGCCATGGTGGCCGTACCGCGCTGTGCGGCTCACCTGTCAGGGGCAGCGTCGGCATCGCCGGGCTGCGTGTAGATGATGGCCTCGCCGCCGCTGCCGCCGCCGGCACCACCAGCGTCGTCGCTCGGCGTGTCCAGCTCGGGGGACGGGGCGGCCTCGTTTCGCGACGGCGGCGGCGTCTCCAAGCGGCCCGCGCCGGGCTTGGAGAACGGTTCGCTCGTGCGCCTGCCGCTCTCCAGCTGCAAAGACAAAAAGATCCCCCGTGTAGCCTTTAACAGGCCGTTGGGGCAAGCGCTGTTGGCGAGCTCCCACTTTAAGCAATGTCAAGTCTGCAAGGCTCGCTGCTGGCAGGTCACGGGACAGTCCCTGGTGCCATGGGCTGACTGAGATGACCGACAATGGCCCCACCTGTACGGCCCACTGTGGCAACTCGCTGTGTTTTAGGTGCCCAGCGCTCTGCTCGTTAAGTGTTGCTCCTCCACCATCCGTTGTTGCCGAGGGCGACTGCCTCCAAACGCCCAGTAGCCTCAAAGTACACCTAGCCTGGCACTGCCCTGTAGCGTCTTTCACGAGCCTCTTTCACCGACGCCGATCCTGATAACGCTGGTACCAAGTCATCGGCAAGTCCACTCAGCTCCGAATCCTGCCTCCCGTACTACATCGTCCAAAAACGACACACACACGCACAGCTCACCTCTTTGAACAGATCATTGAGGTCGGTGGGTGCCAGCTTGGTGGCCTCCTCGATGCACACACCGTCCCCGCTCTCGAGCGAGCAGCACGAGTCGCGCTCCGTCAGCGGTGAGGGCGTCGGCGTCTCCACGCTGAGCCTGCACAGGTCCTGCAGCGACTTCTCTGTCTGCTCCTTGTCAATGCCTTGTCCCCAGCGCCTGCGTGGTTGCCAGGCCACGCCGGCCGCCTCCTGGCCCGCCTCTGTGCCGTTCGGCACTCGCTGCAAACGGCGAGCACGTCACGCGAGAGGCCCACGCACCACGCCATCCGCACCACTCATTCTCGCTGTTTCGAGTTGGGAGCACCCACACTTAACCCCACCACGTGTTGGGGCCTGCCGATGGACTCAACTTCGGTTTAGGCAGTTAGACTGCGGGGTGGACAAGACGTGGGCGGGGACTTTTAATGAACTTGCTCCGTTGGAAAATGAATTGCCAACCTCTGGATTGCAAGTGCGGAGCGATAACCGTTACACCGCTGTGGTAGCAATCCAGACTATGAACACCCACACTAACTTACGTCTCCAGGATTACGCCCTGTAACATACATACAGCAGGATTATAACAATATAAATTAATCTATAATCTCCCATTTAAATGGCACTCGCTTACACGCCTCGACAGTTCAGAGCGCCAGACATCACTTCTCATCTCAAACATTCGAGGGGCACCCCCAATGGCAGCTGTCCCTGTGCAGCACGAGGGGGGTGATGGTTGCTGCTGTGTGCGATCCCAATTGAGTAATCTGCCGGTAATTGTTAGAATTTGACAGGATTTGGAAGCAGAGGTCGCAACCGGGTACCCGATACCCGTACCCTACCCGATACCCGGCTACCCGTACCTGGCCGGGTACGGGTACCCGTTTGCGACCCTGGTGCGGCCGGGTACGGGTAGGCCGTGAGTCACTGGTGAGTAACCGTTTGTCACTCATTTCCCAACGTCTTGTCTCTTCTCACAATTCAATTTCCTAGAATCAACCCACCCACGCCTGCAACATGGCTTCATCCCAGAGGTCGCAATCGGGTACCCGATACCCGTACCCTACCCGATACCTGGCTACCCGTACCCGGCCGGGTATCGGGTACGGGTATGGGTACCCGTTTACGACCCTGGCGCGGCCGGGTAAGGGTACAGGTAAGGAATCAAAACCCGTTTTGCGACCTGTTTGGAAGGCGACGCACCGGCGTGCGATGCTCTTTCCCTCTCACCTGGAGCCTAGCCCAGTTTGGGGTCTTTGCCGTTCTCTTCATGCGATCATCCAGTGAGACTGGAGAGGACAAACAACGCAGTCAGAAACACGTTTTTTAACAGTCAGTGTGAGAATGTGAAAACGTCAACAGGCAGCTGGAATTTCAAGCCATTCACTTCTGCTCGTGCGTATGGCAATACGTTCGGGAGATAAATTCCGATGTCAAGAGGGCTTCAGCAGAGAGAGTTTGTGTAGTTTTGCTATCCCTGCTCCGTTGAAGGAGTGCAGAATACAGTGGTTCACTATAGGGTCCATAGTGTGGGTTGCGTTGCCACAATCGCTCCACTGCGGCTTGTCTTTAATGTATCTCTATGGGTTTATAGGAGTCTCTATGGGTCAACTATACGGTCCACAGTGTGAGTTGCATGGCCACAATCACACCACTGTGACTTGTCTTTAATCCTCCATTCACGGAGGAAATGTGCGCAGCGGGCTGCTGACGATGTTCTGAAGTGGTTGACGAAATAGCCCAGAATGCACCTGGTTCCGTCAGGTCTCGAGAGCTAAGCAGGCTTGAGCCTGGATAACAGCGCTCGCGTGGGTGATCACCGTGCATAACAGGTGTCACAGGCTGCGAGACTACGCGGAGGGCAGCAGCGGACAGTGCGGCAAAGCGTCCACCGCTGTAGTGTCCCGTCTACGGCGACACGTCTGCGCGCAACCCGGAAAATGCGGATGTCTGTGGAGCGTGACGGTTACACCGCGCGCAAATACCGCGCTGGGTGCGGGTAGGTTAAGTGGTCGGGTCAGGGAACGTGACGGTCGGATGTGCGACGCTGCGGCGCAGTTGGCGACACTCACTGACAGCGTCGAGTTCGTCCGATTCCTCCTCAACGTCGTCCTCACGCTCCTCGTCGACGTCGTCCTCACGCTCCTCCTCGACGTCGTCCTCGCACTCCTCCTCCTCGCCGTCCTCGCACTCCTCCTCCTCGCCGTCCTCGCACTCCTCCTCCTCGCCGCCCTCGCGCTCCTCCGTGATGTATCCGAGCACGGCCGCACGCGGCTGCATCACGTACGTCTCCCTGCTGCAGAACGCACGTCCGGCGCCCTCGCACCTTCAGCACTTCGGGCTCAGCCATGCACCATCGTGGTCCAATGGGGCTTATAATAATAATCATGATTGAATCATTATGATTTACTTATTTAGCCAGAAGAGTTGGAAGACTCTTTGTAAAGGAGGGTCCTGCTGCCGCTGCTACGTTGGGTGTTTATTTGTAAGATGGTTTCGGCCATTTAATGATGAGCTGTGTTTATTATACACGTGGGGGGATACCGAAACACCCGAAATTCCTGGAAAAAAAACCCACTAAATTTCATGAGTGGATGGCAGTTAAGTCTGTGATTGGCCGGTCATGTGTGGTGGGGGTCAAAGGTGAGTACTCCCACCTCTCCTTCCAATACGTACTGACCAGCGTGAAAGAGTAGGTCAAAATACCCTGTATTAGGGGATCTCTGGAACTCCCACTGGCAGAGGCAATTCTTCCAGCAATGGCTGTGAGCAGGCAATTGCAGGGCTGCACCTGTACCTTTTGGTTTGTTCGCTTGCAAGACATCAAAATTGCGCTGGCAGCATCCTTTAATGAACCAGACATCATCCCGAACCACGAGGGGGATGGCCACACAATATCTGCTGAGAATCTGAATCTGGTTGATATCCAGCTGGGGTTTTTTATCACTCAGATCCAGACAAAAATATTCCGGTGGAATAATAAAAATTTTGACTTTTATCTCTTTGTGAAGGAGGTGACGGAGGGCTGGGCTGTGACCCGGTTTCAGACGTCACTCATGACCTATGTGAGCCGTGGTTGAGAATTGAACTCAGGTGGTAAGATTAATGGCGCACTGCGCTTGCCACCGCATGCGTTTTTGTGCTTTAGGTCTTGTCTGTGCTGGGGGTTAACTCTGCACATCGTCTCTCCGGGGTCAATCAAAGTTGGAGAAGTCAACAGTGGTTGCCTCGTGGAGAAACTCGCGCCTGCCATAGGAATTTGGAATTTCCACCGCACGGCCATCTCCATCCAGCGCACCAGGGGGAGCCGCGGGCCTCACCGGAGAGCCGGGGGCTGCTTGGGCAGTGCTGGTTTCCGGTTCTGGGTCATCTCTCCAAGCCGCCGCTGCATGACGCTCGTCAGGTCCGACGGCAACCGCCACAGGAACATGCAGCTGCAAACAGAGGCACGCTCGCCATGAGACTCAGGAGGCCTATTCCCATCTGAATCTCACCGCCGGCCGGCCGGGTGGTGGCTGGTTCACTCAGTCTGACGATCGGTGGGGTCACAATGTACCGCATGTGGGGAAGTCAGGAATCTCGGTGCGATCCTCGATCCATGATTAAGCTTTCAAGATGCAAAAATTTAGAAAATCGTCGAGGTCGCTTTATTCACCGACAGAACAATGCCCGATTATGTCCGATTCTCTCGGCCCGCCAACTCGGGAGAAATTTGTATCACGTTTTAATCTGACACATCGACTCCAGTCCATTAAGAATTCGGGCGACTAGGGTCGTGACACAAACGCCTCATTCGTAAACAAATAACCTCTGTTCTCGCATTACTTCACCGTTTGCCAACTAAATTGTGCGCTGAATTCAAGGTCATCTTCCTCCTCACATTTAAGACCCTGAATGATCTCGCAACCCCGTATACCCTGGACTTAGATCTCCTCTGCTTCCCCAGAATGAAACTCAAGTCCACGGGGGCGATCTTTGGACCTTCTCTCCCGTGGCACCCGCACTGTGGGATTGTCTGGGCCTTCTCTCCCGTGCCACCCGCACTGTGGAACTTTCTGGGCCTTCACTCCCGTGGCACCCGCACTGTGGGACTCTCTGGGCCTTCTCTCCCGTGGCACCCGCACAGTGACGCTCTCTGCCGGAGTCCGGTTCAATTTGGCACCTTCAATTCGATAAATAAATCCTTAGTTTACTACAACATTTATTTAACATATATTTGAAAAGCTCACCTGTCCCCCGAAACTGAAATGAGATGCTTGCAGTCGTGGCTAAATTTCATACCCGTCACAATTTCTGAAAGATAACATTACACGTGAACAAAACAACAACAAATCAAGTGTTAATTATCAACCTTCAACAATAAACAGCATCATACATTGGATGTTTGAAAACTGGAGGTTTCATGTGTAAAACCGTAACAATTACATCAGCAAACGATACGAGACCAGCGTTGTTCCGCACATTCTCCGCAAGTGATGGCGATTAATCATTGCGTTATTAATCACTGAGCAACCCCCCTCCCACCCCATCCAGAGACTCCCACCACTGTCCTTATACCTTCCACGATAACGCGCCACTGTGCTCTCGTAGCGGACGTTCGAGGTCCCGCAAGATGTTAACTACCTCGCCTGGTATGCAGGAGGTTGTGTGTTCGATCCCGACCCTGACGCCTGTATATTTGGAGTTTGCATGTTTTCCCTGTGGTTGCGTGGATTTTTCTCCGGGTCCTCCGGTTTTTCCCTCCACATTTAGTATCGACGCGCGTTTTAAGAGTATTTGGCTGCTGTAAATTTCCACGTGATATGCCACTTTGTTGAGCGATCATTCGTGGCTAGGTGGCTTCTGAAAAATATCTGCATAGCTGAGTGGGCCTTACCTGGTAAAATAAAACATTTTATAACGGGGGTGTGCATTCCGGGGTCACGGTCCAAATTGGAACAAAAATGACAGGGCAAATGACTTAACTGGGTGAAAAGCACATCTGCCACTAGCAGACTATACCCATGAGTGTAACAGTGCATTTGTGGCGGCCTGGAGTTATACGGATGACCGCAAACAACATACGTACCAAGTATTTTATTTGAACTATGAACAAAACAGATTCAGACATGTGAATGTGGTGTACATGTGTAGTGGCGTAACGCACGCAGCAGTTACATTAATGTACGGGGTTGCAAACAGTGAGGTCAGGTACGAGCAGGTGCAAGCGTGAGGCCTGGGAGACAGCAGACAGAGAGACGCCAGCAATTAGGGAAAGAGGCAGTGATTGGCTGGCTGCAAATGCAAATACGGAGTAGGCGCCAAGAAGGCAAGAGATAGAAGTGATAAGAGCAGAGGCGGAGCCAGGATTTTCAGGTAAGGGGGGGCAACCCCTCAAGCAATGAAAAATGATAGGAGTTGTTAGTAAGAAAGGACTTATTGGATCTTTGGGGGGGCACGTGCCACCCCACCCCCCTCCCCCCACTGACTCCGCCACTGGATAAGAGGGGGAGCACGTGCAGGAGACGCCGGGAGGACGCCGGCTTAACGAGAGTCACCTGAGGACTCTTAATGAGGAGGGGAATATAAGGGGATGTGTGAAGCAACAGAGTTGAGTTGGTTGGAGATGAAGAAGTGAAGAAGTCAAGAGAAGTCCGGGACCTCGCCCTCCACACCTCGTACTCCCCAGCGGTGTTGGCTGAACCCCCGCTGGGGGCACGGGCGAGGTTGGAGGTGTGGGTGTAGTAACAGGTTAGCGGAGGAGAGGCTAGCAGAATCCTTAGTGTGAGTGTGATAGGCTAGCGGAGAATAGGCTAGCGGGATATCAGCGAGAGGCTAGCGGGGTGAGAAGCTGGCGGCGTATACACTAAGAGGCTAGCGGAAAACAGGCTAGTGGAGCCAGGGAGAGTGAGCTCGAAGTAGCAGGCTGGCGGAGTAAGAGAGGGAGAGTTCGCGACAGGAGTTTGTGGTGTTAGAACGTGAGAAGCATCCGTGTGGGATGCTACGAATAAAGTGACACAGGAGAAAAAGACGAAGTTGTCCGCGTAAATAAACGCCACTACACATGCATGCGTGTGTGTGTGTTGTTTATAAGTTGTGAATGTCACCTGAATGCCCAAAGGCGGAGGCCACACACTCCCCCGTGTAGAAATCAAAGAGTGAGAGATTCTTGTCGGAGCAGCTGGTGGCTACGTACATCCCGGAGGGATCCATCTGCAACTGGAGGCAAGTTTACAGACACGAACTGTTGATTCATTTATTGATTTTCCAGGTTAGGCCACACAATGATCTGGCCCAATCGACCACCCGACACAGCCAAACAAACTATAAACAATTTTATTTTACCAGGTAAGGCCCAATAATCTATGTAGCTCTTTTTCAGAAGTGACCTGGCCACGAATGATAGCTCAACGAAGTGGCGTATCACATGGAAATTTATAGCAGCCATATACTCTAAACGCACGTTGATTCTAAATGTGGAGGGAAAAACTGGAGGACCCGGAGCAAAATCCACGTGACCATGGGGAGAGAAACATGCGAACTCCAGATATACAGGCCTCAGGGTCGAGAAAAAACCCACAACCCCCTGCATACAAGGCGAGGTAGTCACGTGGTATACAAGTGTTTAATTACGCATCAACTATTGTTTCAGCTCTCTGGCAAGTTGAAAAAAATTCTCACGGACAAATTTAGCAAATATATACGACGTGTCGCTCGAAACTGCGTCAGGCATCGTCAGGTCAGAGGCCAGGAAGTATGTGAGCGTTGTAACCAACCGACCTTGATGAGAGAGCCATCCTTCCCCTGGGAGCCCTTGTAGCACTTCTTCTGTTTCCCACTTGAAACATCGAAAATCCTGTGGGGGATGTTTGCCAAGGAAAAGCAGTGTTTGCCAGCTTTGGTGCGTTCCTACCATTAACCGCATTGAAAATACCCTTGCCACAATCTCAACATTCGTCACGTGCCATTGAGCAGCACGCCATTGCACCGCCGCTCATCAGTGCACTGCACCGTTGCACCGCGTGTGTCATTGCAGGCTCTAAGTGTTTGTACCGTGGCACATTAAACACTTTGCAGACTGGGTGTTAATTGTTCATACATACGGCCTCGCTTTAGTGAATCACAATGGCAAAAAAACGTGATAAATAAACATCACTTTCATGTTCACGTGGAACCGTCAGCGTAAAACAGCTTTTCCCCTACTCTATTAACATTGTTACAAATAACGCTACACAAAATGTTTTACTTTATAAGCATCATCATCATCAATTGAAGAGGATGCTAATTTTACATCACGGAAAACAGCAGCCCCTCACTTCTGGAATTCCCCTTGCCACTGTGTTGAATAAAAAGTAATAAGAATAAAAATCGTTCACAGATGCAAGTCGGCATGAGAGGAGTGGTGTAACGATGATGATCTTATCTTAACGTGATTTATATTGCGCCTTAACCGAGGCACTTTACAGAGAATTAAGAAACGGTACAAAGTGTGTGAATGTAATGGTGGAGATAAGGTGAATGAAATAGATGACAGGAAGCTATGTGGGGGGCGAATCTGTGATGCCTGAATTCCGTGAAAGCGAAATTGATGACAGTAAATGTTGATGACGAATGGATTGAATGAATGAGTTATAGCCATAGAATGAGAACATGAAGAGGGAACAGTAACGGTCGTTGGTTATAAGGGGGGAGATGAATGGGTCGTGGGGCGGGCTCGGGAACAATTCGTGATGACTCGGATGGACGCCGCGCCGTACCTGACGTTGCGGTCCTGACAGCCGACGACGGCGTACTTCCCCGTCGCGTCCACGTCCATGTCGTAGAGCGTGGCCTTCGCGACCACGTGGTGAACCCGGGAGAACCTCGGTCCATCCAGAGACTGGAGGAAAGAGACCGACACTTTATTTATAGGAAGATTTATTTATTTATTCTATTTAGTTTTAGTGATTTATTTCCATGTATTTAATTTTTTTTAATTTTTCTCGTAAATTTACTCAGGCCGGCGACCTGGCCCTCGCGGAAGCGCTGTCGCTGATCGTTACGGAGGTTCGTGGCTCGAACCTGGCAGGCCGAGGTGGTTATTACTGCAGCGCATATTAACCGTAAATGCTACACGCCACCCGCTTCACTCGCGGTAGTATACATTAAAGCGTCCCGTGACGTCATTTGAAATGAGACGGCTATCGTGTTCCCGTGTCACGCTCTAAATTTGCCAGGCCCGAGTCGGGATTCAAACCCAGGTCATTCTAGCCGCGAGGCACGAGTGTTACCGCTGCGCTGCACTGCTGTCGGCCTCTGTTAACGTACAAACTACTCGCTACCAAACAAACATTCAACAGGGCAGTCAAGTGTTACGACATCATACCTTCAGTGCTGTGCGGAAGTAGATGGATTTGTCAGCTCCGCAGCTCACCATGTTAAGCTGCTCAGCGCCTCCTGGTTCCAGAGGGGAAAAGCACAGAGATTTGCCAATGCAGCAGCAATAATGTCTTTTGATGACTTTCAACGCGCGATGCTGCAACACACGGCGAACAGCACCGATCAAAAAGGCCGACCCGAAACGGCCAAACATAAGAACGTTAATACATAACGTTCATACGTAAGTTTATTTTTTTGGAATGATAGTTGATGATTCTAGTTGTAATTACTGGCGAAACGTCGTACTCATATTGTAAATGTTGTGGATTTGCTCTCCAACAAACAAGCGTGCTGTACTCGTGACGAATTGGCATGTTCCGTATACGTGACAAACCTTACTAATTGGCTGTGTCAGGTGATGGCGGGTTAAACAACACATTTATATTTACGTGATCTAACCCGAAAAAAAAACCTATATTATGGATATCGGTCGTGAAAGCCTACGTGTTAAATAACGTACATAAATAACGTACATTCACAATGTGCATGCGTAAAATCGATACATAATGTATGTTGATTACCTGTGAATAACCCAACCAATAATAAGTATCCATTGTAATTTATGTGCATAACATTAACCCCCCTCCCCTCTAGTCTTGGCATCTGATTGGCTCAAAAGTGATGACATTAAATTTATCCCTCTATGTAAGACCGAAGAAACAGGAGGATTCTCCATGACTCTGGCTGTCGCCTGATGAGGCTGGTTGTTGTTGTTGTAACTACCGGCGAAACGTCACGGCACTCAAATTGTAAATGTTGTAGTGGGTTTACTCTCCAACACACAACCGGTTAGAACTGAACTAGTAACAAATTGGCACGTTTTTGTTTACGTGACAAAACCCTTACTAATTGGCAGTGTCGGGCGGTGGTGGGGTTTAAGGACACATTTGCATTTACGTGATTTAACCCCCAAAAAAACTCCACTTTTACAGAACACAGAGCTCTAAGCAAGAGCTATTCGGAGCTTTATGGCCAAGGAAAAATCGCACGCGCAATTACCGATGAACTTGACGGCGGTGATCGAGGAGGAGTGGTCGTCCAGCGTCTGCATGAGGTCGTAGTTGTCCTCGACGTCCAGCACATGGATCAGCCGGTCTCTACTGGCAGACGCCAGCAGCTTCACTCCTGCGGTTCACAAGCGACCAAGTCGTCCCAGCACAGCACCTCAGCCCACTACGATTGATCGTCATCGTCGTATAATAGAGACGCCGTAATAAATGTGTAGAGTTCAAGTTCATTTATTAGGTATAGCCCTGAGCCATTCGGCTCTTGAATCGGGTGCAACCGCAACAAACAAAAAACAAAAACATGAACAAAAAAATCTTAAAGTGAATATGTGACTGAGTGCAAACAGAAAATCCAAGAAAAGACAGCAAAATATTGCAGAAAAAAACACCGTACACCAGTAGTGACATACGCGGTGCGCACAGTTAACCGAGGGCAACTGAGGCCAAACAGGTACGCGTGAGGTTTTCACGGACAAACCGCCAGTTGTAAGGGGTGAAGCAGGTGCAAACGGGGTCGACCGGTTGTGCACGCTGAGACCGGAGGTGTTGCCAGGGAGACGGGAGATAAGGGTTGATTGATGGTCCGATAGGCGCCAGCCTGGCGAGAGCTTAAAGAGACGCACGAGAGGTCTCGGATAATTAGCAGAGGAATATAAGGACGTGTGCGTGAGCAGACCGGGGAGCTGTTGCCAGGGACTAAGTGTGAAGACATCTCGCCGCTGCCGCTCCAGCCGTCAATGGGACCTCGCAACCCTCACGCCGTCGCCGGGCGGGTGTTGGCTGATCCCCCCGCCCAGGACAGACAGGTGAGGGCAGCGGTGGAGATGTAGAGACGCTGTGTGCGGAGACGCTCTGTGCGAAGACGCTGTGTGCGAAGACGCTGTGTGCGGAGACGCTGTGTGCGGAGACGCTGTGTGTGGAGACGCTGTGTGTGGAGACGCTGTGTGCGGAGACGCTGTGTGCTAAGTTGCTGAGAGCAGAGCTGCTGAGCGCAGGATAAGGGAGGCGGAAGGTAGATAAGGGTAGGGAGAAGTTAACCAAAAGTCACCGTACAGATAGTTATAGGAGTGCCTACAACTGGTGCCAGAATAGGTGAACAAAGTGTAAGCAGGTGACTTGTTATGTGTCGGTGTGAGTAATTTTTGAAGACACTACAAATGTAACACCAATGCTAATGATGCGTTTGATCAAAGCCGCGGCCTCCTCTCTGTGGCAGCAGCAATGGACCGTGGCCAGATGGCAACAGCGTGGGGGGAGGCCTTCATTCAGCAGTAGAGAGACAACGGCTGGTGACGACAATTCACGGTAAGCGGGCATCACCTGTCTCGGGCTGGGAGTACTCCAGGCAGAGCACCTCCGAGTCGTGGGCATCGATCTGCATCACCTCGTCCAGGAACTGCAGGTCATGGATCCTGTCACAAAGTCCACGTTGCGATCAGGTCACATTCTATACAGGACGGACCCAAGTCTCAAACTTCCAATTTAATTTTGTTGAACCAGGTGAGAACTCAAAGAGACCAGGAAGAGTCTCATTTGCAAGAATGACCCTGGGCCACCGAAACAATGAAAAATTAACCTGTAAAAACTAAGTTTTTCACTATAAATCCTTTATATGCGTGGCATCGGTTTTATTTTATTATTCATTTCTGTTCTTCTTGAGTAAGAGTTTCATTTTTATCACATTGGTATTTTAAATTAAATATAAAGAAAGTCGTATATAAGGATTATAAGGTTTTCAGTTTTTGTATGATTGTTTATATTGTACATTTTAGTTGTTTTCTTGAATCATTTTCCGTGTTTAGGAAAAATATATGATTGTGTTAGTGACATTTTTTTTTTTCCTAAAAAGTGGAAAATTTAGGAAAAATTTTTTTCACGAAAATAAATTGTCACGCACAACGAGTCTGTGTGCAAAATGTCAGCTCGATTGGATCACGGGAAGTGGGTTAAAAAACGACCGAAAGATTTGCACAGTCGTAAGCGCGCAAGCAAGCAAGCAAGTGAACTTAATATAAAGGATTTAAAAATAAACAGGTTTAGTGGACAACGAAGCTCTCCAACAACGCAGTCTGCCGGCACACGGCACACACCAGGATGCCACGACGCTACAGGCGCATCACTGCGGTACCGTGTTTGCCGCTCACTGTTGAGGTTTGTGGTTCGAGCGGCGCAACCCCCCTGGTAAAAGGAGTTTAAAAGTTTAAAGCTTGGAAAATACTGTGGGTGTATCAACCGCAAAGAAATATCATGCGCCGTCCGCTTCACAGCAGATGTCGAGGGAGGGAGGAAGCGGGGGGAGGGAGGGCTTTATACACCATGTCACAGCCCAAATTCTAAAAGCCACCTGCAAATTACCTACGTAGGATAGAATCCACTTAGCAAACAGTCGGCCCTTCCTGCGAAATCACCGCAGACAGATACCCGCCTGCTAAACGCGGCGCGCCTTGCTTCGGGAGCGCCTCACGCCCAACATGGGTCGAGGGGGCGTGGGGGGGCGTGGGGGGGCGCGGGGACGCCGCGAGTACCGGAGGGACTCTGCGAATCCGGCGTAGGGTTCGGGCTGCTCACCGGACGGTGCCGATGCGGTCCCCGGAGGCCAGGTGTTGCCCGTCGGGGCTCACGCACAGGGTCCGGATGCCCAGCTTGGCCTCGGTAAGCGTGTGGTCCGTCTTGTCGGTGCTGCCCGCGGGGTTGTAGTCCAGGTCCTGCAGCGACTGCAAGCTCTCGTCGCAGTACATCACCTTGAGCAGCTCCTGCGGCCCAACGGGGAAAGCATTTTTCGACCGGTCAGCGACACGATGCGATGCGAGATCGACGAGGGATCCACGACTGCATCTTTACGGCGAGATATTTATTTCATCGCAGTGTCAGGTGTGATCTATTTATTGCAACGCAGTGTGAGGTGTGATCTACATATATATATCAGCCCGCCATTCATTGCCTGGATGTCAGCCGATTAACACATAGCTCTCTGATATGTTTTCAGGAACTGAGAAAGATTCTCCGTAGCAGTTCCTGGCACCTTTGAGCAAAACGTCAGACATCGTGCCAAACAACACGCGGTGCAACCCGAAAACACGGTGGGAGAGATGCGAAGTACAACCTTTTTCTCGATTGAGAAACTGTGTTAATGACGGAGGGAGAAGTGGAGTTAGAATTTTTCCTGGGCAGTTACAAGTGGCCTCTGGCTCAAAAACAGAGGGCATCACTGCCACAGTGAGACATGTTCGTCACGTGGCAGTCGAACCGATATTTACATTTCTATCTATGGGACCTTTTTTCCAGTATCCAAAATAAACGGTATCCTATAGATATAACCACTTGATCCGATCTATAAGTGTTATGATACGTGCATTGGCTTTGTACCTTTTGCCGTCTGGTCTAACACTGGTGAGACAAGGCCATAAAAGAAGGCTGTCTCTGGTGTAGGCCAATCGATTTCAACAACATTGCATGTTATCAGAGTTTGTTTGTTTCCACGTTTTTCTACGCAGTACGTGTGGTTATTGCAGACTTGATTCCTTGCAAAAGGTATCTATTTGGTGTTTGAACATGGGCCAGTGGATGTGGCCCCGGCAATAACTTGATGCAGAGGGTTCACGGTTAGAACCCAGCGACCGCCCCGGTTAATAGCACGGTTGTAACGTTCGTAAAATGATAGGCGTCGTTCGCTGTGGAGTGCACGGTGAAAGATCCCATCACTGTGCGTCAGGGGTCCACATTTTCCAAATTCAAAAAGGACTCAATTTGGGAAGAACGCGCGGCGATCGGTCGCCCATGATCGCGAGTCCTCGCCAAACGTTGCAGTTGCGTTGCTGATAAGTGCGACTTAAATCGGAGCGACGTTCAGGAAAACAAATTTTTCCCCCCACAAGAAATAAAGTGAAGTCGGGGGTTCCGTTTCAGTGTACGCACTTTTTTAATCAAACTAAAATGCAAGTTGTGAAATGAAATTGAGCAAGAGAATATACATTACATTCAAATACCAAAAAAATACGAATAAATATACATTTTAATAAAGTAACACTCGCCAATGATGGATGTGAAGTGGGCGTATGGCGTTTTTTTATCGCTTATATCCCCGCCCAGCCCCAACCTCCCCACCCAGACCCTCCCCACCCTCCCCATCCAGCCCCTCCCTCCCCACCCAGCCCCTCCCCACCCTCCCCTCTACACCCAGCCCCACCCCTCCCATTTTCCATGCACGACGGACGGAAACAATAATCCCCTGTGGGCTGGTGGAACCAGGTGGTTCCTACCAATATAAGGGAATATGGTCCCTATTGTATTGACGATGGAATAACGAAACGTTGATTGAATCGACTTGAAGCGAGGACTCCCTCGTGCTGGCAGACTAACGCCCCAGGTCACTCTGGAAAATGAGACTACCCCTGGGAACAATTGTGGCGCCCATAGAACTTTTGTTTAAGGGCGTTTCATACATTTAAATTCCTATTATTGTTTTTTCGAAGTGTCTTAAACTTAAAAACACGATTTAATCCCGGGCGGCCAAAATCTGTACTCGAACC
Organism: Lampetra fluviatilis; assembly: GCF_964198595.1. Classification (NCBI taxonomy): domain Eukaryota; kingdom Metazoa; phylum Chordata; class Hyperoartia; order Petromyzontiformes; family Petromyzontidae; genus Lampetra; species Lampetra fluviatilis. The sequence goes on along the minus strand of NC_136326.1, from coordinate 7,743,025 downwards.
CTGGAAGCTCAGCGCCGTGCCCAGCATCGGTGCGCCAGGCGAGCGTGTTCCGACAGCAGTGTGTGTGCACGGCCGAGGCGTACGTTGCTGTAGACGTTTCGGTGGAAGGGCGGCGCTTGGGTGGCAGCCGGCGCGTCGATGCTCCACACGCGGATCGTGCTGTCGGAAGAGCAGGTGAGGAACGAGCCAGGAGGGAGGCACGCTGGGCTGCTCTCTTCGAGCACCGGGTACACCTAGCCCGGCACCACACACACACACAGTGCTGTGTACACCTAGCCGGCACCAAGCATACACACATACGACCATAACAGTGCTGTGTGCACCTAGCCCGGCACCATACACACACACACAGCCATAACACGGTTCTGTGCGCACCTAGCCTGGGACCACACACACAGTGCTGTGGGGCATCACACACTGAGCGGCGAAAGTCTGAGCTGGGCCACGAGTGTGAATATGGCCCTGGGTGCGTGTGTGTGGTGATGTGCGTGGTGGTGTGCAGTGGCGGTGTGGGTGGCGGTGTGTTGCGGTGTGTTGCGGTGTGCGTGGCGGTGTGTTGCGGTGTGCATGGCGGTGTGCCTGGCGGTGTGCGCGGTGATGTCTTTGGCGGCGTGTGCGGTGGTGGTGTGCGTGGCAGTGTGCGCAAGGCGATGTGTGTGCGGCGATATGTGTGTGGCGGCGCACAAGGCGGTGCGTGCACGCGCGTGTGCATACCTCAACGCCCCATATGCAGGAGCTGTGGTAGAGCGCCGAGTAGACTTTGCCGAAGCGCTTGCCGTGCCGCGCGTCGCGCACGTCCCACGTGTACAGGCTGTGGTCGTTGTAGACGCACGTCAGCCACGCGTTGCTCGAGTCGTATGTCAGCGCCACGGTGTCCGGGAACCGCGCGTCCAGCTTGCTGGCGAACAGGTGGCTGGGAGGGAAGAATCGCAGGCGTGTCTACGTCGCCACGACGGGAAAAGATTCGGCAGGCCCGAGAATCGTGCTCACCACACCGCTGCAGGTCACTCGCGCACAAACTCACTCGCTCACCACACTGCAGGTCACAACGCACTCCCTCACTCACCACACTGAGGATCATAAACAGCACTCACTCACCAACTCACTCACCACACTGCAGGTCATAACACATTCACTCACCAACTCACTCACTCGCCACACTGCAGGTTATAACACTCACCAACTCACTCACTCGCCACGCTGCATGCAGGTCACGACACTTTTTTTTCTGTGTCTTCCCTCACACTGCTTAACTTGGAATCCCCTCCCACCACCACCACCATCATCATCATCTATTTTCCCCCCAAATTCTTCTCATCACAACCTTGCTCATTACAATTCAAGTGCTGTTTTGTTTCTGTCCGCTTGACGTTTTGGGCTTTTAAGGCCTGTGCTCAGCAACTTCATTACTACAACAAGAAACCTAAAATGGGACCTTTTTGCCAGTATAAAAGTGTGAAAAAATAGAAGTAAGTTTTACCCTTTCTGGCAATACCTTGATACGGGCAAAAAGGTCCCATTTTGTAGATGCTCACCCCGTGCTATAAATACTCTGATAGTGCATTGTCTTTGTACTGTCCGCCTTGTGGTGTTCTCTGGTCTGACACCGGTGAGACTAGGACCTAAAGAAGGCTGTCTCTGGCGCAGGCCAATCAATTTCAACTACATTGCATCTATTATTAGAGCATGTTTGTTTGCATGTTCACCACAAACGCAGACATGATTCCTTGCAAAAGGTTTCTATTTGGTGTTTCAACATCTTAACACCTGCTGTTTTATTGCCAGATAGGGTGAAACCTCTTCTGATTTTTCAACAACAAACCCCCCTACAAAGGATACCGACCTCGGCTGCACGCCCAGGGCCACGTCCACACCCAGGCAGTGCGGCCTGGGCAGAATGGCCACATTGCGCAGGTCCTCCGTGCCGAACACGCACACCACTCCGTTGGCACAGCCGCAGAATATGAGCTCCTCACTCACGTAGATGCAGCTCGCCATCGGCGTCTAGAAGGGAGCGGACACGCCGCTCGAACACATTGCCAAGGGTCACCAAGCAACGCGCGCACGCAACCCGAGAAAGCGCATGAACGACGCACGGAAAACAGGGAGGGCATCCGGTCGCGTGCTGCCGCTTCGTTGCCTCTCACTTTCCTCCGTCTGTAAACTTGCACCACCATGAATAAGGCAGGCTCTTTGACTCGCCCTGCACATGCCAACAAAGCCCTGCAGAGACTCCGCAAGTCAACGGGGACGTCCCAGATTGTTCATGCGTGGGGCGGGTGTGCACATGCGTCGGCTTGCGTGCAAATGCACGGGTGGCTGGATGGGGACGAGATGGTTTACACAAGGTCTAGGTGTTGAACGTGCTCGTAATCCGACAGGAGACTGCACTGACAAGGTGCATAGCCTACACCAGTGGTGGCAGATTCACCAAGCGCTGTGATGGTCCATTCTGGTGAAATCAACGGGGCTCCACAATGATCCACCGGACAGCTTGGACCTATAATTTATACTGTAGGGTGCCGTATAAAGGAAGCCCACTCGAAAGTATGGACATTAAGTACTAGCGCCTTCTATTGGGTGGGTGGGTAAGGTCTATAATTCACAAACCCACAAAGCAATTGAATGGCTAAATATTTTACAACTGAATATCTAACAGTTGCTCTACAGAGGCCACATGAATCAATAAGTAGACGTCTGAAGGTATTTGCAATTCAGAATCAGAATATTTATTTAGAGTGGAGGAATCCGATGAGCTACAAAGCTCTTTTCCCAAGATGTCCAGTGGGGGCGGGTCAGAGCGTTACAACAACAAACAGTATAAAAACATGATAGGAGTGCAAAAGTATAGGAAAGGTAAATAAATCAATTTGAAATATGTACAAATAAAACTTCAATATTCTTATTTTACCAGGTAAAGCTCACTTAGCTATTAGTTTCATTTTCAGAAGTGACCTGGCCACAAATGTCAGGACCACAAAATGGCTCATAATCACGTGGACATTTATAGCAAGATAAATAATCTGCACGCAATTAGAGAACGCGCTCGAACCTTCAGGTCCACAAACTTCTCGAGCATGCGCTTGTCGTTGAACTCGCAGAGCAGCCCCGAGAACGTGATGCAGTACGTGCTGCTCGACATCCTCCCCCGCCCACACGCCACGTCGCAGAAGAAATTGTTGCGCTGTACTCCGAGGAGTCCGGAGCGGCCGAGAAGTGGCACCGTCAGGTTCGCCTGAAACCGACGAGACCAGCCACACAGTCGAGCAGTCTCCCAACGCGAGGTTCACGTGTGGGCCTCGGCAGCCGATGTCACGATTCATAATACATTTTTTTTGGGTTAGGTCACGTAGCGATCTGGTCATTTTTTTCCTTCACGGAAAGCCTCCACCGCCCGACCTAGGCCAAACATTAAACTGTCACGTGTACAAGCGTTTAACGGAAACAAATGTAGCGAACGGATACCCGCGACTCTTTAGTTTGAAACTGCGTCAAAAGCACCATCGGGACAGGATCCAGGAAGTCGGAATAACCGTGTCACCTGACATCAGGTAAGGAAACACACGATTTTGTATCCCCGACTTCCTGAGTCGGGACCTGCAGACGCGCAAAGCGGTTCAGGCGACACGTCGTCTAGCGAGTGGCTACTGGATGTGTCTGTGGGAATTGTTCTCCATACTCACCGGTGAGGGAGCTAAAGCAATAATAATTTGCACGCTGTTGTTAAACGCTTATAGGCATGGCAATTGCATATATGTTGGTTGCGTTGGGTGGTGGAGGATGCTTCCAACGCAAATTTGTGCAGACGTGGACAAATCCAAAATAATCATACGGACTTAACAAGGCGCTATAAGTCTGTATTTTAAAGTAACCTCCATTGTATGAAGGCATTCCTAGGCTATTCATTATATCGTGACAAACACTGGGTATGATAATACACTGCACATAACATCATTATATCATATCGTCAAGCTATCACCATCGTTATTTATCATCATCACAACCATCACCATTAAACAAATATCATCGTTGATTCCATAGATTCCCACTAAAGTAGGTGATGTATTCATACAGCGTAGATTCTGTAGTTTATAATCATCATCTGATTCCATCTGTACAGGGGATAGAGTGTTGCCCCCTCGCGCAAGGCGTGAGCTTTCTCGGGGTGTTTCCTCCCGCATGTATGATGAAAAATCATAAAATAAAAACCCAATGTAGCGTTACTATTAATAGGTGCTCGCTAACAGCACTTGCGAGCAGCATAGTCTGTTCAAGGCTGTGTAATGAAGGACTCCAAAGGCGGCACTTGTAGGATAAAGTTTTGATTGTCCTTAACAACAACGTCCAGTGCTCACCGCGAGGCAACACCACCCCCCCCTTTGATTCCCTCTGCCAAGCCACCCCTCGCTCCCCCACCCTCTTATCCTCCTCTTCTCCCCCTCTCCAATCCCAGCCCATGCATTCCTTCTAACAAATCCCCCCTTCTAACAGTCCCAAACGGATCCCCCCTTGCCTCTTTCAAACATTCCTGCCTTCTCCCCCTTTCAAACCTCTCAACCAATCACTATCTAGCAAGCCACCTCCTAGCTATCCTCCTGCAGTAGCGCCCCCCTTACTGTGGTTATGGTTTTTATGATATCCATGTCACCCTCCCCCCATGTCCTAAAAAGACGCAATCAAAGGATGTCTAACATCGTTACATCTGTACAGGGGGGGGAGGGAAGGAATTGGAAGAAGAGGAGGAAGAAGAGGAGGAAGAGGAAAAAGAAGTGGTAACCGCTCACACCTTGGAGACTTTGGAGGCGTCGAGGTACCAGAAGCGGACGTGACGATTACCGACCGTCACAAAGTAGCTGTTGTCAGATGAGAAGGAAACTGCGGTCACCTTGCTGGACACCTTGTTGAACGCGATCAGAGCGCCCTTCTGCCAACGGGAACAACAACAACGCCATCGTCGGCAGCAAGGGCAGCAAGGGACGGCATGCGGACGCATCAGCACCTTTGGAGGCACCAGCTCGCGAGTTCGATCCTGACCCTGACTATGCCTTACGTTTCGAGTTTTCGTGTCTCTCGCTCTCCCCCCCGGGGTCACGTGAATTGTTCTCTAGGTGTTCCCCTACACATTTGGAAACAACGTGCATTTAGATTATTTGGCTGCTGCTATAAATTCCCAGGTGTGATGATGATAAAAGTCACTTCGATGAGCTATCATTTGTGGCCAGGTCGTCTCTGAAAAGGAATGAGTAGCTCAGTGGGTGTTACCTGGTAAAACAGTTTAGTTTTAATTTATTAACAGCAGCGAGCAAAACTTAACATATTTTGTGATAACAAGTTCGTGCCATTTTTAAAAGGCAGGGCTATCAGGAAATGTACTAAGTTTCAGACATTATCTGTAGTAATTTCACAGCAGTGGTAGATGCTGTGTGTGATCCCATTTGAGTAATTTGCGGGTATAATTTCTTGAATTTGGAAAATCTGGAGAGCAACTCCGGCACACAACGGCCTTCTAATTTCAATTGATATCAGGGGATCTGTAACATCGACCGGGAGCGAAGCTGACGGCAGCATAGCACCTTTAACGCCCGCGGTAACCAGCAGGGCAGCCCACGGGATTCTAACGGCGAGCCTCTGCGACGTGCGGCACAACGCGTTTGCCGCAGGGCCGGATGAAGGTTCTTGTAGGCCCTAGGCACTTCTGTTTCGTAGGCCCTCAGTGATTACTTTCTACAGTTGGTACTGCTGCCCCATGTTACTACAGCCGCTAATAACAAAAAAACTGTCTCCGATCAATCATAGGACAACGCCGCCTTGTCTTCCCTTGCACTGCTCTTTATTGAGAATGAGATTGTGCAAAAAGAAACATTTTAAGATGTAAATTTATCTCGCTTTATGAAAAAAAAGATTGGCATGACACTGCCTCTGTATATACACTGTGCCTATTCTTGCTATTTATACATATATTTATTCAACAAGATATCCTGGTTACATTGTCATAAAAACAAAAGCATGGTGAAATAGTTTTTTCGCAGGCCCTAGGCACGGTGTATACTGTGGCCTATTGGATAATACGGCCCTGGTGGGTGGGTGGGTGAGTGAGTGAGTGAGTGAATGGGTGAGTGGGTGAGTGAGTAGGCCCTAGGCACAGTGCATACTGTGGCCTATTGGATAATACGGCCCTAGTTTTCCGCTGGGCCACGTCGCTGCTCGCGTGATGCAAACACATGAGCCACACCGCGCCCACCGCCCCAGAAACTCACCCTCCAGTCCCACACGTTGACCATCATGTCGTGCTGGTAGCCCACGGACACGACGTACTTGACGTTGGGAGAAAATGCCACGCACGAGATCCCGTACTTGTGCCTCTGGAACTCGGAGACCTGGGTCCTGTCCGCCAGATCCCACACCCGCACGGCCGGCATGTGGCCGCTCTGCACGCATCGACACCAGACGACCAAATGGTTCTCAAGACCACCGCGCACACGTTCATAACGGAATAATACAGAGAACATTTTTTAATGCAACTATGGATTTAAATAGTTGTGTTTGAATGAAGACAACGGTCATTAACCACTTGTTACCGCGTGTAATAGATATACAGATCATAATCTGGAAAGGCTGAACTGGAGCTCCATTTTAATTTGGGCAAACTGTTTTCTGTTGCCAGTAAAAAAAAAATATTATCAATGTGGTGGTCGGTCGGTTGATTCGGAGGTCAAAGCAGTAACCTAACTCAGCTGAGTTTCTGGGTTTGTGACTTCAAGCTGTGTTCTCCTGTGCGAGGAGCGGTATTGTAGTAGCGGTCAGCGTGCTGCACTATGAACCTGGCGACACGGGTTGGATTACAGCTCACAGCCAACACCAGCGGAAATTATCTGAACCGGGCCTGGGCCTCTCCTAGGTCGACTCAGCCTCAAATGAGTACCTGGTATGATGTGTAAAAAACACGCCAATAGGGAGAGGTGCTCGCTAACAGCACTTGCCCCAAAAGTCTGTTCAGGCTATATGGGGGATCTTTGTCTGTGTTCTCAAGTATAGTCAGTTGATGGTTACAGCCTAATGACTGCACTAAAGAGGAGACATCATCAATTTTAGTTCTGCACTTAATTTGGATAAACTCCATCTCTGAAAATAAAAAATATATTAGTTTTGCCTCTGATGTAACTTAACCTTACTCTTGGTTTCAGGGCGGGTGAAAGTTCTGCCTCCTACCGCGTCGTTCTCGAACGCACACAGAGAGTTGCCCCGCTCAGCGAGCAATCGGAAGAAAAAAAATCGTTGCCCCGTAACGCGATGCCGATAGCATAATTGAGATGAACTTTGCGGACGTAATGTTTTGTAAAAGTTTGCACGACCGCGTGAACGTCCCAAGCGCGGCAAGCGCAGCGTGAGTTTGCACGAAGCAAATGACTCTCACCTCGCCCGTCACGAGATACTTCCCATCTGGCGAGAACGCCAACGTCGTAATGGGCTTCCTGCACAGTCCAAAGAAATTATGTCAATAACGAATACATTCAGCAGCATGTATAATTATTACTACACTGGTTTACCCAAGAAAGCCTCAATCTCTTTTTCAGGGGGATCCTGCAAAGTGTTTTTGCAGTATGGTGTGATTAAATAATTGAAATGTATTTCCCAATTAAGCAATTTGTATTTTTGCGCGTCTAAAATTTGGACCATGATGCAAGCACAGTGGCCTACTCTTCTGCGAATGACGACACGGGACCCTTAGCGTCCACTGTGAATGAAGCGGACGTCGCTTAGTATTTCACGGTGCATACACCTGCAGTAATGACCAGGGTAGCCTTTTGGAGTCGAACCACGAACCTCTGCAACAATCAAAGAATGCGCTACTGCTGGGCCACGTCACTGCCTCATGCAGCTCCTTTACAGGTCAGCTTACATCTAGGTCTGAATACAAGTTATAACAAAGCAATTATGAAGCTTCTACCTGGATGCATTGAAGATATGGGTCTGCTTCCCTTTCTTTGGGTTGAAGATGACCACAGTACATCTGAAAAGAAACCGCAAATGGATGCAGCATGAAAACAAGCCTTTTCAACAACCCTTATTTCAGCAACACTCTCCAATGTTTACAATACAAAAATATCTGCATACCCAGCCAAGAGACAAGCATTTGAACTGAAATACAAGCATTTGAACTGAAATGCAATCATTTTAGTCTCTGATAGGATAACAAGTGCAGTATACAATGAAATGTATATTTTAAAAACATTAATTTCTGTACAGTATAAAACCATAGCCGAGGGCAGTGCAGAAAAATGCAGTGTTGTACTGTACGTCTCTGCTCCCCCACATTTACCAACCCGCCACTGACCAGCGTGTGCAGAGGGGCGGTCAAACAACCTTCACAAGCAGTACGACCCGTGGAGGCACCCCATCCAGCAGTGGATTGCCAAAGGGCTGTGCACGTGCCATACATGTCAACCCCTTATCAGTGCCCTACCTTATTACAGACCAATTCAGACTTTATTGGTCACCCCATGCCCTTAATATCTCAACGTTCATGCTACAAAGTCCCATCACGAGGGCGAAACACAAAATAGACAAAAAAGATTTTGTCTGTCCATATTGAAACGGCTGTACACTGTATGGACCTGAAAACTCACTTTCCCTGTACACAAATACGGGTAAACCGTACACGGGTTGACAGGTATGACTTCACAGGTATGACGTGCGATACCACAAAGGAGGCAGAGCACCCAAAGTCCAGTTCCGCTGTAAGCTGCAGGCGTACATCACACATCACGCTTTTCCCTCACCCTGCAGGATAGGCAACTAAGCCAGTCTTGGGATCACAGCAGAGTCCACTGCATGATGATAACGTAATCCCGAGCACCTTTTCCAACGCCAACTAAAGACGGAAAAAAAAATCGCAAAACAACAGAAGCATACGTTGGCTCAGAATCAAGTTAGAAGGCAACAGAGTCAATTGGACCGTGTTGGTGCATTGTTTTAGATATCTTATACAGTGATACCTTGACTTTCGCCCATTTGATTTTCATCGCTTCGCTCTTTTGGCCGTTTTCAACTATAACCACATTTCAAATTTCGTCCACGTGCTTAACTCTTTCATCCGATTTCATCCCCAACCTTCCAAGACGTTCGCGCCACGCGCCATCTTTTTCGTTCAGTCTTTGAATATAAGTCGTTCAGCGAGCATCTCTTATATTTGTGTTTATTCATATATTATTAATAACGTACTTATTTCTGTGATTATACTGTAAACAATTAATTAAGTTATTTTTGTGATAACAGTATACTAGTGTTCATAGTTATTTTCGTGATTATAAAACACGTGTACAGTATTCATTTTATGAATCTAGATTCCCCCTAAATCACCAATATATTCATCGTCCACTTACGCAATAAAACAATGATTTCAAGGTATAATTTTGTTCATTTATTTAGTTTTGTCTATTTATTCTTAGGTTTACTCTTCTTTTATTGCTGTTTATTTAGGTTTCGCACGCATGAGTTATATAGTTACTGTAGTTATTTGCATGCACGTTTTTCACGCCAAAATTAATTTGCAAGCCAAATAAAGGCTCTGCTTTGACATTCGTCCATTTTGAAGTCGTCCATTTTTGACATTCGTCCATGCTCTGGTCCCTAACCAGACGAAAGTGAAAGGTATTCCTGTAAAAAAAAATTTGTTTCTCTGATTCTTTATATTTGCTGCATTGTTGTAAATTGTGGTGACCCAGGTCACTCACTCTTGCAGATGAGACTATCCTGGTCTTTCGAGTTCCCACCTGGTTAAACAAAATACGGTAAACTTGAAACAGACCTCGTCCCAAGTTCCACCATGTAACCGTACGAGGTTCTACTCAAACAGGCCCGATCTGTCTCACTCAACGCAGTCCGCAAAAAAACAAACCTGAACAGAAATCGCAGGCAACTGCTCGCTCTTGATCACTCTTGCAATCGAGGCTATGCTTGTCACCAGAACTCCGATGTGCTTAGAATAAACTTGAAATCAGGACACCGGAGCAAGGTTCCCACACATCTCAAATAAACTACTCCACTTGTCAGTCGCTCGCTGATTTCAGCCTAGATTTCCATTGTACACAGTTCTGGTTATTAATTAGCCATGTTAATTACATTTCCCAACTTTTGTTCTATGCAACCCCTGTAAATCCTCCCTTCTCGAGCAATTTGCATTGATATTATTCAGATTATTTTGGTGCAATAAATGTAGTAAATGATTGGCAACTTCGTTGGGCTTTAATTTATGATGGGCAGGTCGCTTCGGAAAAATAAGTTTATACATCGTTGGGCTTTGCCTGGTAGGATGGGGATGGTTTAGTTTTATTTGTATGTGTTTGGGCGATATGTTTACCTTTCTTGTACTTTGCACTACGATCATGATTTTTGTCTTGTTTGTTGTTGTAACATTCTTACCCGCCCCTATACTGGACATCTGTGAAAAATAGCTTTATAGCTCTGATTCTGATTGCTACCCGTGTCAGCCGTTATGTGTTGAACTTCTTTCGCAGCGTACATTGCCACCTGTGCAATTGCTACCATGCCTCACTGTTCCTGTGAACTTCACTCGTCGATTCATCCGCAAAATAGATAGTCCATGGGCCCAGACCAAAAAAATCACTTATTGATACCACTTGAGGTGGAAAAGTGTAGTAATGATTTTTGTAATCCTCCATGTGTGTGGGACATATTCTGAAATTATAACCTTTGCGGAGTGGCAGCTTAGTTGTAGATACCATGACTTTTATACCCATACCCTATGACAGGCGTCCGGAATGATGAAATGGGCATTATTACTGAAAAATTACCTAGACCAAAGCTAGTTAGGTCACAAACTGGTCTTTATTGGTTTAAATACACAATGAAAACACAGGATAATAAGGAATACCATTGGTAAGGAACTACTTGAATATTATAAACATTGACATTCGCATATACTTAGTCACATATACTTAGTCAATGATACATGTAATCCCATATATATCGATAGTGATGGGTATATGTGAAGAAGGTTACATTATTGTTATCAAGCTCTGTGTGTACTTAGATGGTGTTAACAAGGGTAACCAAGTCTAGAATTACCACACTGTGCATCAATGTATACTACTACCACAGTAATACCATCAAAATCACCACCCTGTGTCACTCAAACTGCTTGGCTATCTCGTCATCTGACTCCCCGAGTTCAAAGTCAGGTTCTGGATCATCCTGCAGTTTTTGGTTACTGCAGGTCTGTAATCTGCACATGTCAGTCCATTTGACAGGCACATGCAGCTTAGCATTTTACATGAACGTACACACTTGCATGCTAGCAGTTCCAAGACCACATCTGGTATGGGTGCGGAGCGCATCCAGTAAATGGCCAGCTTGCCATCATCGTCTGTCCATCCATATGCAGTATGGCTTGGCACCACAGGGTTAGCTTGCAGACAGCACTTCTCAGATTGCTGCCTGATAGTTGGCTCGTTGACCATGCATGAAGAGACAGCCTCTACATGCTGGCAGCTGGCTGGACTCGACTTCTCTCCTTTTGGTGCAAAAGAGCTGGTAGCGCAGTTCGTTCACCTCACCAGTGCTGCTATTAGCAACATACATGCGACAGGTGAACTGCTCAATTTTCTGGAACAGCTCATCACTCACATTCCATAACTGCCTCAGTCGACTAAAAGTCTCTTGGCAGGAAGTGTTCTTTCTCACCATCTTCAGAACATTCAGCTTCCCTCGACCGGCAAATGCACTGACAGTGTCGCAGTCTGTGAAGGCGTGTAAGCCAATTAGGCTGTCACAGATGCTGGCTCCAAGTGACCTTGCAGTTTGCCGACATCGACAAACCGTGTGCGGTTCTGTGTCCCACACTTCTAGTAAATGGAACAGGTGATGTCCTTCTGGAAGCCAAGACAAAGCACCATGACATCAGTGTCCTCAGCTGTGATGATAACTGCCTTTAAGCCCACATTTGCTGCATGCAATGCATGCTGGAGCAGACGGGTGTCAGCTTCTTCATGGGTGGAGTGCAGGTCTGCTACTTCCTCACACTCATCTTCTGTCAACTTATAGCAGATTTCCTCACAGGTCATGTACAACACCTTGCCATGCAGCATCTCTCTGTATCGTGGGAGTTTCCACTTCCAGAAACTTGATGAGACTGATCTTGTTGGAGAGACTGCACAGGAATTTTCTCCACTGCTGGACATGGTGTCCCCCTGCAAGGTTCTTGTACTGGAGAGTGGTGTCTGCACCCCGGTTCAGTCGTTCAGAATCTTTGATCAAAGTCTGTCGGTAGACATCAAAAACAACATCAATCCTCTCACTCTGTGCCCCCTCGTGGAGGACCTGGGTCAAGGCTGACTCTGCCACCTGTGCAAAGGTTTTGTTGTTGCCATTCATTTTTTGGACCAGGCTCATTCCATCAATGATGGAAGTAGATGAGGTTGGGATGTCTTCTGCAGGAGACACATTCTTTTCAAGCTCTCAGTTAAGTGCAGACTTGTTTGTTTTTCGTAGGGACCCATCAGCATGTGCCAGTACCCATGGCAGTGGGCCCAGTGGGTGGGCAAGGACATCCTTCATATTCATCTTCCTGCTTTCAGCCACCAGGATTATGGGGCTGAACAAGTTTCTATCTGCCTTCAGAACCACATCCTGTGCTTTATTTCCATGTTCTGTTTATGTGCTGATATTGGAGAATGTCTTCAGACTTTGCTTGGTCATCTTGTCGTGGAATTTCACAGATGGTGGGTCCTCAGCTAACCTTGTTTGCCTGAATACCTGGTTATTTATAAATGTGTCATAACCCGCCACCACCTGACATGGCCAAACAGTAAAAAATGTGTCACGTTTTTCAAAAGACAAAATAATTCACTTCTTTAGCCCACCGGTGTGTTGAAGAGGGAATAAACAGCATTTTAAAATGTAAATACGACGCTTCGCTGATAATTACAATCAGCTTCATCGTGTAAGAATGATGAAGCTCTCCTGTTGCTTCCGGTCTTAAATAGAGTAGCAGCTGGGTGACGTCATCATCATTCAAAAACTGGTATCTGGCACTAAAGACGAATTGCCTAAATTATCAACAGAAGGTGTATATCGGATTAATTGTTTATGTGGCAGATGCTATATTGGACAGATGGGACGCAACATCAGCGTAAGACTAAAAGAACACCAAAGAAACATTCAATTATCTCAAACACAACTGTCGGCAGTGGCAGAGCATGCTTGTCAACAAGGACACTCAATTGATTTTGATAACGTTGAAGTGTTGTGTAAAACGAATTATTACTGGCCAAGACTAATTAGAGAATCCATTGAAATTGAGAGAAACAGAAATAACTTCAATCGCCCTGAAAGCTACAAGCTTAGTGCGGCCTGGAAGCGTATTATTAAATAAATACAATTCCTTATAAGGGAAACAAATACCAATGAATAGCAATTGAATGATTACCAATCTATATAATTACAATACCCTCCCCCTCTTTGCCTCGAATCACTGCACCAGATTGAATTAAATGATGACGTCACCCTACTGCTGCTCTATTTAAGACCGGAAGCAACAGGAGAGCTTCACCATTCTTGCCCGATGAAGCTGATTGTAATTATCAGCGAAACGTCGTACTCAAATTTTAAAATGCTGTTGATTTTCACTTCAACACACCGGTGGGCTAGAGAAGTGAATTATTTTGTCCTTTAAAAAACGTGACATTTTTTTACGGTTTGGCCGTGTCGGGTGGTGGAGGGTTACGACACATTTATAAATCACGAGATCTGACCCAAAAAACATATTATGAATGAATTAATCTGTCAGTACTTTGGTTACACATTGACAGCAGCAGAGAGTGACAACCCAAAAGCAAAACTAACATTGATAAAGGGTAAAATTCATCTTAACTAATCTTAACTAAATTAAGGGGAGGTAATACAGGTGAATAGGCAAAAAAAATTCCTGTCCTTTTATCAGAATAAAATATTACCAGATGAAAATACACAAAAATATTACATATTTTTTAATTGTGACTTTCCCCCCATTCATTTATGCATATGCGTTATCGCATTAAATATGCACAAATGTGCATATTATGTAAAACCCAATATTGACTTAGGAGATTAAGTCAGAACTGTTTGGTTTGTTTTAATGTGATCAATAACTAATTGGTTGGTAATCTACAGAAGCTTTTGTCAAAATATTGTTCTTTCAGTTAATTATGTTAAAATAAACTTGACACATGTTAAAAAACTAGATTTTCGCCTATTTTTTTAATATGTATAATACCACATAAAATGAAAATTACAAAAGATATCAAAAAATTCCTCTGAACATTTCTAGCCATTCCAAGTAGGAACCAGTATGCAGAATTATGTGGCTTGACCTATTATGAAACATGAGTTGTCAAACTCGGCATGCAAAATGTCATTTTGAGAAAATTGCAATGCCAATTCTGGCATTGTGATGCTAGTAGCAATGATATTTGAGAGTTATACTTGTGTTCCCCCTCTTATTGCCATGACAGCAAAGTAAATAGCCATATATGACTAAGCCAGACATCTGCTCCACAGAATAAGCTTTTCAATGATATGCAATTCAACTAGGTTATTTCTAAAAATGCGGAGACAAATTGCGATGAAAGATGCAAAAAAACGTGAATTTAAGGCTTTGTTTACTTGGCGAAGTTTGTATAAAATCGTAGAAACTATGTATAAATTATAAATAGTTAGTTTTAATGATTTTAATAATCAATTATTACCAATAACAATGTTATTGGTACTAATTGTGTGCATGTTATGAAAGTTTACAATTTATAGAAGCAAAATATTTAAAAAAAATTGACAAGCTGAACAAAAATCCTAGATTTGAAGTTTTCGTGACTGCAAGAATCCATACTCTTTGGTTCTTTCGGTAAAGTCACGTAGGTGAAAATTTATATTTTATGTATTATTTATAATTTGTATGTTATTTGTATTTTTCAACTACGTGACTTTACCGAAAGAACCAAAGAGTATGAACAAAAATCATTATTTTTGCAAGTAGTACCTGGCCTTACCTAATAATCTTAACAGGTACATTAACAATACATTGAGGGTAAAGTTAGCACTTCAGATAACTTTACTGAACAGAAATAATACAGAACCACCAGTACTTGCCTCACCTGCCAGTAAATGATCATGAGCAAACAAGCTGCTTGAAACAGACTTAACTAAGTCACTTGGAAAGCATTTGCACCATTGGAACCTCCTTTGCCAGTAGCAAAATATGATAATTTTTTTACCCTTTTATCTGGCAACAAAACTGACACCTTTTTTTAGTTTGCATTCCGACCGCAGGTATTGTGGTCAATGCAAACATGACTCCTTGTAAAAAAGGTGTCAGTTTTGTTGCCAGATAAAAGGGTAAAAAAAACAATTATCACTTGGAAAAGTTATCATGTATTATTTTACTTCTGTTGGTGTAACAAAAAAAATGGCACCATTGAAGTTTTGCCACCTTATGTGGTACCGATATCTGGTCTGGCCCAACGACTAAGAGTCAAGCAGACTGTTTCGTCTAATCACGGCGACACTCACCCACTCATTCGCCACACTGTGGGTCACAACATAACTCATTCAACCAACCACCCAAAAGTTAATTCAAGCGCTTACCCACCACACACTCACCCCTTTCATCCACTCACTCGTATAGCTCTGCTCAAGCCCTTAACCCACACTCACCCACTCACTCGCTCGCTCATCCACTCACTTACACTGACTCAATCGGTTACTCAAACACCCACTAACCACACTGCAGGTCACATCACTCATTCCTCCTCATGCTTCTATCCTGCTCCACTTTGGAATTTCCCTCCCATCATAAATTTTCCCTAACCTATAACCGAGCTCAATTCCATAAACGTGTTACATTCTTTATTTATTACAACTCTGATAGCGCTATTTGTTGCTGGCCGCTTGGGATCTTGGGCCTGGGCTCAGCAACTGTTTTAGACCTGGTCCCGTTTACAGAGTGCTGACTCAGGCGGTGATCCAGACTCAGGGAGTGAGCCAGACTCAGACGGTGAGCTAGACTCAAGCAGTGAGTCAGACTCAAGCAGTAATCCAGACCCAAGCAGTGAGCCAGCAGTGAGCCAGACTCAGGGAGTGAGCCAGACTCAGGGAGTGAGCCAGACCCAAGCAGTGAGCCAGCAGTGAGCCAGACTCAGGCAGTGATCCAGACTCAAGCGCCGAGCCAGACTCAGGCAGTGATTCAGACTCAGGCGGTGAGCCAAACTCAGGTAGTGAGCCAGACTCAGGCAGTGAGCCAGACTCAGGCAGTGAGCCAGACTCAGGCAGTGAGCCAGACTCAAGCAGTGAGCCAGACTCAGGCAGTGATCCAGACTCAGGCAGTGATCCAGACTCAGGCAGTGAGCCAGACTCAGGCAGTGAGCCAGACTCAGGCAGTGAGCCAGACTCAGGCAGTGAGCCAGACTCAGGCAGTGATAGACTCAGGCAGTGATAGACTCAGGCAGCGAGCCAGACTCAGGCAGCGATTCAGACTCATGCAGTGAGCCAGACTCATGCAGTGAGCCAGACTCAGGCAGTGAGCCAGACTCAGGCAGTGAGCCAGACTCAGGCAGTGAGCCAGACTCAGGCAGTGAGCCAGACTCAGGCAGTGATACAGACTCAGGCAGTGAGACAGCAGCGAGCCAGACTCAGGCAGCGATTCAGACTCATGCAGTGAGCAAGCAGCGAGCCAGACTCGGGCAGCGAGCCAGACTCAGACTCAACCGCTCGCGCGCTGAGCCAGACCTGTTACCGCTTGCACACAGTCCATACAAATGATCTGTCCCTTGCCGTTATCATTTTAAATCTCCCCTCAGGACAGCCAATTGACGGGCAAGCCGTGCGCCCTGGCTGCCCGCTACTGCCGCGAGCTGCTAACCCCGCGCCGCCTCCGCCGCCTCCTCCTCCGCCTCGCCTCTCACCTCCCTGCGCGTCGCCCTCACCGCCATTTGTTCAAAAACAAACGCCAACGACAACGCCGCGTCACGTGCCGACGCTCCAGCCAATCACGGCGGCGGGGGGGGAAGGCGCGAAGGCTCTGCGCGTGACGTCATCACGCACAGCGCGGGCACGTTCTGAGAGGGCGTGGTGACGTAATCGCGTTAAGCCGTTGCGGGTGAAGCGCGCGGACGTGGTGATGTCACCACGTAAATACGTGAAATAAAATGTTGTGTGGACGTCATCGCGCACGCGTGACCGTTTTTAACGGTTTTTAACGTTTTTGTCACGCTTTGCGTGGCCTGGCCGTATTAACGCGGTGACGTCACCACGACGAAGGAGTCCTTCATCCAGCAGTGGAGTGACCATGGCTGATGATGGTGGTGGTGGCATCGTGGGGAGCACAGGTGGTGGTGCATCTGCCGGTCGTCTCGGTCAACACGTGGCACCTCACTCCGTTCCGTGCACCTTCCAGCAGCAGCGAGCCTTCGATCATTCACGTAACGACGTCGAGGTGCACCTAGCCTGGCACGAGCCTCGTGGTGACGTCACCGCCGCTTCGTTGTTGTAGCGGGAGAGCGGTGGCTGTGGGATCGTGGTGGATGTGGCAGCTCTCCAGGCCGCTCATTGATGCGCATCACGGCGGCTCTGAGCATCGGGGCCATGGCATGGAACCCGAGATCGCTGCTGGGCTAAAATAGCAAACACGCGCCACCCCCATCCTCTAAATCTATCATCGGCAGCCACCATCAATCCACTGCTGGATGAAGGCCACCGCAAGCCATTGCCATCCCTCAATGCGCAACAATCCAGCTGCTGGACGTGACCATCCGTCCCTCTAGACAGCCAAACGTTTTGTTCGAATACTATGATAGTGTCGCGTTAGCGCACACCCCGGACCTTTGGAAATAAATGTGTTAGGGGTCGTCCATAAATGACGTCACGCACCTAGGGGGAGGTCAGACATTTGTGACGAAGGGGGGGGGGGGGTTGAGAAATGTGACATCACATCAAAATTTGCAACTTTAAATAAATACTAGCAGAAGTACCCGGCGTTGCCCGGGTGAAAAATATATTTCTTAATCTATATATATAAAATCGCAAATCTGTCTGTCTGTGTGTCGCCGGACCATACGCAGTTTCATTGGACGAAATGTGAGGGATTTGCGAGACACGATTGGTCCGTTTGGTTTTCCACGGCGGTTGCCCCTGGCAACGGGTAGCGACGCATTCGCTGCGGGGTGGACGCCATTTTTAATTCCCTTTAAAAATATGCGCACGCATTAACACGCGACTCTGAGGTAAATTCATCAAAGTTTCACGTCCTCTTCACTCCCCCCCCACCCCAATGTGTGCAATTACTATTATAGGGTCGGTAGATAATAAAATTATAGCGATTAGACAGTATTATTGTAGCGCGGGGGGGGGGGGGTAACGGTCCCAGTACCCAGCCTCAGCCGGTTGGGCAATTTAGGCGAGGCCGGAGGCTCTGCACGGTACTAGGCCTCGACACCCCACCACACTATAGGCAGTACATATTACTGCACAGCGGCCGAGGAGATCGTCGCTGGGGGGGGGGGGCAGGGGTAGCAGCCCATCTGTGTATATATGTAAGGTTATTAAGAAATATATTTTTCACCCGGGCAACGCCGGGTACTTCTGCTAGTCTATATATATAAAATCGCAAATCTGTCTGTCTGTCTGTGTGTGTGTCTGTCTGTCTGTGTGTCGCCGGACCATACGCAGTTTCATTGGACGAAATGTGAGAGATTTGCGAGACACGATTGGTCCGTTTGGTTTTCCTAGCGCTGCGATTGGCCCGTTCATCGCGGACCATGGCGGTTGCCCCTGGCAACGGGTAGCGACGCATTCGCTGCGGGGTGGACGCCATTTTTAATTCCCGTTAAAAATATGCGCACGCATTAACACGCGACTCTGAGGTAAATTCATCAAAGTTTCACGTCCTCTTCACTCCCCCCCCACCCCAATGTGTGCAATTACTATTATAGGGTCGGTAGATAATAAAATTATAGCGATTAGACAGTATTATTGTAGCGCGGGGGGGGGGGGGGTAACGGCCCCAGTACCCAGCCTCAGCCGGCTGGGTAATCTAGGCGAGGCCGGAGGCTCTGCACGGGACTAGGCCTCACCACGCCACTCTGACAGGTGAGTACTTTGTGCTATACAGTCCATAAATACTGCTATAGAGTCAGCATGTACTGCTGTAATCATAGCAGGTACCACCACAGTATGCACTGCTGCAGTGAAAGCAGGTACCACCACAGTCAGTACGCACTGCAGTTACATTATTAAGAGTACTTTTGAAATATTTTTAAAACCCGGGCAACGCCGGGTACTTCTGCTAGTCTATATATATAAAATCGCAAATCTGCCTGTCTGTCTGTGTGTGTGTCTGTCTGTCTGTGTGTCGCCGGACCATACGCAGTTTTATTGGACGACCGGCGCGGAACACGGTGGTTGCTCCTGGCAACGGGTAGCGACGCATTCGCTGCGGGGTGGACGCCATTTTTTATTCCCGTTAAAAATATGCGCACGCATTAATACGCGACTCTGAGGTAAATTCATCAAAGTTTCACGTCCTCTTCACTCCCCCCCCACCCCAATGTGTGCAATTACTATTATAGGGTCGGTAGATAATAAAATTATAGCGATTAGACAGTATTATTGTAGCGCGGGGGGGGGGGGGGGTAACGGCCCCAGTACCCAGCCTCAGCCGGTTGGGCAATCTAGGCGAGGCGGGAGGCTCTGCACGGTACTAGGCCTCGACACCCCACCCGTGTCAAGCGACGACTTTGTGGTATAAACTCTATATACCCAGCGTTGCCCGGAGGGAAAATACATTTAAAATCTTCTGAAAACTTTCAAACATTACATACCAATGAAAAAACTAAGTAATTACTTTTAAACCCGACGCGCCAAGAATCGATTCTTTAAATGTTGACTGTACAAATAGTCATTAAGCTGGGTGAGCGTACTGGCAGTCTATAATGTAGACTGTAGCCTGGTTATTACGCTGGGTGGGTGTACTGGCAGTCTATAATGTAGACTGTAGCCTGCTTATTAAGTAAAGTGAGTCAATTTGTAACACGTAGGCTTTCACGACCATTATTCATAAACAACATTATTGGGTTTAGATCGCCTTATTTATTAATGTGTTGTAACCCTCCACCACCCGACACGGCCAATCAGTAAAAAAGTGTCACGTTGATAAAAGACTAATAGTTCACTGCTTTAGCCCACCTGTGTGTTGAAGCGTGAAACCACAACAATTACCATTTCAGAGTACGACGTTTCGCTGATGCTGGATGCAAGTACCAGCGAAACGTCGTACTCAAAAATTGTCTGTTCGTCTGTGTACGCTCGCTTGCGAGGGATTTGCCGGGAGGCACGTCCCGTGCCCCGCGATGGGAATAGGCATGTCAGTTTTTTTATCCGTTACCTTTAAAGTGGTTTAATGATCGATTTAGTGTTATTCAACTTTATTTATTTATTTCATCTGTGTATATATGTAAGGTTATCAAGAAATATATATTTCACCCGGGCAACGCCGGGTACTTCTGCTAGTAACCTTACATATATACACACATGAAATAAATAAATAAAGTTGAATAACACTAAATCGATCATTAAACCACTTTAAAGGTGACGGATAAAAAAAACTGACATGCCTATTCCCATCGCGGGGCACGGGATGTGCCTCCCGGCAAATCCATCGCAAGCGAGCGTACACAGACGGACAGACAATTTTTGAGTACGACGTTTCGCTGGTACTTGCATCCAGCATCAGCGAAACGTCGTACTCTGAAATGGTAATTGTTGTGGTTTCACGCTTCAACACACAGGTGGGCTAAAGCAGTGAACTATTAGTCTTTTATCAACGTGACACTTTTTTACTGATTGGCCGTGTCGGGTGGTGGAGGGTTACAACACATTAATAAATAAGGCGATCTAAACCCAATAACGTTGTTTATGAATAATGGTCGTGAAAGCCTACGTGTTACAAATTGACTCACTTTACTTAATAAGCAGGCTACAGTCTACATTATAGACTGCCAGTACACCCACCCAGCTTAATAACCAGGCTACAGTCTACATTATAGACTGCCAGTACGCTCACCCAGCTTAATGACTATTTGTACAGTCAACATTTAAAGAATCGATTCTTGGCGCGTCGGGTTTAAAAGTAATTACACAGTTGTTTTTTCATTGGTATGTAATGTTTGAAAGTTTTCAGAAGATTTCAAATGTATTTTCCCCCCGGGCAACGCTGGGTATATCGAGTTTATACCACAAAGTCGTCGCTTGACACGGGTGGGGTGTCGAGACCTAGTACCGTGCAGAGCCTCCGGCCTCGCCTGGATTGCCCACTCGGCTGAGGCTGGGTACTGGGGCCGTTACCCCCCCCCCCCGCGCTACAATAATACTGTCTAATCGCTATAATTTTATTATCTACCGACCCTATAATAGTAATTGCACACATTGGGGTGGGGGGGGAGTGAAGAGGATGTGAAACTTTGATGAATTTACCTCAGAGTCGCGTATTAATGCGTGCGCATATTTTTAACGGGAATAAAAAATGGCGTCCACCCCGCAGCGAATGCGTCGCTACCCGTTGCCAGCAGCAACCACCGTGTTCCGCGCCGGTCGTCCAATGAAACTGCGTATGGTCCGGCGACACACAGACAGACAGACACACACACAGACAGATTTGCGATTTTATATATATAAACACGTTCTAAATTAAATAGATTTTTTAATACATGTTTTCTCCTATAACATCAGAGTGCAGCGCCACATTAAATACGCACTACAATGACAATAGTTTAAAGCGATTTGAAGCATGTTTTATTTTGGGGGGAGGGCAGAGCTTTGTGACGTCATATTTGAGGGGGGGGGTCTGACTTTTTGTGACGCCGTGTGACTAGGGGGGGGGTCAAAAACCGTACAAAATCGCGTGAAGTCATTTATGGACGGCCCCTTAACGGTTCTCTATATTCATAGCTCCGCGTTTGAGGGTGGGCAGCGGGTGGTGATTATGACGCCATCGGTGACGTCACCACGACGCACAATGGCCGCGCGCCAGGAAGCCAGCCAGCAAAAGTTTATTTTACAATAATTTATTGCAATGCCAGTTTGTAACGCGCTCCACGGCTGTTCGCTCACTCGTCGGGCGAGGAGAACGACTCGGGCGCCAGGAGTGAACCACAGACGAGCAGGAAAGAAGCAGCAGCAGCCAAGCGGCCAATTAATGAGTGTTTAACACGTGGGAGGAAACCGGAGCACAGGGAGGCGACTACCTTCGTGTGCGAGCGAGGGAGGGAGGGAGAAACACTATCCCATACTGAAGGAACTGGTGGAGTCCACAATTTGCTCGACTGCCTTCTAGCGAGACACGGCATTATGATGGCTCCTCCACGACGCCCGCGGGAAAGGGAGTTTCACAACATTTGTACCTCCACCGTGCTGGAGTTACCATCCATGTGGGTAGCAGCCACCTCAAACCTCCCCCCAGAGGATAAATTCGCTGGTCTTGGCAGTGATGCCACCGCCACTCGTGAGTGCGCTCCCTGCTTTGGTTGTCACTGCACCATTCTTCCTGGATCGTGTGGCCTTTTGTGCTGAAACTGATGAAACGTGATTTTTTTGTGTGTGCAGTCATTGGAACTGCAGAATTTCAGTAAAAACAGTAGGCTAAACTTGAGCTCGAGTGGTAGTGCCTTACGCCGGTTATCCTGACTCCCCAGCCAGCCGAGCATATATCGAGTGAGAATCTCTGCCCCCTGAGTACCGAACCACTTGCACGGTTCTAGAAATTGTGAAGGCTGAGGCTTGTCCTTCACCCTGATTCTATATGGGATTCACACGATAAAAATTGCGTACATTTCCAAGGGGTTGAGATCACTCTAAAGTCCATGAGTATGTCCATACACATCTGCGCCCGCACAAAGACAAAGATCCTCCGTATAGCCTTAACATACTTTTTGGTCAATTGCTGTTTGGAAGCACCCATGAAGGCCGCAATGGTACACGAGGGGATGGATAGCCAGAACCACGCCCGGCCGCCTTTGTCTCCCTAGTGGCGATGCTTACACACCACACCAAGTACTCATTTGAGGCTGATTCGACCTAGGGGAGGCCCAGGACCGGTTCAAATAATCGTCACTGGCGTTGGCCATGAGCAGGAACCAAACTCGGGTAGCTGGGCTTGTAGCGCAGCGCGCTAACCGCTATATAACAAAGACTTGCACACACACATAAAGACAATCCCACCTAAAGTAACAATTACAGACATGCATTCTCACACATACGCACAAATAAATAACAAATATTGTATGCAACTTGCCACAACCAGGTTCACGTCACAGCGGCCATATTGCACAGGGACTTCACTGCAGCCATGTTGCATGGGGGTTATCTTCCTGGCAGGTGATTGGATTGTGCAGTGATGACGTAATCCCTAGCAACTACTGCCGAACACCCAACGTTGCGATCTTGTTGGGACGCGGCACACAAATCCTCAGTACTTTTGCCTGCAAGGTTCCAGAGCCTATGTCAATCACTGCCCGGAAGATTTTACACGCTTTATCTCTCCTCAGGCCCTTCTGCTCATTGGTGACCAGACCTCGCAAGACTTGAGAGCAGAGTTCACCCGGCATGGTGCTCTACGTTCACATAAACCCACATGACCTGACATGGCATGCAAGGGGCCATCATCTAGCAGCGGATTGCCAAATTAGATCTTAAGTGTACAGCTAGTGTGTTGAGCCCGTAACATGCAGTTGCACCCGTGCTGGAGTTGCGATGCCAAACATACCGTGGCTTACAGTACAGCTAGGGTTGCCTCTCTTCAATTTGGAGAGACACAGACGTGACATTGATGAAGGGGGTGACATGTCTTGGTTCCATTTTTGGAACAGCTGTGCAGGCAACGCAGCTTTCCAGATTCCGCTATCACCATCGGCCGTACGTACAGTAAACAATGCTTTTAGACTGTCATGGTTGTACGTACTGTAGACAATGCACTTAGACTGTCATGGTTGTACGTACAGTAGACAATGCACTTAGACTGTCATGGTTGTACGTACAGTAGACAATGCACTTAGACTGTCATGGTTGTACGTACTGTAGACAATGCACTTAGACTGTCATGGTTGTACGTACTGTAGACAATGCACTTAGACTGTCATGGTTGTACGTACAGTAGACAATGCACTTAGACTGTCATGGTTGTACGTACAGTAGACAATGCACTTAGACTGTCATGGTTGTATGTACAGTAGACAATGCATTTAGACTGTCATGGCTGTATGTACAGTAGACAATGCATTTAGACTGTCATTGTTGTATGTACAGTAGACAATGCACTTAGACTGTCATTGTTATATGTACAGTAGCCAATGCACTTAGACTGTCATGGTTGTATGTACAGTAGACAATGCATTTAGACTGTCATTGTTGTATGTACAGTAGACAATGCACTTAGACTGTCATTGTTATATGTACAGTAGACAATGCACTTAGACTGTCATGGTTGTATGTACAGTAGACAATGCATTTAGACTGTCATTGTTGTATGTACAGTAGACAATGCACTTAGACTGTCATGGTTGTATGTACAGTAGACAATGCACTTAAACTGTCATGGTTGTATGTACAGTAGACAATGCATTTAGACTGTCATGGTTGTATGTACAGTAGACAATGCACTTAGACTGTCATGGTTGTATGTACAGTAGACAATGCACTTAAACTGTCATGGTTGTATGTACAGTAGACAATGCACTTAGACTGTCATGGTTGTATGTACAGTAGACAATGCACTTAGACTGTCATGGTTGTATGTACAGTAGACAATGCATTTAGACTGTCATGGTTGTATGTACAATAGACAATGCACTTAAACTGTCATGGTTGTATGTACAGTAGACAATGCATTTAGACTGTCATGGTTGTATGTACAGTAGACAATGCACTTAGACTATCATGGTTGTATGTACAGTATACAATGCATTTAGACTGTCATGGTTGTATGTACAGTAGACAATGCATTTAGACTGTCATGGTTGTATGTACAGTAGACAATGCACTTAGACTGTCATGGTTGTATGTACAGTAGACAATGCATTTAGACTGTCATGGTTGTATGTACAGTAGACAATGCACTTAGACTGTCATGGTTGTATGTACAGTAGACAATGCATTTAGACTGTCATGGTTGTACGTACAGTAGACAATGCACTTAGACTGTCATGGTTGTATGTACAGTAGACAATGTATTTAGACTGTCATGGTTGTACTACAGTAGACAATGCACTTAGACTGTCATGGTTGTACGTACAGTAGACAATGCACTTAGACTGTCATGGTTGTATGTACAGTAGACAATGCACTTAGACTGTCATTATTGTATGTACAGTAGACAATGCATTTAGACTGTCATTGTTGTATGTACAGTAGACAATGCACTTAGACTGTCATGGTTGTATGTACAGTAAACAATGCATTTATACTGGCATGGTTGTATGTACAGTAGACAATGCACTTAGACTGTCATCGTTGTATGTACAGTAGACAATGCACTTAGACTGTCATGGTTGTATGTACAGTAGACAATGCATTTAGACTGTCATGGTTGTACTACAGTAGACAATGCACCTAGACTGTCATGGTTGTATGTACAGTAGACAATGCATTTAGACTGTCATGGTTGTATGTACAGTAGACAATGCACTTAGACTGGCATGGTTGTATGTACAGTAGACAATGCATTTAGACTGTCATGGTTGTACTACAGTAGACAATGCACTTAGACTGTCATGGTTGTATGTACAGTAGACAATGCATTTAGACTGTCATGGTTGTATGTACAGTAGACAATGCACTTAGACTGTCATGGTTGTATGTACAGTAGACAATGCATTTAGACTGTCATTGTTGTACTACAGTAGACAATGCACTTAGACTGTCATGGTTGTATGTACAGTAGACAATGCACTTAGACTGTCATGGTTGTATGTACAGTAGACAATGCATTTAGACTGTCATGGTTGTACTACAGTAGACAATGCACTTAGACTGTCATGGTTGTATGTACAGTAGACAATGCATTTAGACTGTCATGGTTGTATGTACAGTAGACAATGCACTTAGACTGTCATGGTTGTATGTACAGTAGACAATGCATTTAGACTGTCATTGTTGTACTACAGTAGACAATGCTCTGCACGAGAGTGATGGCGTCAGGTGTGGGCGCATCGCTGTGATGATGCCGCCTTATCCACCTCCTCATATCTAAAAACAAGATCCCAAAGGTCAAAGCTGGTTCAGATTGTTCTGGCTTAAATAATTTCTGCCAGGTGATATTTGTCTCGAAAAGCCAGTACCGTATTTTCCCGCAAAGAGCCCGCATACGCATATAACTCGCAGACGCATTTACCCCGCAAAAATAGCGTGTTGTGTAAAACTAATTTCAGATAGCCCGCACCTCCATATGCCCCGCATGCATTCATATCTTTAACGTCGTTACCGCAGCTTAATTCCATCGTATTAATACGAAGTTTACATTTGTAATGCATTCCACTATCAATTGTTAACATTAAAATCATAACGTGCACCAAGTAAATAAGTAACAAAAGTAAATATTCAATAAAAAAGTAACACATAACTGGTAGCTAAGTAAGTAAGCGTACTGTTAGACTTACCAGCAATCGACCTCATCATTACAGCTACTGGACCGGTAGTTACCCCTGTACAGTTTTAGCGCTGGTAAATTGCGCACTGCACAGACAATAGCGGCACTACGGTAACGCCATTTCCTCCTGGCAACAAAGCCATTGGAAGTTTGAAACAAACCTCATGGTCGCGACTGTATAGTGCTCAGCCAATAGCAGCGGCCTAAGGGACTCAGCAATTATGATTCCGCGTCTGGTAGACGCTTGTTAGGCCCTTCCCATTGTGCAATCCATAGCCTCTGCTGAAACTTTCGCACCCCCTACAGCCACTCGAAGTATTACGGTAAATAAAGTGCGCCCACTTCAAACATTGTCGTTTCATTATACAAACATTTCGAATAATTAAAAACGTGATAACAAGTGCAATTTTAGTGTCAGTGGTTTATTCAGCAGTGCTTTAGTCAAAGGTAAGTGTTGCATAGTGGATAGTCCTACCATGGAAAAATTGAACGAGTTATGACATGTCACACGTGTCAAATATTTTTGGGATAGCCCGCACCTCCATATACCCCGCAGGGTCTTGTTTTGTTTGTAAAAAGTGGTATACCCCGCGGGTTATATGCGGGAAAATACGGCAGGCCCAAGGTCTAAACAAATAATCCATAATGGCACAGGCTAGCTTGATATCATTAACAATAAAACAACTACTACACAATAACAATGATGTTGTGCTTTGAAAGTGCAAGCATTGCTAAACGCGGGGGGTGGGGACTGGTAGCCTCAGAGTTTCTGTTTTCGCTGCCTCGGGTGTTGATGTCGGTGTTGTTAGCAACAGAGAGAGTGGGCGAGAGTGCGGGAGCGCGCGCGTGTCTGTGTGTGTGTCTATGTGTGTGTGTTTCTGTGTGCGTGTCTGTGTGTCTCTGTGTGTGTTCCTGTGTGTGCTACTGTGGGGAGCGGTAGTGTAGTCGCGGTGAGCGCTTCTACTGCGCTACGAAACCCGGCGACCCGAGTTCGATTTCCGCTCACGGTCACCAACACCCGGAGACGATTATCCGAACCGGTCATCGGCCTCCCATGGGTCGGCTCAGCCCCAAATGAGTAGATGGTGCGGTGTGTAAACATCGCCACTTGGGGAGACAAAGGCGGTCAGGCGTGGTGCTGGCCACCCACCCCCTCGTGTGTCGTTGCCGGCCTTCATCGGCGCTAACTCGCTAACTGCACTTGCCCCAACAGTCTGTTACAGGCTACACGGGGGATCTTTGTCTGTGTGCGACTGTCCTAAATGTCCTCCTCCAGAACAGGTGCAAGTGTGGGGGGGGGGGCAGTGGCGATGCCCCGGGGGCGCGTGGAGGGAGGAGGGGGGGCTGGAGGAGGGGGGGGGCTGGAGGAGGGGGGGGGGGTCCAGCGGGGAGTGGGGGGGTCGTGTTGCACCCCCACCCCAGCTGGAGGAGGAGGGGGGGGGCTCTGTGAATGTCGTCACCGCAGTCCGCGAGCCCTCTGGGTTTTTCCGTTTCGCGATCGCCACGGGAGATGTGCCCCCCCCTCCCCCCCGAGATCCTCGTAAAATCAATCGCGGGCGGATTCGTCACGTCCCCCTTTATAGATCGATCGAGTCAGCTCTCAATTATTCCGGGGGGGGAGGGGGGGCGATGGAAGAAGGAAATGTAGACGGTCCGGTTACCGGCACCCCCCACCGTGCCAGTGCGAAGAAACGCGGTGTGTGGTGGGCCTGGTTAGCCGTGCAGAGGTCGCAACCGGGTACCCGATACCCGTACCCTACCCGATACCCGGCTACCCGTACCCAGCCGGGTACGGGTACCCGTTTGCGACCCTGGTGCGGCCGGGTACGGGTAGGCCGTGAGTCACTGGTGAGTCACCGTTTGTCACTCATTTCCCAACGTCTTGTCTCTTCTCACTATTCAAGTTCCTAGAATCAACCCACCCGCGCCTGCAACATGGCTTCATCCAAGAGGTCGCAATCAGTTACCCGATACCCGTACCCCCTACCCGTTTGCGACCCTGGTGCGGCCGAGTACGGGTAAGGAATCAAAACCCGTTTGCGACCTCTGCCCTCGTGGCAATCAGTCAGTACGACAAAATAAACCCCCTTCACCAACCTGCACTGACCAGCGTGGTGAAGTATGGTCAACACCACCACCACCACCACCCCCCAACCCGCGCCTGCTGTCCCGCTATGACCGACGCACCTAAACGCAACTCCGATGAGCACGGTTGGCTACGTATGGTGCGAAAGAAGTTCAACGTTCATACATAGACTCACACAGAGGCCCGTAGACTCACACAGAGGCCCGTAGACTCACACAGAGACCCATAAACTCACACAGACCCATAGACTCGCACAGAGACCATAGACTCACACAGAGACCCATAAACTCACACAGACTCATAAACTCACACAGATACCTATCTACTCACACAGAGACCCATAGATGCACACAGAGACCCATAGACTCACACAGAGACCCGTAGACTCACACATAGGCCCGTAGACTCACACAGAGACCCAAAGACTCACACAGAGACCCATAGACTCACACAGAGACCCGTAGACTCACACAGAGACCCATAGACTCACAGAGAGACCCGTAGACTCACACAGACCCATAGACTCACACATAGGCCCGTAGACTCAAACAGAGACCCATCGACTCACACAGAGACCCATAGACTCACACAGAGACCCATAGACTCACACAGAGACCCGTAGACTCACACATAGGCCCGTAGACTCACACAGAGACCCGTAGACTCACACAGAGACCCATACACTCACACAGACCTGTAGACTCACACAGAGACCCACAGACTCACACAGAGACCCATAAACTCACACAGAGATTCATAGGGGCCGTCCATAAATGACGTCACGCATCTAGGGAGAGGGGGGGGTCAGACATTTGTGACGATGTGACAAGGGGGGGTTTGAGAAATGTGACGTCACATCAAAATGCGCAACTTTAAATAAATATAGAGAACATGTTCTACATAATTAAATAGACTTTTTTTATAAATATTTGAAGCATCGTTTTTTTGTGGGGGGGGGGGCAGAGCTTTGTGACGTCATATTTGAGGGGAGTCTGACTTTTTGTGACGCCGTGTGACGATGGGGGGGGGGTTAAAAATCGTCCAAAATCGCGTGACGTCATTTATGGACGGCCCCATAGTTTGTTGTCCTTTCCCCCGCACACTCCGATTAGCGTGGTTGGCTACGTGCGGTGCGAAAAAAGTTCAACATACAGTACACAGTACATACTAAAGCAGTCAGGTCATAGGGGTGAAGTATTGGAATGACGGCAGGAAACCACTTGACGGGTAGCACACTTTTTATTAAACCTTGACTTGTCACGATACAACGTGTGGTCACTATTCCTCTGACTACACACACCACACTTGACACGTGTGGTCACTATTCCTCTGACTACACACACTTCACTTGACACGTGTAGTTACTATGGCTCACACTGCATGCTCACACTGCACTCCGCCCCGTAACGTCCGTGGAGCCTACAGGCCCACCCCAGCTTGGGCGTGGGCCACAACCTCTGAGTTCCAAGGGCCGGCCCTCTCACGGACGCTCGGCCCCGGGTCCCAGGGTTCCGCCTCTGGGTCACACAGAGCCCCGGCCCCTACAGGACAGCGGGACTAGGTACCGCAGGGCCCTATCTCTTCCTCCTCCGTCTTCAGTCTTCGCTGGTCACTCGCTCCACGTGCGCCTGTGCGCACCACCTTATATAGCCCCCGCTCACGGGAGACGGAGCGTATGCGGACCTCGACGTGAGCATCCCCCTTAGTTGACCAATCCCCGCGCGCTTGCCCCAGGATCCCATCGCTGTCAGCGCGCGTCACTGATACCCAACCAATCACTGCCTCATAACCCCCGACCCCGCGCTGACCCCTGATCCTTCACCGTCAGCGCGCGTCACCAACACACACAGCCAATCACTATCCGCTGGCACACGATCCCTACCCCAGCGCGTATCACCACTACAGGGGTAAGGCCCATTGACCTAAGCTCTGTTTCAATCAATAATAGAGGTGTTTTGGGTTAGATCACGTGATAATAAATGTGTCGTTAAACCTACCACCTCCCGACGCAGCCAATTAGTAACGTTTATCACTCTAAAACAAGTCAATTAGTTACTAGTTCAGCACTAATCGGTTGTGTGTTGGAGAGTTACAACCCACATCATTTACATTTCGAGTACTGTGACGTTTTGCCGGTAATTGCAACAAACAGCATCATCAGGCGACAACCAGAGTTGTGGAGAAATCCTCCTGTTTCGGTCTTAAATAGAGGTGGGGGTAAATGTGATCTTCGCCACTTTAATGGCGACCCGGCGATAAGGGCTGACACAAGCACGTTACATGGGGAAGGGAGGGATTACAGCGGTAGTGTAGAATAACATCTAGAACATAAAACAAAAACTTGACTGATAAATAACCAACATCCAAAAACTGTGCACAATGGAAATCTAGTCAGCAATTCACAATAACACTTTCCATGACGCCAGCAAAATGAACTTCACATGCTGCATTTATAAAATGACATTCACAACAGTGGGGATTACAACTGCGTTTCCTCTTTTAAATTAAGTATTTCCAAAAGTGGCACTCTCAAGTTCCAGTCACGCACGAGCTGGACGAATGGCGTTGGCAGGAGGAGTTATCAAGCAATGCCCTCAACTAAGATTAAGGTGACACTGGTCAACACACTTTTTCTGGCATCAGTTTTTGTCTATCACATCAGGTTTTTGAGATATCAAATTTAGCATTTTCAATAAAAACTGCAGAAGAAAATTATTAAATAAATGTGGATATCTACATAAAATGATATTATAAACACACTATCCTAAAAATACAGCACCATATTTTAACACTAAAGCAGTCACTGACTCGCAACAACTTGCAATCATAAGTGACAGAGTTAATTTCGGGTAAAATCAATGAAAATGGGGTATGCCGATAACATAAAAATGAGATGTGATAGAGCAAATCTGAGATCAGATTTGGAATCAGCACCCTGAAATTAGTCTAAAACAGCTGCAAAAGTTCAGGCCAGAAAAAAACTTTTTTTTGTTGACCAGTGTGATAGAGTCGGAATATTGTTGAGGTGATTTGCCGATTAATTCACTGTGATGATCGATGTAGCCGGGTCTCTCTCGGGCGAGCTCCGAATAGAGACACAGCCTCGACCCACTGAAGTTCCACTCGTATCGGATCAGCTTCACGAGAGATACCGTGACCCCACGTTACACATAGACAATTCACTGTGACCCCTGGTTACACACAGACACACAGTCACTTCACTGTAACCCCGCGTTACACACAGTCACACATTCACTTCACTACGTTACACACAGACACACAGTCACTTCACTGTAACCCCACGTTACACACAGTCACTTCACCACATTACACACAGACAGGATTTCTCTAGGCCGGGTCCCTCGGGGCAACGCAGCTCTACCCTGGAGTTTGGTTCGTATCGGATGATCTTTACACGAGTTACGTGACCTCGCATCGCAGACGGACGGGCATAGCCGGTGTGTACATGATGTCATCGGTGCCACTCGCTAACAGCACTTGCCCCAACAGTCTGTTCAGCCTATACGGGGGGATCTTTGTCTTTCTACTTGATTTCAACATTATCTGTGAAGCGTAAATACTGCATTCACCTACACGGCACGACGGCGAAGACGTTTCCATATTCGTGTCGATGTTGATATATAGGCCTCGAACAACAGCCCTTTTCATTATTACACGCTTTCTATTAACTCACTCTGTCTGTTGTTGTCGTTGTATCCTCGAATCTTGTAACTCAATTTTAACCAACTTCCCAATGTGGTATCGACTGCAAACTTGGTATACTTATGTCATGCTGATGATAATACTATAAAATGTAAACAATCTTTTTAATATGTTATGTTTCGGCTTGGGTCTAATTGTCTACGCTTAACTGACGTTGGCTGTAAATCACCATGGCCCCTTACGTTGTGGCAAGCTTCGGGGCCCACTTCCTGGAGTTCTTCCATTACTAGTAGGGTACATTTCATTAAAGCGTGTTTTAAAAAAAACTTTTTTAAATATTACTTATTTATGTTACGTAGAGGTGGTTGGTGAGACAGCTGATGGCGTCAGGTGTGGGCGCATCGCTGTGATGATGCCGCCTTATCCGCCTCCTGCTCCGTGTCTGTGAATCGGAGACATCGAGTCGCGAGACGTCCCCCACGGTTCTGTGGTGGGTGGGCTGACCACAGTCTCCGCGCACGCTGCGGGAGAATTTGTACATCTCCCATGTGTGCATCAACCACATCATCATCATCGTCGTCGTCGTCATCATCAGGAATCTGCGTCTGCTGCTACCATGGTTTGTGCAGTGGATGTGGCTCAGGGGTTGTGGCCTCAGAAGCTTCTGGGCAGAAGGTCTCAGCCAGAGATCTTCTGCGTCTTCAGGTCTTTCACGAGGAGGTGTTTGTGACTCCTGAATCAACTCCATTCAGCTTTCCATGCGGCAGCATCAGGGTTGTTTGAATCGAGATGCACCGGTGAAAACAAATGTAAACAGAACTCGCCTTCCCTGTATCCACGCATAAACCGTGAAGTGTCGAGTCCATCGGCCGTGTGGCCTTCCAGACCAACGTTATCCAGCAGCAGTATTCGGGTTTTGACTTTCTGGGTCTCGTTAGCATCGCGCCAGCGTGGGGGGGGGGGGGCACAGTGGTGGCGAGGGACGTTACTGAGAACCTGGTGGTGGATGATGTCATCGGATTCACCTGCCCCCTTCGTGTTTGCGGTCACGTGGGGGCAATGAGTCATTGTGACCCTCGACGAGTGAGGAGCAGCTGATGATTAAAGCAGTGCACGCAAAGATATATATTTTAAAATTATTTATTTCACAAGCACGGTTAATTCACAATATGGATGTCTTCCCACGGAAAATCGAAAGATAATTGTACTCTTGGTCGATTGTATTTCAAAAATTTGTTACGCTGATCCAAACTTGAACATTTTATTAAAACCGAAGTGGTTTTCTAATAAAATGAGCCACATTAAGGCATTGGGGCTCAACTCCCGTTTACAGCCCTTAGCCAATGTGTCATTTCCACATTAAAATATGTTGGTGGCGAGCCTATCCACAAAACAACCAGTTGACTTCCCCACAACATGGTACTGATTTTATTGACCCTGCAGGGATGATGGGCCAAGTCAACCCCCCCCCCCCCACAACCAGGATCCGACTGCGAGCTCCTCGCCCTGCCGCCGGGGGCCATCGTCTGGAGCAGTGGTTCTCAACCTGGGGTGGATCTCACAACCCCTTGGGGGTGCGAGATGCCCTTTCTGGGGGGTAGCGAGACACGGGCAGATTTTTTTTGAGACGGCAAATCATCGAAAACACAAATGAAGCACGGGCACCGTATAAGTAACCACTTTGTGTTTCACCAAATCCCTACGTATTTATGAACATTATACTTTTTTTTAATCCTTTTTATTAAGTTCACTTGCTTGTTTGCTTGCGCGCTTACGACCGTGCAAATCTTTCGGTCGTTTTTTAACCCACTTCCCGTGATCCAATCGAGCTGACATTTTGCACACAGACTCGTTGTGCGTGACAATTTATTTTCGTGAAAAATTTTTCCCAAAATTTTCCACTTTTTAGGAAAACATTTTTTTCATATTTAATTTAAAATACCAATGTGATAAAAATGAAACTCTTACTCAAGAAAAACAGAAATGAATAATAAAATAAAACCGATGCCACGCATATAAAGGATTTATAGTGAAAAACTTTGTTTTTACGGGTTAATTTTTTTACGACTGACAACCAAAGGCTGCAGTAAAGGTCAAGGGCCGCTGGGCTAGAGGCTGGCTGTAAAACTTTAATTTCGACTCTCGAGTCTCGACGTGGCATCGTTGAGCAAAGCGTTCAGTGTCGGTCACGGTGCTTGCCACGCAGCCCAGGCAGGGAGAGAGGGAGGCAGGGAGCGAGGAGCCCGAGTCACTTCGCCAACAGCTGCGCGGAGGGGTTAGGGCCGTGGCACTCACCCCACTCAGACAACCTCCACCACCACCACCACCTCCCCTATGCCAATTCCCCTTTCTGGTCACTTTCTTTTCTGGCCGGGAATCTTTACTGTCAGGTATTTATAATGATTTAGGGGCGCCACGGTGGCTCAGAGATGTTAATTCCCTCGCCTGGTATGCAGGAGGTCGTGGGTTCGATTCCGACCCTCACGCCTGCTGTATATTTGGAGTTTGCACGGTGGCTAGGAGATGTTAACTACCTCGCCTGGTATGAAGGAGGTCGTGGGTTCTATCTCGACCCTGACGCCTGCTGTGTATTTGAAATTTGCGTGTCTCTCTCTCCCTCCCCGTGGTCGCGTGGATTTTTCTCCGGGCCCTCCGTTTTTTCCTCCACATTTAGAATCCACACCACGCGTTTAGAGTCTTTGGCAGCAATAAATGTCCACATGATAAGTCGCTTCGTTGAGCTATCATTTGTGGCCAGGTCGCTTCTGAAAAGTTACGATATAGCCCAGTGGGCCTTACCTGGTAACATAAAAAATCGTTAGTTAAATAGTTACCACAGCACACACCGGTTACTAACCACCAGAGGTGGGACAAAGTCATTGTTATGCAAGTCCAAGTCGAGTCGCAAGTCATCAAATTCATGACTCGAGTCTAACTCGAGTCCAAGTCACATGACTCGAGTCCACATCTCATAGGTGGGACAAAGTCATTGTTATGCAAGTCCAAGTCGAGTCGCAAGTCATCAAATTCATGACTCGAGTCTGACTCGAGTCCAAGTCACATGACTCGAGTCCACACCTCTGCTAACCACTGGTTTATACCATAATAACTGAGCTTGCATCTAAGAAGCGCTTGTATGCATATCACATACCTGTCAACCCCTTATCAGTGCCTACCTTATTACAGACCAATTCAGACCTCATTGGTTACCCCGTGCCCTGAGGAATCTCAACGTTCATCCGACAAAGTCCCATGACAAGGGAGAAACACGGACACAGTTTTTTTTGTTTTCCCGCATTGAAACGGCTGTAGCCCCGTTTGAACCTGAACATTCAATTTCCCTGCACAGGAATACGGGGTAAACCGTATGGGCTGACACGGTACGCTGTCAGTGCGCACTCCTGGACTATGCACACATTGAACGTGAACGCTTTAGACCGCAGTTCTATAATGAGTCAAGTTTCTCTCGTATGGGGCAATGCGCCCGAGCGCGCGAGACAAACGCCAGCCGATATAATTAGCCCGGGGCTTCATGGAGGTGGCGGTGGGTGTCGGAGACGGAGTCATTCGCTCCGTGGACGACGAGGCAGCCGCCACGTCTTCCCTCCCTCCCCTCTCTCCCGGCCTCCCTGTGTGTCCCACACCTTTTGTGTTGTTGCGAGGGACCATCGCCGCGGAGATGGAACGTTGGCGGAGCGGTGGAGCGTGTAACGAGGCGAGATAGCAACTCCGGTGTCAGATGCTGCTGGTGGTTGTGATAGAAGGTGGGTGGCGTGTGAGCGACTTCTTTTTTTTTAGGAGTTTGCCGAGCACAGGCTCAAAACGTCGAGCGGCCAGCAACAAGCAGCACGACTAATAATAATACGTTGTAACGAATAAGAGTGTATGGAACGCGTGTCTTGCATTGAGTGAGGTTATTATTGGAGGAGCTTTGGGGGGGGGGCGACAGAGACGATGGGAGGAGGAGGGAATTCCACAGTGGAGCAGTGCGAGGGAAGAAGCAGAGGAAAGAAGTGAGGTGACCTGCAGTGTGGTGAGAGTGTGTGGGTGAGTGAGTGTGTTTTTGTGACCTGCAGTGTGGTGAGTGAGTGTGTTGTTGTGACCTGCAGTGTGGTGAGTGAGTGTGTTGTTGTGACCTGCAGTGTGGTGAGTGAGTGTGTTGTTGTGACCTGCAGTGTGGTGAGTGAGTGTGTTGTTGTGACCTGCAGTGTGGTGAGTGGGTGAGTGAGTGTTTTGTTGTGATCTGCAGTGTGGTGAGTGAGTGAGTGGGTGAGTGTGTTGTTGTGACCTGCAGTGTGATGAGTGAGTGAGTAGGTGAGTGTGTTGTTGTGATCTGCAGTGTGGTGAGTGAGTGTGTGGGTGAGTGTGTTGTTGTGACCTGCAGTGTGGTGAGTGTGTGTTGTTGTGACCTGCAGTGTGGTGAGAGTGAGTGGGCGAGTGTGTTGTTGTGATCTGCAGTGTGGTGAGTGAGTGTGTTGTTGTGACCTGCAGTGTGGTGAGTGTGTGTGTTGTTGTGACCTGCAGTGTGGTGAGTGAGTGAGTGTGTTGTTGTGACCTGCAGTGTGGTGAGTGAGTGAGTGTGTTGTGATCTGCAGTGTGGTGAGTGGGTGAGTGTTTTGTTGTGACCTGCAGTGTGGTGAGTGAGTGTGTGGGTGAGTGTGTTGTTGTGGGGAGCAGTAGTTCGCTGCGCTATGAACCCGGCAATCCGGGTTCGATTCGCGATCACGGCCAACACCAGTGACGATTATATGAACCGGTCCTGGGCCTCCCCTAAGTCGACTCAGCCTCAAATGAGTACCTGGAGCGGTGTGTAAACATCGCCACTGGGGAGACAAAGGCGGTCGGGCGTGGTGCTGGCCACCCACCTCGTATACCGTTCCGGCCTTCATAGTTGTTTGCTAACAGAACTTGCCCCTACAATCTGTTAAGGCTATACGGGGGATCTTTGTCTTTTTGTTGTTGTGACCTGCAGTGTGGTGAGTGAGTGGATGAATGGGTGAGTGAGTCAGTGAGTGATTGTGTTGTTGTGACCTGCAGTATGGTGTCTGGGTGAATGAGTATGTGGTTGAGTGAGTGTGTTGTTGTGACCCGTAGTGTGGTGAGTGTGTTGTTGAGTGAGTGTGTTTTTGAGTGAGTGTGTTGTTGTGACCTGTAGTGGTGAGTATGAGTGAACGAGTGGGTGGGTAGGTGAGTGTGTGGGTGAGTGAGTGTGTTGTTGTGACCCGTAGTGTGGTGTGTGAGTGAGCGAGTGGGTGGGTGAGTGTGTTGTTGTGACCTGCAGTGTGGTGAGTGTGTGGGTGAGCGAGTGGGTGGTTGAGCGAGTGTGTGGTTGAGTGAGGGTGTTGTTGAGTGAGTGTGTTGTGACCTGCAGTGTGGTGAGTATGCGGGTGAGCGAGTGGGTGGGTGAGCGAGTGTGTGGGTGAGCGAGTGTGTGGGTGAGTGTGTTGTTGTGACCTACAGTGAGGGAAAAAAGTATTTGATCCCCTGCTGATTTTGTACGTTTGCCCACTGACAAAGAAATGATTAGTCTATAATTTTAATGGTAGGTTTATTTGAACAGTGAGAAACAGAATAACAACAAAATCCAGAAAATCGCATGTCAAAAATGTTATAAATTGATTTGCATTTTAATGAGGGAAATAAGTATTTGACCCCTCTACAAAACATGACTTAGTACTTGGTGGCACAAACCTTGTTGGCAATCACAGAGGTCAGACGTTTCTTGTAGTTGGCCACCAGGTTTGCACACATCTCAGGAGGGATTTTGTCCCACTCCTCTTTGCAGATCTTCTCCAAGTCATTAAGGTTTCGCAAATCAATTTATAACATTTTTGACATGCGTTTTTCTGGATTTTGTTGTTGTTATTCTGTCTCTCACTGTTCAAATAAACCTACCATTAAAATTATACACTGATCATTTCTTTGTCAGTGGGCAAACGTACAAAATCAGCAGGGGATCAAATACTTTTTTCCCTCACTGTATGGGGAGTGGTAGTGTAGTTGTTAGCGCGCTGCGCTACAAACCAGAAAAACCGTGTTCGCTTCCCTCTCACGGCCAACACCAGCGACGTTTATCTGAACCGGTCAATGGCCTCCCCTTGATCGACCCAGCCTCAAATGAGTACCTGGTGTGCTGTGTAAACATCGCCACTGGGGAGACAAAGGCGGTCAGGCGTGGTGTTGGCCACCCACCCCCTCCTGTGCCGTTCCGGTCTTCATAGGTGCTCGCTAACAGCACTTGCCCCAAAAGTATGTTAAAGGCTATACGGGGGATCTTTGTCTTTGTCGTGACCTGTAGTATGGTAAGTGTGTGGGTGAGTGAGTGTGTGGGCGAGTGTGCTGTGGTGACATGCAGTGGGGTGAGTTTGATGAGATGAAACAGTATCTGGTAAACAATGATGTGTGAGTGATGTGGGGACATCGTGACAATCCGGTCCTGTACCGTCGTGGGGGGCTGAAGGGGGGCCGAGCCCCCCCCCTCGCCAACTTGCTAGAAGAATCAGCTCCCCTTCTATATTCCCTCAATATTTAATACCGGCTGCCGTTATTATTTGGCCGTCCCACAGCAAGGGGTGAGCGCTCGACCAAATCCGACCGCATCAACGCTGTTAGTGTCCTCCCAGCCCGGCCTTCCCCCACCCCCGAATTCGTGTGCCCCCCCCCTTTCTTTAAGCAAGGTCACGCTCAGGGCTGTGACCGTGCCTCTGCGGCCTGCTCGCGCCCGCTCATCTCATCGTGAGCCACAGCATCTGCGGATTAATCTTAGCCAGGTCTCTCTCGGTCGGAGTCCCATGACATATTTAGGCACCAGGCACACTACATCCAGTATACCCTTTAACCGTGGCTTTAGCCTGCCACGAGTCACGTGCCACATGCTCCAGTCGACAAAGTGACCTGGGAAATATTCAGCCGAAAATTAAGCCCTGCGAGTACCCACGGTGTAATGTGAATAAATATATTGTTGTTAT
Source organism: Lampetra fluviatilis (assembly GCF_964198595.1). Classification (NCBI taxonomy): domain Eukaryota; kingdom Metazoa; phylum Chordata; class Hyperoartia; order Petromyzontiformes; family Petromyzontidae; genus Lampetra; species Lampetra fluviatilis. Next base: position 7,703,628 of record NC_136326.1, on the reverse strand, counting down.
TATTATTTTACAGCCTCTCTGTCAATCCACTGCCGTGTTGGTCACTGGAGTTGTTTGGCCATACTTCACCGCGCTGGTCAGTGTGGGGTTGATGAATGGGGCTCAGGACTGTTTCAGACATCACTCGCTGTGGCCAGGCATCGAACTTACATCGCCGGATTGTAATCGCGAGGAATCTGGGAACTCTCTTGCAGCTCACCGGCGCGTCGTCTTGTGGCAATTAAAATCGCTTGGCTGTGTCGGGGGGTAGTGGTGGAGGGTTTTACGACACCAATTTGACGAGATTGTCATTGTGCTGCTCCACCTGAGGTTGGCTGATGAATCGCGACATCGGCTGCAATATACACAAGTGTTGTTACACGCGTTGTTATTTTATATTTGATATGCTGTCAGGATTTGGGTTAAACTCGCAGTCGTGGCGTTGACCAAGCGTGACTCCAATTTCGTCGACGATAACAACAATGACAAGATAACCGACCGTCCGAATAAAACCGTGAGCCCGATGATGAATGACTCAACCCGCTCGGGCTCGCCATCGTGGTGCCTCCGCGCGCTTGGCGGCTCATGGCGATTGCTATAAATACTCCGAGTGAGCCCAGCGCATACCCGCGTCGCCGTTACCAAAACTCTCGGGTACTGTACGAGCGATGATATTGAGTTGCAGGCGGGCGCAAAGCTTTCGCGATGGGGGTGGGGGGGGATCGGAGTGGCCGCTGGATATTTTGGCCTCTGCATGTTTATTCATTTTTCAGGGAAACCTTTGCACGACTGCATGCGAATCTGTGCACGAGATATCCGGCGAGCTGCAGCGAACGTACGTGCGGATTGAGAGTTGTGACTTGGTGCCACGCTGCTGCAGCGACGGCGGCGGTGGTGGCTGCAGCGCATTGCTGCCTAGGATTCGCTACGGAGCTTCGGGTAAGGCTTCTCAATCCATCCCCCCCCCCCTCCCCGTTATTGTCACCCCTCACCAGCCGCCTTGTCTGTCGCTCCGACTAAAGGCCAACACTGTGGGTGACATGTCCTCAGTGGCGGTCGGAGACTCCGCCGAGCACCCGGTGGGAACGAGCAAGGAACCCAGCGTCTCCGAAATTCACGGCCCATCGGACGGCTCCAGGGCCACGCCACCCGAGTGGGCCTACGTGGAGATCAGAGAGGCGTCCCCCGACCGCTCGGAGTGGGCGGGCGTGCGGGGCGGCGATGCGGTGCGCAGTTCGGGAAGCGGCGGCGATGTAGGACGGGGGGCGGCGCTCACGAGTGAAGGCGGCGAGGTCAAGCCCGCGGCAGAAGTGGCAACGAGCCGCGGCGGGGACATGGGCATCGTGGCGAGCTCCACGGACGACGAGTCTATCGTCTATCACGACACGCTCACGCCCGAGGAGGCGCAGCTAGCTGCCGGTCGCTACGGTGAAGAAGATGCGCCAGACGGGACGGCGGATTGGCGGGATGGCGGCGAGCGCGTGCCAGATGAGACGACAGATCAACGGGATGGTGACGAGCGCATGCCGGATGAGATAGTAGATCGGCGGGACAACGGCGAGCGCTTGCCGGATGAGTCGGTGGATCGGCGGGACAACGGCGAGCGAGTGCCGGATGAGTCAGCCGATCGGTGGGATGGTGGCGAGCGCTTGCCGAATGAGTCGGTGGATCGGCGGGACAACGGCGAGCGCATGCCGGATGCGACGACAGATCAACGGGATGGTGGCGAGCACTTGCCGGATGAGATAGTGGATCGGCAGGACAACGTCGAGGGCTTGCCGGATGAGTCGGCCGATCGGCGGGACAATGGCGAGCGAGTGCCGGATGGGACAGCGGATCGATGGGACGGTGGTGAGTGCACGCCAGATGAGATAGCGGATCGGCAGAACGGTGGTGAGCACACGCCAGACGAAACGGCAGATCAGCAGGATGGCAGTGAGCACACTCCAGATGGGATGGCGGATCAGTGGGACGGCGGTGAGGAACTGGAACAGAGTGAAACGGCAGATGCCTCAAATGAGCGCCGGAGCAGTGGTGCTGCCCGTGCGAGTGACGGCGACGCTCCAGCAGAAGATGGAGTCAGTGACAGAAACTCAAGCGGGGAAGCAGTGGCAGCGGCAGTGCAGGATGTCTCGCCTGACTCGCCCGACTCACCCTCGCTCAACTCGCCCTCGCTCGACTCACCCTCGCCCACCAGCTCGGCGGAGCACGAGCTGAATCCCGCGCGCGGAGAGGCAGGCGACGCGAGCGAGGTAAACTTCATCACCACGCACGAGATCAACATCGGCGACCCAGAGCGGCGCCTCGGAAGCCAGGACGTGTGGAGCTTCGCGAGCGGCGAGCGCTGCATGACGAGCCGCGACGCAAGCCGAACCCCAGAGACGACGGTGGGCAGCGCCGGCATCGGTGTGTCGCCGGCGCCGGCACGGGACTCGGTGGCGGAGGCAGCGGGGGGAGAGTCCGTGCACGAGAGCTCGGTAACGTGGGTGCCCACCTCGCCGCTGTCGGCCGAAGAGCCACGGGATTATTACATCACCGTGGAATGCCGTGGCCTGGCGGAGGAGGAGACGCGCAGCGGAGGAGCAGAGAAGATTGAGAATCGTGTAGGGGGCGGGAGAGGCAGCGCGGGGGAGCTTGAGGAGGCGGCAGGCGGCCCCATACAGGTGGTCAGCCCCAGCTACGGCGGCGACGGGGCCGAGAAGGGATGTCGCTCGGCGCTTCTGGCGACGGACGGATTTGAGTGGAGGACAGAGGAACAGAAGCTGAGCGTGAGCGCCGATTCATCCAGCGAGGCCAGCACCGCCGCCAGCTCAGCAACTGTGGGCGGCCTAGATGAAGACACATGGATGGTTGGCGACGCCGGTTGCGGGAAGCTGTTGGTATCAGAGTTTGCGTCGATCACACCGCCAGGCGTCACCATCGAAGAACTTGACGACGACGACGATGGTGCCGACGAGTTCGGAGGTTTCGGCAAAATTCCCACTGACGTCATCTGCTGTGACCCCGCTCGTGGCAGCGGAGAGATGTTCGCCACCGCCGCTGATGATCGAAGGGAAAATGCTCGCGGGGGCCGCGACGATGACGAGGGTCGGGGGCCGAATCCCCCACGTGTTGGAGACGTCACGCACAGTGGCGCGAATGGCTACGCAAGCGACGCCTCCAGCGGCGGGGTGGATGACGTGGACAACGAGGTGCGCAGCCTAACCGCGAAGGCCTTCCGGAGCCTGTCGTGCCCCTATGAGCCATACCCGGAGAAGGCCGTGCCGGCACCCGGCTCGCCCATCGACGCCAATCCGGGCGCCATCTGGTTTCCCGATGACGACATTTCGCTCAACCGCTGGCCGACATACGTCGACTTGGGGCGGCGCGACGAGGTAACGGTCAACGTCGCATCGGACGCCGGTGCTCACGTGGCTAATGGGAGAATCATCACGACGGTGACGCGGGCCGATGGGACGTTTGCGCGGTGCAGCGGTAGGTCCGCCTCGAGCGGGAGAGAGAACATCAGGGGCGGCGGCGGTGGCTCGGAGCAGACGCACGTGACAGGCACCGTGATGAAACGCTCCGTGGTGTTGAGACAGAAACAGGAGTTGCATCAGCGGCATCAGCAACAGCAGGCGGCTGTGGTGACGTTGGAGAGGGAGTTTGAGAATTCACAGGAGGACACAGTGAAGATGCACATCAAGGACAACGTGACGTTCTCGTGCAGCATGCACTCGCACACACAGGAGAAGAGAAGTGCCTGCTACAGCGGGCAGCAGCAGGAGCAGGTGCAGCTGCAAGTGCACCATCAGCATTTCTCACAGAGCCGACAAACGTGGAGCAGCAATGATATGAGTGAAGTCATCGCTGCGCACGCCCCGGACGACAGCGACGCGGACGCGGCGGCCCGCGTGACCAACGGCAAGCCAGCCGGTCACGCCAAGCAGGCATCCAGCATCCTGAAGAACGTCATCTCAAAGAAGATGCAGCTGGAGCAGGAGCTGAGGATGGAGAGGGGGGAGTTGAGAGACACGAGCATGATGGTGGAATGCGCGGAGTTGCGATTCACCGGCAGAGTTGCGGGAATCGACGCCACGGCTGCAAATGGTGATGGAGGCGACCCAGGCGAGGGACGAGATTGCGGTGGGTTTGCCAATTCCGCAGGAGCGGATGTTTGTTCCGGTCCCGCGCCGCCTGATGAGACGCAAGTGAAGCCGGCGAGCCGTCGTCATCCTCATCATCGTCATCGTCATCATCGTCACACAGCGGAGGTCGAGGATGGAAAAGACGACAGTGCTAAGATGGACAGGGTTGAGAAGAAGGGGAATGGACAGGGCAATGAACAGGGTAATGAACAGGGAAATGGACAGGGAAATGGACAGGAAAATGAACAGGGAAATGAACAGGGAAATGAACAGGGGAATGGGCAGGGGAATGGGCAGGGGAATAAGAGGATGCTGGGAGGCGAATTGACCATGGATACGAATGTTCGGGGTAAAACTAAAGCTTCAGAAGGACAGACACGCAGCACGGGGAAATCTAAGAGAGGCGCCTCTGGAAAAGCGACGGTGTCGAGAAACATCTTCCTGCACAGCGAGCACAGCGCGTTTCGCTCGTGGAGGCAACGACGCGGGGAGCAGCGGCACGGCAGGGAGCAAACCGTATCGCTAGCGCAAGTCGTGGTGCAAGATGCGCGGCAGCAAATGATCCAAATCGATATTCCGCACCGCGGCACCGGGAGAAGGAATGAAATCGCCCTCCCGCCGGAAGATCTGCCCGGAAGGAATGAATACTGCTCTTTCGCCGGCCCCGAAGAGGAGGAGGCAGCGCCTGCGGCTCCATGCGTTCGGCACGGCGGCGGCGGCTCTTGCTCCGCCGCATCGCCCAAGCACGACGTTGGCACGGGCGGTGGCGACAACGGCGGGAAACTCGAGGATGGCGGGAAACTCGCGGACAGCAGGGGCGCACACACCACGCTGCGGGCCGAGGTGCGCGTCGAACGCGCCGACGGCGATTGCGCCAAGCGGCCGAGCAGCGCATCTCAGGATGACAATCGAGACTCTGGCGACCGCCGACCTCCTCCTGCATACGCCACCTACAAGAGCAACAACACGCTTTACATCGGCGACACGACCAAGGCCGTGGTGATGTCCTGCTCCCCCGAGATCAAGATCAGCCTGCGGAAGACGGGCAGCGACGCCAAGACAAGCCCGTTCAGCATTGCCAAGCTCCTGACGCCCAACATCGCCGCGGAGCCAGTCGCCCAAAATGGCCCCGGAGCGGAGGGGGCTCGGGCGGGCGAGACAAGGCCCGCGGCGAGCTACACGCTCCCGGCCATTTTCAAAATCGAGCCGGTGGAGATGACAGTGCCGGTGAGAGTGGAAGAGAAACCAAAGTTCCAGGCGCCGCTCCACCAGGTGCGTGACGTCCGCAAGCTCGTCAAGAGCACGTACCCAACCGCCCGCGTCGAGCCGAGCGAAGTTGCGGGCTCCCACCGCGGGCCGGCGACGCAGACGGTGATGCACATGGGAGGGGCGGCCGCGGTGGCGGTCTCGGGACTGGCAGAACGAGAGCGGACGAGCCAGCTACAGCCCGTGAACTTGTGGCCCAACGCGGGCCGTGGAATCGGGGCCATACCGCCGCTCGTCATCAACTGCAAGTCGATCACGAGGAAGGAAGGTGGTGAGGGCCAAGACGCTAACGGTAATGATGGAGGGAGCAATTGCAGCAGCAGCAGTGGCAGCGTCAGGGCGGTGGTGATACCGGCGGCGGCGGTGGTGGCGGCGGTGAGGGAGGTGGAGAAGGAGTGTAAACGGGAGAGCGAGCCGCCACCCTACCGTCTCGTAGCCAAGTCCTCAGACACGTCACCGTCTGTTCAGCTTGACCACCCGGCGTGGCCGCCGTGCTCCCTGCTATGGACACCGAAGCCGGAAGAGGTCAAGAAGCCGGCAACGGTCGCCAAGGCCGACGTGCTCGCCGACGGTGACGGGCCCCAAGGGAGCCGCTCGTCAGAAGGTGCGCGGCACGCTCCCAAAAGCCGGCAGGCAGTGGAGATGCCATCGGCAGCGGCGTGGTCCACGAGCAACACGTGCTTGGCGCATGAGCAGAATGAGGGGATGAGATGGCAGCAGGGTGCCCAGGGCCCCGCGCAGGGCAGCCACGTTCAATCGCTCATCGCCTCCCTCGAGGAGGACACCAAGGGGAAGCTCAGATCTGCTCCAGCGGTGGAAGACAGCGCGGCGGAGTGCGACGGGAGACCGAGTTCTGCGCTGGAACGGTCGAGTCGCCAGCAGCGGCCTGAGCAACGGGAGCAGCTGCAGGCGCGGCCGCAACCGGCACAAGAGCTGCCAAAACCACAGCAGCCAAGTGAAATGTTCGACGCCACAAGTCGAGATGCGCCAGAGGAGGCAGATTCTCGTAAAGACGGGAATAAGCAAGACGAAAAACCGCCCGACGTGTTTCCACCGAACGACGGCAGAGCAGAGCTCCCGCATGCCAACGGAGAGAAAGCGGTGGAGAATCTCAAGGCGCAGTTTGCGCCGAGGCCGGTAGTGACCCAGACGAGGGCCCTATTTGCGAGCTCTCCCTCACCTGCGTGCAGGGTCCGGTCCTCCTGGCAGAGCCAGAAGATCACCAACAAGGTCCCGCAGCCGTTCTCCACCATGCGAACGACGTCGGCCTCCGCGGTGCTCTCGGGCCTAGGCACGCATGCGGGAGACCAGGGCCAAAAGATGGTGATCCGATCGGTGAGACCGCCGTGCGCCGTACGCATGGACGAAGCCAAAATGGGGAACCTGGCACAGGAAAATTCTCTCCAACAGCAGAAGCAGCAGCAGCAGCAGCCAGAGACACCAGGCCAAGTGGCGGCAGATAGCGAATACTACCTGACACTGCCAACTGCGTTGGAGAACGGCGGAGCAGCCAACTCCCAGACGTGCCTGGACAAGGAAGCGCCGCTGGTGACCACGCCGCCCAAAGTACCGCCAAAGACGTACAAGGATTTCAGTCAGGCAGGTGCCTTGGCCGGCAGCGGCGCCAGGCCGCACCCACCCCACCATCACCTCCAACACCGGCGCCAGCCACCGAGATCCTCCTCGAGCGACGAGAGAGTGAAGCGTGGCTCGATTGATAGCAGCGGGGCCAGCGGGAGCGGCAAAAGTACCCCGAGCCCGAGCCCCGTCTTCGATTTCGGAAAAACTCAGAAGCCGGCGGTCATGCAACCGCTGATGTGCCCTCCATCGCCAATGATCCTGCAGCCCGTGCAGTGCCCTGGTTTCTCTGGTGCCGTGCCGGCGCCAATGCTGGCGCAAAACCACGGTGTGCCATCGTGCGAGGGCTCAGACATGCCGGCGCAAATATCCTACGTGCAGCTGCCTGCCGTGCAGGCGCAACACAAGATGCTGATCGACCCAGAGACGGGGCAGTGCTACTGGGTGGAGAAACCGCCGCAGCCTCAGCGCAAGAGGCTTTACGACCCCGATACGCAGCAGTACGTGGAGGTGGCGATCCCCCCGCAAGGCCTGGCGATGCCCCCCAGCGCGGGTGGGGGTGCAATGTACCCTGCGCCACCACAGCTCATGCTGGCGGCATCGCCACACGTGCCGTATGGGTCGGCGTTTGTAATGTACCAGGGCGTCATGCCCACGCAGATGGCGGCAGCGGCGTCGCCCGGCTGTGAGTATTCCCAGCAGCAGATGCAGATGATGCACCTGCATATGATGCACAAAAGCCAGCAGCAGCAGCACTATCTCAGCCAGAGTGTGCACGGCATCTCTTCAGAACCGCAGAGCCCTTTGGACAAACCGTTCTTCAAGGCCGCCCCAGACGAAGTCAGTGCTGCCAATGACCGGCCGTACTTCCTGCCGTCGGGCATGGTGCTGGCCCAGCCCCAGGCCGTGTACACGCTCCCGGCGACCTCGGCCGGCGGTCAGCCGGGCGTGGGCGTAGACGCCAACCTGCCCAAGGGCAGCGGCGTCGCCTCCGAGTCGCCGCCGACGCAGGGCCCGCGCGTTGTGGCGCCGCCCCTATTCGACGGCACGATGATGAGCTTCGTGGTGGAGCACAGGTGAACGGGCAGCACGGGGAGGGACCGAGAGAGAGAGGGAGTGCCGGTGAGTTTCTCTCTGGCGTATGTCCCCCTACCGCTTGTGGCTATGGTTTTGGTACGGTGATTGTTTTGGAAAATGAGTGGAGTACAAAGTTAGAACGGGCTAGTCCGCTCTAGCTCTGTACTGCACTGTACAGGAGTAGCGACAGCAGAGGACAAAACTAGACTGGCATGGGTCGTGACCTCCGATAGCATGGTTGGCTACGTACCGTTCAAAAGAAGTTCAGAATACAAACATACTGCGTGGCATGGAGACGCAGCTCAGAGTGAGGCATGCCGTTGCACTGCACCCCGTCTCACTTTCTTACATTTTCAAGTTCTCTCCAATTCGCATTTTTTCGGGGGGAATCCAAAACACGCGTCACGACCATATGACGCTTGCCGGCCTTTCTGAGAATCTGCTGCACGACCGTACTTCATCCGCGCCGATTGATTCGAATCTATGAAGGCGACGAGTATGAACAGAGGTGCAGCGTGGGGCGGGGGGTTCGTGAGGACCAGATTGGATGACGGACACCTGCAGCTACCCAGACACATGTAACATGTGTGCCATGTGTGCATTCATGTGTGTGTGTGTGTGCTCGCGTGTATCCACAGCTGAGTGGCTGCTGAGATTCCTGGACGGAGCTCGGTGATGCAAAGAAAAAGATCCCCCGTGTAGCCTTTAACAGACTTTTGGGGCAAGTGCTGTTGGCGAGCACTTACGAAGGCCGTACACACGGACACACACGCGCGCGCACGCGTCTTCCAAGCTGAGCGTGGGATGCGTGACTCGCTCACCTCGCACTCGGGCCCTGCGGTATGACCTTGCTTAGAGAGTGGGGTGCATAAACACACGCCCGGGGCGGGTGCATGATGCAGCCAATGCTAAGCAAACTTTACACGTTGAATGCTAAACACAAGGAGTACCGACGCGATCTGCTTGTTGTCTCTTGTGCCTTCTCCCATGCCACATGTGTAAATGTTGTAACCGCCACGTTTTTGACTCGGCAGTCAGAATTCTAGAACTGTGGTCCCTTGGCTCAACGATGGCTCGTCCGTACCACTTGGGGTGGCAAATGATACCGATGATTTTACGGAAGAGCATTTCACCTCCAGATCGGAAAACATTCACGAAAGCGAAATTGCCGTGGCAGCTTCGCTCGAGACGTGCCGTTAGAGACAGGATATGCGGTGGTGGTGATATTGAAAGAAAACAAAAATGGAATCGGAATCTAACACGAATTATCCGCGGAAAATCAATGCGGAGCGCGTCTCGAACTTAGACGGCGTGTCCACTGGGGCTCGATACTGCCCATGGCGGGCACTGCCCATGATGGGCGGGCGCCGCCCATGGTGGACACTGCCCATGGTGGACACTGCCAATTGGTAGCGTTTCCCTCCCCACCAAGTGGTACCCTCTCTGGCGGCTTCTAACCCCGGGGCCCGAAATGTGGCAATGAAAGGCGGCTCGCGTCGCCATCGTCGCCAAGGCACCGTAACCTTTGTATTTTATTTTATAACTCTTATCTTGTTTTGTTCACTATATATTTGAAGGGTTAAGCCCCAAACCCGTTTAACTTCCGCTCCCCTCCACGAGTGGCCTGCCAATTAGGCTTCAGATTCCCAACAGGACGAGGCTTTGGGGGAACCCGCACTGCTAAGACTGCTGCAGCCTGCATGCGATGCCTGCCGACGTGAGACCATGTCAGGCCATTTAGGATGCGGGATCCATGCCCCCGTGATGCCGTGTGTGTGTGCGTGTGGTACCCGTTTACTCGTCGTTTCCGGCTCAGCTGGAACGGCACTGTGTCAGGAATTATTCGGGCCACGCCGACACATGCATTTGCTCGCCTTTTTGTTTGTCCTTATGAGTCCATGCATCTCGTTTATTTTATGCGCCCCACTCGTACGATTGTGGCCATGCAACCGAAACTATGGACCACAGAGTAAACCCATAGAGACTCATAGAGATACACAGGAGACACAGAGAGCCCATAGAGATACATAGCGGCCCATCGACTCGTAGATACATGTAGACCCATCGAGAATAACACAGATATACACGGAGAGACACAGAGAGATACATTGAAGACAAACCACTGTGGTTATGGTCATGCAACGGTAAACCATCGTAGTCTGTGCTCCTTCAACGGAGGAGGCAGGAGGAACAGCAAAGTGACACGAACTCTCTCTCTCTGCTGAAGCCCTCTCGTCATGGCCAGCACCAGCAGGACCTCGACATTGGCATCGAGCTCCTGACCGCTTCTGCCATCATACACAAAAACAGAATAGGATTGATGCAATGTAGTGTACAATAATGAATGCATTATTATGAACAGACAGTACCTTTAAGTCTTAGTGGTAGTGCCTTAGAGGTCGTCCATAAATGGCGTCACACACCTGGGGGGGGGGGGGGGGGTCAAACATTTGTGACGATGTGTGACGACGGGGGAAGGGGGGGTTTGAGAAATGTGACAGTCACGTGAAAATGCAACTTTAAATAAATATAGACAACACGTTCTACTTAATTAAATAGACTTTTTAATGTTTTCTCCTACAACATCAGAGTGCAGCGCCACATTAAATACACACTAGAATGGCAATAGTTTAAAGCGATTTGAAGCATGTTTTATTTTTGGGGGGGGAGGGTGGGCAGAGCTTTATGACGTCATATTTGAGGGGGGAGTCTGACTTTTTGTGACGCCGTGTGACTAGGGGGGGGGGGGGGGGTAAAAAATCGTCCAAAATCGCGTGACGTCATTTATGGACGGCCGCTTACGCCCAATAATCCCTCCTCCCAAGCTGACCTAGCAGCAACGTTCCGAAACATATGGCGTGATAGACCAAGCCATGTACGGCTCCTTTGTAATCCACTGCTGGATGAAGGCCTCCCCACAACGCGCGCCTCGTTATTTGGGGGGGGGGAACATTTGACCATACTTCACCACGCCGGTCAGTGCGTTTTTTTTCTCGAAGGTGGGCGGCATAAAAAAACATCTGAGCATAGGAGTGCAATACAACAAGGCAGGTTGCCATGCTGGCCCTGTTCTGCGCACCGCCTCGCTGACCCACGGGCACCCCCAAGACGCCCGTGGTCACGCGTGAATCAGAATACACATATATAATAGCCCAGATCTGTCATGCTGTCATTCTGTGACTGTGATTAACGCCCTCGGATTGGTTGAAGTGCGTCACGTGACCGCGAGCAAGCAGCCAACCAGAGGTGCACCCCTCCAAAACATGTACGCCCCCGGATTGGTTGACGTGCGTCACGTGACCGCGAGCTGCCCACTTCGTGTTGTTGTGGTACGCCGCGCACCTCGGAGGCCCGAGAAGCAGCAACATCACGGCCACAGCGCCGGAGACGCAGCCATGGAAAGCTGCCGGTCGATCCACTCACACACCGCTCACTCATACACACAGCTCACAACAACAACAACCGCCATTCGCCACTAAGTGGCGGTGACGTCACCACGACGCTTGTGCCAGGCCATGTGCACCTTGAGGCCACGTGAAGTGTCGAACGCCCGCTGGCAGGAGGTCACGGGGCAGACCCAGCAGGTGCCACGGGTCGACTGACTGAGATGACCGAGATGACTGGCTGATGCACCACCTGTGACCCCTACTGTACCAACTCACTCACACTCACACACAATCGCATGCCGCTCAGAGGAGACGGGTGAGTGAGAGTGAGGCAGAGCCGTGCTCCGTCCACTGCTGCCCTGAGGGACCCCCGTGCTCTCCACTGTTGGCTTGAGGGAGAGCCGCGCTGTCTCCACTGATGCCGTGAGGGAGCCAGACGCACTCTCTCCGCTGCTGCCCTGAGGGAGAGCCGTGTTCTGTCAATTACATTAGTACTCGAGTTTTTTTGGTGCTTAAATCCACTGCTGGATGAAGGCCCACACCGCACGCTGTGCGAGTGGATCGTAAGGATTTACTTGACCAGTCTGTTGGGGGACGCCGCAGGCTGTGGTTGTTCGGGGGCGCCATAGGCCATAGGGGCCCCCAACAACTTACTAAGAATATATTTTAACATATAAAAAGCGAGAATCCTGATGTCACGCAAACTCCGTAACGCTATCATTAATAATCACTAGCGGGTGACGTCACTCCACATGTAGCACCTCATTAATAATCACTAGCGGGTGACGTCACTCCACATGGAGCACCCTAATTAATAATCAAGGGCGGGTGACGTCACTCCATATGGAGCACCCCCCTCATTAATAATGAGAGGGTGACGTCACTCCACATGGAGCACCCACCCCTCATTAATAATGAGACGGTGACGTCACTCCACATGGAGCACCCCCCTCAATAATGAGACGGTGACGTCACTCCATATGGAGCACCCCCTCTCATTAATAATGAGAGGGTGACGTCACTCCACATGGAGCACCCCCCCTCATTAATAATCATGAGCGGGTGACGTCACTCCACATAGAGCACCCCCCTCATTAATAATCATGAGCGGGTGACGTCACTCCACATGGAGCACCCCCCTCATTAATAATGAGGGTGACGTCACTCCACATGGAGCAATCCCCTCATTAATAATCATGAGCGGGTGACGTCACTCCACATGGAGCACCCCCCCTCATTAATAATCATAAGCAGGAAACGTCACCACATGGAGAACCGCCCCTCCATTAATAATAATGATCGGATGACGTCACTCCACATGGGTGGGGGAGCCTCCTCCCTCCTCACCAAGAACGTAACCCTCAATAAAAAAACAGAACCCTCAAGTCACGCGAACTCCGTAACGCTGCTGAGACATAGAAGCAAAAAAACGACGTCATGATGAACAAGGGATATAATCTTGATTTAAAGCTTTCGTGACTGCAGGGATTCATATTCTTGGTTCTTTCGGTAAAGTCACGTAGAAGGGAAATAATAAAATAATAAAAATATAAAACAATAAAAATTCTCACGACGTTTCGACTGCAACACAAGCAATCATCACCTGATGGATCGTAAGGATTTACTTGACCAGTCTGTTGGGGGCCGCCGCAGGCTGTGGTTGTTTGCTTGTGTTGCAGTCGAAACGTGAGACTTTTTATTGTTTTATATTTAAATTATTTTTATTATTTCCCTTCTACGTGACTTTACCGAAAGAACCAAGAATAAGGGATATAATCGTCAAATAAAATAAGTCTGTGTTACCGGTCTTACAAATTTCACACTTATGGATGCACTGAATATGACGTCACTGTCTGCTTTTCGCTTGAATATTTCAGATGTACTGCGATACACCCGTCTTTAGACGGGCTGTGGGCTAGTTTATTTAGCTCTTTTTCACAGATGTCCAGTAGGGGCACGGGGTCAGAAGGTTACTACTACAGCAAACAATATAACAACACGATAGGAATGCGAAGTATAGGAAAGGTAAACAAACCACTTACAAATATAAACAAATAAAAATAACCATTTTTTTAATCTTACCAGGTAAAGCCCACTGAGATATTAACTTATTTTTCAGAAGCGACCTGGCCACAAATGATAGCTCACCAAAGTGGCTTATCATGTGGAAATGTATTGTAGCAAAATAATCTAAATGCATGTTTCTAAATGTGGAGGCAAAAACCGGAGGACCCGGAGAAAAAAAAATCTACGCGACCACGGGGAGAGAGAGACAGACACCGCAAACTCCAAATATACAGCAGGTGTGTGTGTCGGGATCGAACCCACGACCTCCTGCATACCAGGCGAGGTAGTTAACATCTCGCCACCATGCAAACTCCAACTATACAGCAGGCGTCAGTGTCGGGATCGAACCCACGACCTCCTGTCTACCAGGCGAGGTAGTTAACATCTCGCCACCATGCAAACTCCAAATATACAGCAGGCGTCAGTGTCGGGATCGAACCCACGACCTCCTGTCTACCAGGCGAAGTAGTTAACATCTCGCCACCATGCAAACTCCAAATATACAGGTGCCAGTGTCGAGATCGAACCCACGACCTCCCGTCTACCAGGCGAGGTAGTTAACATTTCGCCACCGTGCAAACTCCAAATATACAGCAGGCGTCAGTGTCGAGATCGAACCCACGACCTCCTGTCTACCAGACGAGGTAGTTAACATCTCGCCACCATGCAAACTCCAAATATACAGCAGGTGTCAGTCAATGTCGAGATCGAACCCACGACCTCCTGTACACCAGGCGAGGTAGTTAACATCTCACCACCATGCAAACTTCAAATATACAGCAGGTGTCAGTCATTGTCGAGATCGAACCCACGACCTCCTGTACACCAGGCGAGGTAGTTAACATCTCGCCACCATGCAAACTCCAAATATACAGCAGCAGGCGTCAGTGTCGAGATCGAACCCACGACCTCCTGCATACCAGGCGAAGTAGTTAACATCTCGCCACCATGCAAACTCCAAATATACAGCAGGCGTCAGTGTCGAGATCGAACCCACGACCTCCTGTCTACCAGACGAGGTAGTTAACATCTCGCCACCATGCAAACTCCAAATATACAGCAGGTGTCAGTCAGTGTCGAGATCGAACCCACGACCTCCTGTACACCAGGCGAGGTAGTTAACATCTCGCCACCATGCAAACTCCAAATATACAGCAGCAGGCGTCAGTGTCGAGATCGAACCCACGACCTCCTGCATACCAGGCGAAGTAGTTAACATCTCGCCACCATGCAAACTCCAAATATACAGCAGGCGTCAGTGTCGAGATCGAACCCACGACCTCCCGTCTACCAGGCGAGGTAGTTAACATCTCGCCACCATGCAAACTCCAAATATACAGCAGGCGTCAGTGTCGAGATCGAACCCACGACCTCCTGCATACCAGGCGAGGTAGTTAACACCTCGCGCCACCGTGACGACTGGGTCACTCACGGCTGTCACTAACAGCGAGGAGAGCAACAGCGGACTCCTCCTCGCAGCCTCTGTGTTGTATCCGCCGTGTGTGTGCGTGCGTGAAATACACGTCGTGCCCTGTGCCTCCTTACCCGGACTCTGTGTGCGTCCTTTATATAATAATCATAATCTATAATAGAGGGGCGGGGGGGAACTTTGTTGGGTTAGATCGCGTAAATATAAATGTGTCGTTAAACCCGCCACCACCCGGCACGGCCAACTTGGCGTCGGTTTGGCACATAAACAAAGCGTGCCAATTAGTTACTCGTTCAGCACTAACGGGTTGTGTGTTTTGGGCGAGTAAACCCACTACAACATTTTCCAATTCGAGTGCCGTGACGTTTCGTCGGTAATTACAACCAGCATCATCAGGCGACAGCCGGAATTGTGAAGAAATCCTCCTGTGCATCGAACCTGATCTAACCCAATAAAACCCCCCCTCTATTATGGATGATATTGGTCGCGAAAGCCGACGTGTTAAATCAGAATCTACTTCAAACTTGATTTGGAGCTTTCGTGACTGCAGGAATTACTCTTTGGTTATTTCGGTAAAGTAACGTAGAAAGAAAATAATAATTAATTAATAGCATACGACGTTTCGATTGCAACACAAGCAATCATCATCAGATACAAATGAAAGAGAAAACAAACCTAGTAAACTTAGAATTATAATGCAATACAACACAGAGAGTCGGCTAACATAACAGTCAACACCTTGCCTGGTTGATTACGTTCTTCCAAAGATTGCTACATTTGAGAGAGAGACAAAACACAGACACTGAGACACACAGACAGACACACAAGCAGAGACATATAACACAGAGACACACCGAGAGAGACACACACATAGGCACAGAGAGAAACAAAATATACTTGTTTGTTATTATATAATTACAATTTACTTATTTAACCATGAGAGCTACACCAAGTCGTATGACTCTTCCTGGGCAAGGTCTATTGGGTGGTTATATTGGAGGCCCATCTAAAGGGACGAATTCTCAAGACAGACGTCTAAACGTTACTCCAAACGTGTCGGATTGTCTTGAAAGCAATGGCAAAAGCGTTGTTCCAAAGCCTGGAATCTGCACAGTGGCGAAAACCACGATCAGCCCAGGAACAGAGCCTTGACATCGGAGTGGTTATAAGAAGGCTGTCCGCAGATCTCAAAGGGGACTCGTTCGATATTAAAGATTGTTGGATTAATTGCTGTAAATATTGAACGTTAGACGGCGAAAGCCCCCCCCCCCCCATCAAGAAATGTCTATTACTATTAGAACTATTTTATTCTACCAGGTAATGCCCATTGAGTTATATCGGGTTTTTTTCCAGAAGCGACCTGTCTGGCTATCACAAATGATAGCCCAAAGAAGTGGCTTATCATTGCGTGGAAATGTATATCAGCCAAATACTCCAATCGCTTCTTGGTTCTAAATGTGGAGGGAAAAACCGAAGGACCCGGGGAAAATCCACGCGACCACGGGGAGAGCGAGAGAGAGACACGCAAACTACAAATATACAGAAGGCGTCTGGGTCGGGATCGAACCCACGACCTCCTGTGTACCAGGCGAGGTAGTTAACATCTCCTAGCCACTGTAATAATGATGAGACACGCAAACTCCAAATATACATCAGGCGTAAGGGTGGGGATCGACCCACAACTTCCTGTATACCAGGCGAGGTAATTAACATCTCATCCACCGTGATGATGATGAGAGAGACACACAAACTTCAAATATACAGAAGGCGTCAGGGTCGGGATCGAACCCACGACCTCCTGCGTACCAGGCGAGGTAGTTAACATCTCCTAGCCACCATGGTGATGATGAGAGAGACACGCAGACTCCAAATATACAGCAGGCGTCAGGGTAGGGATCTAACCCACGACCTCCTGCACACCAGGCGAGGTAGTTAACATCTCATAGCCACCGTGATGATGATGAGAGAGACACACAAACTCCAAATATACAGCAGGCGTCAGGGTCGGGATCGAACCCACGACCTCCTGCGTACCAGGCGAGATAGTAAACATCTCCTCGCCACCGTGATGATGATGATGAGAGAGAGACACACAAACTCCAAATATACAGCAACAGGCATCGTCAGGGTCGGGATCGAACCCACGGCCTCTTGCACACCAGGCGAGATAATTAATATCTCATAGCCACCGTGGTGATGATGATTAGAGAGACACACAAACTCCAAATATACAGCAGCAGGCGTCAGGGTCGTGATCGAACCCACGACCTCCTGCGTACCAGGCGAGGGAGTTAACATCTCATAGCCACCGCGACGCCCAAAGGGGCCCTCCCCACAGTGGCCGAGCAGCAGCAGCAGCTGCATTGGAGCCGAGGCACCCGGGAACAACAACACCAACACCAGCATCAAGACGAAGAAGAAGCAGAACGAGAAGTGTTCACTCGTTGTTTATCTTTAACATCTCTAAACATCTCTAAAGATAAACAATGGGGTAGGCGGCGGGGGAGGCGGCAGTGGGCGCCATCCGTTGCCAAGCGCCGCCGTTGCTAGAGCCGCGCTGAGCTGGGCGAGTGGCGTGGTGAGTCTCGTGGTGAGTGTGGTGGTGTGTGTGCGTGTGTGTCTGTGCGTGTCTGTGTGTGCGTGTGTGGTGTGTGTGCGTGTGTGCCTGTGCGTGGTGTGTGTGCCTGTGTGTGGTGTGGTGTGGGTGTATGTGTGTGCCTGTGTGTGTCTGTGTGTGCGTGTGTGTGCCTGTGTGTGGTGTTTTGTGTATGCGTGTGTGCCTGTGTGTGTCTGTGTGGTGTGTGTGCGTGGTGTGTGCGTGTGGTGTTTGTGTCTGTGTGGTGTGTGTGCGTGGTGTGTGTGCGTGTGTGGTGTGTATGTGTGTCTGTGTTCGGTGTGTGTGTCTGTGTGGTGTGTGTGCGTGTGTGTCTGTGTGTGGTGTGTGTCTGTGCGTGTCTGTGTGTGGTGTGTGTGTGTGGTATGTGTGCGTGTCTGTGTGTGGTGTGTCTGTGCGTGTGTGTGTGGTGTGTGTGCGTGTGTGTGTGGTGTGTGTGCGTGTGTGGTGTGTGTGCGTGTTTGTCTGTGTGTGGTGTGTGCGTGTGTGTCTGTATGTGTGTTTGTCTGTGTGCGTGTGTGGTGTGTGTGCGTGTGTGGTGTGCTTGTGTGTGCGTGTGGGGTGTGTGCGTGTGCGTGTGTGTCTGTGTGCGTGTGTGTCTTCGCCGGTTGGAAACATTTAGGCTGGCCTGCCTACGATCCATCCTGGGTTTAACCTGCAGGCTGGATTGTGTGAGGAGCTCGCAAATCCTTGAAAGATCTGGGCAAAGTCCCATCGGTGAGCTCCTCCGGCAGGCAAGGCTGCGTTGGCTGGGTCATGTAGCCCGCATGCCCAGCCACCGCATGCCTAAACAGCTTTTGTTCGGCCGGATCGAGGGGGCTAAACGGGCACGGCACGGGCTAGAGAAGAGATGGAGTGATGTGGTACAGGAGGACGTGGAGCTGAGTGGACTTGCCGATGACTGGTACCAGCGGTGTCAAGATCGGCCTCTGTGGAGGAGGCTCGTGAAGGACGCTACTGGGCAGTTGGAGGCAGTCGCCCTCCAACAACAACGGAGGGCGGAGGAGCGACGCTCACAACAACGAGCGGAGCGCCGGGTGGATAAAACGCGGTGAAGTTGGCACAGTCGTGTTCACAGGTGGTGCATCTGCGGGTAATCCCCGCCAGTCAACCCATGGCACCTGCAGGGTCGGTCTCGTGACCGCCTGCCAGCAAAGAGCCTTTGCCACATCACGTGGCCTCAAAGTGCACCTAGCCTGGCACGGGCGCCGCGGCGACGCCACTGCCACTTCGTGGCGAATCCGCTACAGCTACCTGAGTTTGGTTCCTGCTCACGGCCAACGCCAGTGACGATTATTTGAACCGGTCCTGGGCCTTTCCTAGGTCGATTCAGCCTCAAATGAGTACCCGGTGTCTAAAACATCGCCACTGGGGAGACAAAGGCGGTCGGGCGTGGTGCTGGCCACCCACGCCCTCGTGTGCCGTGCCGGCCTTCATAGGTGCTGCTCGCTCACAGCACTTGCCCCTACAGTCTGTTGAGGCTACACGGGGTGATCTTTGTCATTCATGAATGTTTGACCATACTTCACCGCGCTGGTCAATGCGGGTTAATGAAGACGGGCAGCATGGGCAGAGAACGTGGAGGAGTGGCACGGGAGTCGAGCTGCTACTGCTGCCTATAGGGCGACTGCCTCCAATGGTAGCGTCCTCACGAGCCTCCTCCACCGAGGTCGATCTTGACACCGCTGGTACCGGTCGTCGGCAATTCTACTCAGCTCCACATCCTCCTGGACCGCATCAGCCCATCTCTTCCCCCATCTCTTCCTCCAGCCCATCTCTTCCTCCAGCCCATTTAGCCCCTTCCATCAGACCAAATAGAAGCTACTTTGGGCAAGTGGTGCCTCGGCATGCGGACTACGTGACCTACACTCACACTCGCTTCCTTTGCAGAACAGGGGGAGCACGCACAAACTGCGCACAGGAAGGCTCCCGAGTCGGAAATCGAACCCAGGAACTCATTGCCATGAGTATGATATCATGGGACCTTTTTTGCCAGTATTAAGTATGATGAATAATAGGTTTTACCCTTTCTGTCTTTGTGCTGATCGCCCTTTAGCGTTCTCTGGTCTGACACTGGTGAGACTTGGCTACAAAGAAGGATGTCTCTGGTGTAGGCCAATCAGTTTCATAAACGATGTATAGATCATTATATTATCAGAACACGTTCGTTTGCATGTTCACCACAAGTACGTGTGCTTAATGCACACTTGATTCATTGCAAAATGTATCTAATTGGTGTTTGGACATCTTAACACCTCCTGTTTTATTGTCAGACATGGTTACACCTATTCTAGTTTTGATTTGAAGCTTTCGTGACTGCAGGAATCCATACTCTTTCGGTAAAGTCACGTAGGTAGAAGACTAAATAAGAAATCACGACGTTTCGATCGCAACACAAGCAATCGTCATCAGGTAGAAAGATACAGCGGTAGAACTGCTGAACAAGAAATGGCTGCTGCAATAATAGCAGCCCTTTTATAATCTCTTGTTGCAGCAGCCCTTTCTTGATAGTAGGTTTTTACCCTTTTAACTGGTACAAAACAGTTTTGTACCAGTTAAAAGGGTAAAAACCTACTATCATATTTTGCCACTGGTAAAAGAGATCTCATAGTGTAAGCAGCCCTTTCTTGTTCAGCAGTTCTACCGCTGTATCTTTCTACCTGATGACGAGTGCTTGTGTTGCGATCGAAACGTCGTAATTTATTATTTATTAGTTCTTTTGGTAAAGTCACGTAGAAGGGAAATGATAAAAGAAAAAAATATATATAGCAAAATAATTTTTCATCACCTGATGATGATTGCTTGTGTTGCAGTCGAAACGCCGTGAGAATGTGATGATGATTGCGAAAGAACCAAGAATATGAATCCCTGCAGTCACAAAAGCTTTAAATAAAAATATATTCTTTACTTTTCTGCCTACGTGACTTTACCGAAAGAACCAAAGAGTACTATTCTAATTTTTCACGTCTGTTTTATTGTAAAACCTATTCTTATTTTTCTTCATAGTATGATATCAGTGTGTATAGACAGAAACGGATGTCTGCGAGTAGATTCGCATACATGCCCTGAAAGCGGTGAGCGTATAAATGCACGTATGTTGAAATGCGGTCCAGCAATGGGATATGTCTTGCTGCAATTTCCCCACAATCTTTGACGCATGAAACGTGCGTCTGAATTCGCGGCAGGGCCCTTCGCCGTTTGTGCCGAACGCGGTTTGGGTGGCCTCCGTGCGTACCACATGGCGAACGTTGGAGCTACGCGCGCAGAGCAGCGAGGCAAACTCACGCCCGAGGACGCCCGGTCACTCGGCAAGAGCCCCGTGTACGGAGTGCGGTGGCTGGACGCGTGTCTGCAAGAGACTCTCCTGCCAGGCGCGTCCTGGCACAAGGTCAGCGTGGATCCGGGTGGATGCGCGCGTATGTGCGCGCGAGCGGTAGTGGAGCGGGTAGCGCACTGCGCTACGAACCCGGCGACCCGAGTTCGATTGCCGCTCACGCGAATCATTGGTGGTGATTGTCTGCACCGGTCCTGGGCCTCCCCTAGATCGACTCGGCGTCAAATGAGTACCAGAGAAAATGGCGGCCGGGCGTGGTGTTGGCCACCAACCACCCCGTGTGACGTGCCGTCCTTTATAGGTGCTCTCCTAACAGCACTTGCCCCAACAGTCTGTTCAGGCTATATGGGGGATCTTTGTTTTCTCTCCCGAGCTCTGTGACCGTTAAAAAAGGCAAAGTGATTTCCCGCTCGGTTCGTTGATTCCGTTCCATCGGAAGTTGTTGGTGATGCCGGTTTGGCCGACAGCCGTTCCTCGATTTGGTTTGTGCAGATCTCAACGGAGGTCTCATCAGAAGCCCTCGACACGAGGAAAAGGTCACCGGGTAAAGAGCACCACGGTCAGAGGTCACCGAATGAAGGTTAGTGCACGTCATCACGGCTGCCACCTCTGAGATAGAGTACCTCACTGTGAAGGCGACTGTGCGATGAGTTCTGTGCGCTCGTAAAGCCGTCGACTTATTGCTCGCCGTCTTTCATTAAATACGGTTGCTGGGCACAGACCCAAAACGCCAAGCGGCCAGCAACAAGCGACACTGTCCATGTTATAAGAGATCGAGGCATTATTAAACTCACTTATTTTCCGAGCTCACCCCACGCTCCCTTAATCTCCCGCTCATAACCGCCACCTTTACCATTGCATGGCTACCACTCATGAGCCTCATTCATTCAGTCCATTCATCGTCATTTGCTGTCATCAGTTTGGCTTTCACGTAATTCACGCACCACAGATTTGCCACCATTGCTTCCTCTCATCTATTTTATTCACAATTACGTTCACATGCTGTGCAAATTGTTAATTTTGTGTAATGTGCCTTGGATAAGGTGCCATATAATTTCTTTTAAGATAAGATTAACATGTGTCTTGAATCGAGCAAGGTTATTATTGTTATAAGAGCGTGGGGAGAGAAGATACAATGATGATGGAAGGAGGGAATTCATAATATAGGGGTTTGGGTCATATCGCGTTGTTTATAAATGTGTCGTAACCCTCCACCACCCGACACGGCCAAACAGTAAAAAATGTGTCACGTTTTTCAAAGGACAAAATAATTCACCTTTTTAGCCCACCGGTGTGCTGTAGAGAGAATGATCATTTTAATTTGAGTAGTACGACGTTTCGCTGATAATTACAATCAGCTTCATCGGGCAAGTATGGTGAAGCTCTCCTGTTGCTTCCGGTCTTAAATAGAGCAGCATCAGGTTTACGACACATTTATAAATAACGCGATCTGACCCAAAAACCTATATTATGAATAATATTGGTCGCGAAAGCCTACGTGTTAAAAAGGAGGGAATTCCACAGCAGAGTAGTGCAAGGAAAGAAGCAGAGAGAGAAGTGAGGTGACTTGCAGTGTGGTGAGTGGGTGGGTAGGAGAGTGGATGAGCGAGGAGTAAGTGAGTGTGTTGCTTTGACCTGCAGTGTGGTGATTAAGTGAGTAAGTGATGAGTGGGTGTGTTGTTGTGACCTGCAGTGTGGTAAGTGATGAGTGCGTGAGTGGTTGATTGTGTTGTTGTGACCTACAGTGTGGTGAGTGGGTGGATGAGTAAGTGGGTTAGTGTGTTGCTGTATCCTGCAGTGTGGTAGGTAAGTAAGTGATGGGTGGGTTAGTGGGTTAGTGTGTTGCTTTGACTTGCAGTGTGGTGATTAAGTGAGTAAGTGATGAGTGGGTGTGTTGTTGTGACCTGCAGTGTGGTAAGTGATGAGTGGGTGAGTGGGTTAGTGTGTTGCTGTATCCTGCAGTGTGGTGAGTAAGTAAGTGATGAGTGGGTTAGTGGGTTGTAGTAACCTACAGTGTGGTGAGTGAGTAGGTGATTGTGTTGTCGTGACCTGCGGTGTAGTGGCGCTCGAACGCAGCGTGGATGAGATGGAACAGTCAGTCCCATTGACATGAGCCACATCTTCTAAAACTGTAGAAGTGTACCTCCAAAACCGACACCCCGTGTGTATTTACGAGACCGTGACACGTGTGAGCACGAGGTCTCCTGATTGTGTGGAACTGCCCGCGTCGCGCGAGCTCCCCGTTGACGAGGAGGAGGAGGAGCCGTCTGCCTCATCTCTCATCCCCTCCCAGACTCCGTGGCGGCGTTCGTGGACGGCACCCGCGTTGCGGTCGCTGCCGCGGCCAGAAGGGCGATGGCGCAGGAAGCGGCGCGTCAAGGGGAGCCGGTGCGCCGCTCGGTTGGGCTGCAAGGTGAGGGATTTCGCAAGGAGGGATTCGTGGCCATTGTTACGATTAACGGCCATTGTTACGATTCGCGGCCATTGTTACGATTCGCAGCCATTGTTACAATTTGCAGCCATTGTTATGATTCATGGCCATTGTTACAATTTGCAGCCATTGTTATGATTCGTGGCTATTGTTACGATTCGTGGCCATTGTTACGATTCGCGGCCATTGTTACAATTTGCAGCCATTGTTATGATTCGTGGCTATTGTTATGATTCGTAGCCATTATTAAGATTCACAGCCATTGTTACAATTTGCAGCCATTGTTATGATCCATGGCCATTGTTACGATTTGCAGCCATTGTTACAATTTGCAGCCATTGTGATGATTCATGGCCATTGTTACGATTCACAGCCAGGTTAGTGTGTTGCTGTATCGTGCAGTGTGGTAGGTAAGTAAGTGAGATTAGATTAACATGCGTCTTGAATCGAGCAAGGTTATTATTGTTATAAGATACAATTCATGGCCATTGTTAAGATTCACAGCTATTGTGAAGTGTCGAAGGCTTGCTGACAGGGGGTCATGGAACAGGCCTAGGTGCTATGGGTTGGCCGACTGAGATGACTGCCAGATGCACCGGCTTTACCCCCTAATCACACCAACCGCTGTGGCAGCAGCGTCCGTTGCTTACATAAGGTGTGCTTCTGTGCGGCTTCCGCTGTGCGTGCCAGGCAGTGCTGTGCAGTGGCCTCGTGTTGTGAAACTGGGACCCCCCTCCCTCTGCCAGGCTCCAGGAGCGAGCTGCTGGGAGAGTCTATGTGCGCCGTGCTGGGGGTCGGGCCTGAGTGCCTGGACAGAGTGTGCTCGCGACTCACGGGCAAACTCCTCCCGGCACGGCTCCGTGGAGAAATATGGTGCCGGTCTCTTGGGTTTGTGACGTTGTTATAAATTTTCACATAAGCCACTTCGTTGAACTATAATTTTCACCCATTTTCACCCCGGGGTCGCTCGCTCGCCTCCTTGTCGCTCGTATGTCGCCGTGGTTGCTGTTCCCAAGAATCTCGCTCATTGATTCCCCCACCCGCATTGAGAGACGCGGTCTCTAGCAGGCATTGTTTCATCTCATCCGTACTGTGGTCAACCGCCACCACACTGCAGGTCGCAAGGATACATTTGTAGGGCTGTTACGGGAGGGCTGTAAGTGCATACGATCCAATGGGTAACAAACACAGTGGGCGGAGTTACGGGAGTACACGGGGGGTGCCCGCAACGACGTCCGCGTCAGGCAGCCTGGGGGGTTGGGATCCTGGTGAGGGGTATAAAGGGGGAGGACAGAGAGAGCTCGGGGCTCAGTCTGGGAACGAAGGAGGAAGAGTGAAGATCCTCTAGCTAGAGCCCTGGACTCCCCTCGACGCCGCCCTTGTCAGGGCTGCAGAGGATCGAGCCAGAGGCGTGGTTCCGTGAACCAGGGTTAGACCCTGGGACTCCGGAGACCGTAGCCCGTCTCACCAGTGTCGGGCCAGTTAGCCTCCCCTAGCCCGTTAGAGGAGGACTTGGGGATAGGTGAGATTAGCTAGGGGGTATCCCCAGTTATCCGGGTGAGGGGGCCGCTACCCCCTCTAGTGTTGTCCTGTACCGACAAGCTGAAATAAATATACGTGTGCCTCAACCTGGGTGTCCAGCGTCTTCACCGGTACTTCATCTGGTGTCAGAAGTACTACGGACATGGAAACACGTCAGACAGCTCGAGCCAGAGTACCGGAGGAGGACACTGCTGAAGTCGTTGAGCCCGAGGCGGCTCACCAAGACATGGCGCAGCCGGGGGCCGACGCGTTCCTACCGGGGCATCGGCATGAAGAGGGGCCGCAGCCAGACGCGCTACGGCTGGCTCACGAGAGACTGGCGGAGCTACTGTACGCCGCTGCCGCCACGCTGGAAAACATCACGCGGCTGGGGGCTGGTGGTCCACCACGGGGCGAGGGGAGTCGTCGACCTGAGCGCCTTCCCGCCATTTCTGAAGACTCCAACTTTGAATTTCCCGCCATCGTCACGGCAGCTGCGGAGGGCGTGGCCGGGCTCAACCTTGGGTCCGACACCGCTCTCGCTGGGACAGCGGCGTCATCTCCAGCGGAGGGAGCGTCATCACATCCGCGACAGGCGATTCCATCTGCCATTCGCGCCGACGCACAGCCGAGTCCCGGGGATAGCAGCCTACAGACTTCCAAGGCGAACGCTGCGCTGCAACAACGGCTGCCTCCGCTGAAAGAATTTGTTGGTGCAGAGGGCGACTGGGGCGGCTTCCAGCGACGCTTCATCGCCCACCAAGAAATGGCAAGGTGGTCCGACGATGAAGCCCTCTGCGCGCTGCCGGCGCTCCTCGACGCAGACGCGCTCGCCGCCCTCACATCGGCGCCGAAAGAGAAGCGGTCTACTCTGCCGAAGGCACTACAACTGCTGGCCGGGGTCTATGGACCTTCAGCGGAATGCAGAGAGCAGTTCTACGAGCGCAAGCGGGGTGAGAAGGAGTCGCCCCTGGCATACAGGACGAGCCTCCTAGCGCTGGCTAAGACGGCTTTTCCCCGTATGGACGACGATGGCGTGGACGCGATGGTCACGGAGAAAATACTCCTCCTGGCAGACGACCTGGACATCGCTGTCGTCGCACAGGAGGACGCCGAGATGACCTCTCTTCAGGCGGCGCGCCTCCTTCACGCCAACCTTCTGTCCCTGCGGCGGAAAGCCAGCAGGGCATCGGCAGGGCGTGCGGTGGCTGCAGCCACCCTTCCGACGGAGGAGCTCTTCGCCGTCGACCATCGACGGCAACAGGCGCAAGAAGTACGGTCGGCCCGGGACGGGTCAAGCCGTTTCAACCGCCCGTCGTCTCCACCGGGGCTCCCGCGGTGTTTCAACTGCGGCGTCCGGGGCCACGTCGCCTCGGGGTGCCGCTCTCCTCGACAGCGCGGGACGACGCCTCGACGGGACGCCGGGCCTCCTCCTCCCAAGCTCCAGCAACATGACCCGGCGAGTCGCGGCACCACACATGTTTGGCCAAAGCACCTACCCGTTGCACGCTCTCGCACCACAACAAACGGGGGGCCGATGTCGCGTTGCGAGGGGCCAACGCGGATCACTGCGGGGACTCAAATCGAGCCCAAACAGTGGTCCGTGTTGGCCCATCGCGTGGTAGCCGCGTCGTCAGGGTCGTCGGCCGTGGTCGGACACATTGACGGGGTAGAAGTACGCATCTTGGTCGATACGGGGGCATCGGCGACAATCATTTCGGAATTAATTTACAATATTCTGCCCGTACAAAGCCGGCCTTTACTGCCGGTTAACGTCCCATTCTATGCCGCTAACGGGGGCTCTCTCGGCATCATGGGACAGATTCGAGCGCAAATTTCTATTGGGGACATCAAATTGTCGGGGCCGATTTTCGTTTCCTCCTCGCTGGCGGTTCCGTGCCTGCTGGGGACGGATTTCTTAGGTAAAATGCCCATTCGTATTTTGATCGACCAAGGATGCATTGAGCTTCCATCGGGGCGGCGCATGGCGTTCCTGCCATCCCCTGCGGCGGCTCGGTCGGCGTTCGCGACGGTACCGGCGTTCGTCGTTAAAACTGTTCGTGTGCCGCCGGGAGCTCAAATGCTAGTGCCTCTGAAACTTCGTAAGCCCTTCGCTAAGGGCATAGGGGATCAGGGTGTTTTGCTGGGACCGTCTAGGGCCGGGGTTAATGGGCCTCATTTGATTCCGGCCCAGACCGTCGTAAGAGGGGACGGGGACCCTTTCATCGCGGTCCTCAATGTGGGATCGCAGACGGTGGTGGTTCCTCAAGGGACGGTGCTCGCTCACGCGACGCCAGTGCCCTGCGAGGAACCTGTCGCGAACCACGTTGGCACTGCTTCCCGGATGCTCCCACATTCAGACAGCGATGAAGGGTGGCTCGACGCGCTTTGTGCGGGATCGACGGACCTGACAAATTCAGAGCGCCAACAGCTTAGAACGCTACTGAGGGAATTTTCCGACGTTTTCAGTCGAGATAAATATGATTTGGGTTGCACTCACCTGCTGCGTCACCATATTGACACGGGTGACAGCCCGCCAATTCGCCAAAATCCGTTTCGGTTAAGTCCCGCCGAAAAGGACCATGTCAAATCGGCTGTTGATGACATGTTAGCCGCCGACATCATTTCTCCCTCCACCAGCCCTTGGGGAGCGCCGATCGTCCTGGTTAAAAAACAGGACGGCTCGTTGCGGTTTTGCGTGGATTTTCGGCGCCTTAATAAAATTTCGGTTGCCGACGCATACCCGCTCCCACGGATGGACGAATCGCTGGACGCCTTGGCGGGAGCGCGATTCTTCTCCACACTAGATTTACTTTCGGGATTCTGGCAGCTTCCTCTGGACGATGATTCTAAGCCTAAAACTGCTTTCCGTACACCGCACGGCCTGTTCCAATTCAACCGGTTGCCGATGGGCTTACACTCAGCGCCGGCAACTTTCCAGCGATTGATGGAATTGGTTTTGGCTGGATTGCAATGGGAGTCGTGCCTGATTTATTTGGATGACGTTATTGTCTTTGGTAAAACTTTTGACGAACATCTCCAGAGGTTGCGGGCGGTTTTCCTAAAGATGCGGGCTGCTAATTTGAAATTTAAGCCCCAGAAATGCCATTTGTTACGCGAGTCGGTGCGTTATCTGGGGCACATCGTAGGGCGCTCGGGTATTGCTACCGATCCCGCCAAAACGCAGTGTGTCAGCTCCTGGCCGACTCCCACCACGGTGGGAGAGGTCAGGAGTTTTATTGGCTTCGCATCATATTACCGACGCTTCGTCGCTAATTTTGCAACGATTGCAAAACCCCTACACGCGTTAACATCAAAAGGGGTCCGGTTCCACTGGGGTCAGGATGAGGAAGCCGCTTTCTGCTCCCTTCGGGACGCGCTGGTGAAGGCTCCTCCCTTGATTTACCCAGATTTTTCGAGGCCGTTTTTGCTCGACACCGACGCGAGCAACACAGGTATTGGAGGCGTGCTTTCCCAGGTGGTTGACGGCGTGGAACGGGTGGTCGCGTACGGCAGTCGGGTGTTGTCTCCAACGGAGCAAAGATATTGTGTCACCCGTAGGGAACTGTTGGCAATCGTCTATTTCATCCAACAGTATCGCCCATATCTGTACGGTCGGCATTTCACCGTCCGCACAGATCATGCGGCACTGCAGTACGCCCTGAAGGTTCAACAGCCATCGGGACAATTGTCCCGATGGTTGGAGGTCCTCCAGGATTTCAGTTTTGAAACCACTTATCGTAAGGGCGTTCGCCACACCAACGCTGACGCTCTGTCGCGGATGCCAACCGCCTCCGAATGCGCATGCCTCCTGGGGTCGGGGCGTTGCAAGCCAGTAGGGGACATGATGGTTCCGGTCCTGGCGGCGGCCGCCGACGATGAAACGGTAGTCCCCATTGATATCGCCGAACAGGGGAGAGATTCCCTGCTTGGATTGCCCGTTGATGAATGGGGGCGCCTCCAGTTGGAGGATGCCTCCCTCCTCGCGTTGCGTCGTCGCGCCGGGGAGAGGGGGCGTGTGACGGGTCATGCCGACGCATGGGAAACCCATGCGGGCTTACTTATGCATTGGGACGGGAAATCCCAGCGTCACCGGCTGGTGGTCCCTTCTGGCCTACGGGGTAAGGTGGTGTGGGCTGCTCATGAGCGCCTCCTCCACCTAGGTACCCAGAAAACACTCGCCTTGCTCCAGCTGAATTTTTTTTGGCCGGGTATGACAAGGGATGTCGCTGATCTGTTGGCGGCATGCCCTCAGTGTGCGCAGCGCAAACCACCGGCACGGGAGTCGAACCCGCCCTTGCAATCCATCCAGGTCTCCAGAATAAATGAACTGGTCGCACTGGACATTCTGGGGCCATTCCCCGCCACCTCCAGGGGAAATAAATATTTGCTTACTGGGGTCGAATATTTTACGCGCTGGCCTATGGCCTGGCCCCTGGCGAATCAGTCGGCAGCAGCCATCGTCGACGCCTTTGTCCAAGGTTATGTCATGGACAAAGGTGCCCCGGAGCGGTTGTTGACCGACCAGGGTAGAAATTTTTCGGGGAAACTCCTAAAACAAGTCTGTGATCTCCTAGGAACGAAAAAAATTCGAACCTCTCCCTATCACCCGCAAACGGACGGGATGGTCGAGCGTCTGCATCGCACCATCACGTCTATGTTGTCGCAGCAAGTTTCGGACTCACAGGCTGATTGGGACTTACAAATTCAAGGGGTTCTAGCGGCATACAGATTGGCTCCCCATGCTGCGACGGGGTTTTCACCTTTCTTTCTTATGTATGGCCGCGAACCCGACCCACCTGTTCGGGCACAGCTGCAGATCCCCGTGCCGCTGGGCAAATCTAAATTGGACGATCACGTTAAATTTAACCTTGACAAACTGACTGAGGCGCGGGATGCGGCGAGGCTAAATTCTGACAGGCGTCAGAAGGCGAACGAGCGCCTCAGACTGGCTCGCGCGCACGTGCTGCAGTGGAAGCCGGGGGACAGGGCATGGCTGCACTGTCCCCAGGTACCACTCGCGACCTCCTCTAAACTCGTACGCCCGTGGCGGGGCCCCGTCGAGGTTGTTGAGGTTTTGAGGCCTCAGTGCGTTCGAATCCAATGGGGGAGGCGCCGGTGGTTTGTACACCCCTCTAGGCTGAAGCCGTTTGTTGCGGTGCGGGGGCCCACGCCACGCACGCGAGGCCAAGCATGTGGGGGGTCGACCGACTCGGAGGGTCCGTCGCTGCTCTCGCCTGATGTGTTGCCGGCTGTCCCACCCACAGGTGCACCGGGAATGACGGGCTCACGCCCTGGAACCCACACAGGTGATGCCGACAGTCGCGCGACTTCAATCGCGACCTCACCTCGAATGGGACAGCCGCCACCGGATGGTCCGCCGTCCGGGGTTGCCCCGTGTGACGGGCCTGCGGCAAGGACGCGCGCTAAAATGCGCAGACTCTTATAATATACAGCAGGAAGAAAAAGAAGAAAAAAAAAAAAAACTTTTTTTTTTATTTATTTTCCTTCACGTGTCATGGTTACTGTATGCTGCGTCGGTGGTGTGCTCCTTGCACACTGTGTGTGTTGTGTTGTGTGGGCGCGGTGTGTGTGTTGTGGGTGCGTTGTGTGTCGTGGGTGTGCTGTGTGTGCTGGGGGGAGTTCCTGGCTAGTTGTATATACGTGCTTTTACGGATTTCGTATTTATGCGGGGGGGGGGGTGCGTCGGACATTCCTTTCGGGGGTATGGTTGTTGTTCTTGTTGTTGTTCTTCAATTTGCATTTTGTTGAAAAAAATGAGGCACACACGGGGTCGAGGGGTAAATGTTCCTTTATTTGGAATTGTTGCAGCCGGGACGGCTGCGAGCTGTAATGGGGGGGGTGATGTAGGGCTGTTACGGGAGGGCTGTAAGTGCATACGATCCAATGGGTAACAAACACAGTGGGCGGAGTTACGGGAGTACACGGGGGGTGCCCGCAACGACGTCCGCGTCAGGCAGCCTGGGGGGTTGGGATCCTGGTGAGGGGTATAAAGGGGGAGGAC
This sequence comes from Lampetra fluviatilis, assembly GCF_964198595.1. Taxonomy (NCBI): domain Eukaryota; kingdom Metazoa; phylum Chordata; class Hyperoartia; order Petromyzontiformes; family Petromyzontidae; genus Lampetra; species Lampetra fluviatilis. The sequence goes on along the minus strand of NC_136326.1, from coordinate 7,672,794 downwards.
AGAGAGAGCTCGGGGCTCAGTCTGGGAACGAAGGAGGAAGAGTGAAGATCCTCTAGCTAGAGCCCTGGACTCCCCTCGACGCCGCCCTTGTCAGGGCTGCAGAGGATCGAGCCAGAGGCGTGGTTCCGTGAACCAGGGTTAGACCCTGGGACTCCGGAGACCGTAGCCCGTCTCACCAGTGTCGGGCCAGTTAGCCTCCCCTAGCCCGTTAGAGGAGGACTTGGGGATAGGTGAGATTAGCTAGGGGGTATCCCCAGTTATCCGGGTGAGGGGGCCGCTACCCCCTCTAGTGTTGTCCTGTACCGACAAGCTGAAATAAATATACGTGTGCCTCAACCTGGGTGTCCAGCGTCTTCACCGGTACTTCACATTCACCCACTCATTCACTCGCTCATCCAGTCACCCGCTCACTCACTCACTCATGTTTTACTATCACCATGGCTACTGTTCTCGTGGACTTTGCCCATTGCTTCTTCAACCCATGTTGAGGGGTGTCACGGTGGCGAGCTGTTAATTCCCTCGCCTGGTATACAGGAGGTTGTGGGTTCGATCCCGACACTGACGCTTGCTGCATATTTGAAGTTTGCATGTTCTCCGCGTGGTGGCATGGATTTTTCTGCAGGTCCGCCGGTTTTTCCCTCCACATTTAGAAACATGCGCTCAGAGTATTTGGCTGTTATAAATCTTCACATAAGCCACTTCGTTGAACTATAATTTGTGGCCAGGTCGCTTCTGAAAAGAGCTATATAGCTCAGTGGGCCTTACCTGATAAAATAAGAAAAATTGTTTAATAGTTTTAAGACGATGCGATCTCTAAAAGACTCTGACTGTTGTTTTCTCATCCATCCTGTGTTCAACCACCACACACCAGTAAATGTTACAGCCTCACATCGGTTCTCTGCTGTGTCCCCTTGGTGTGGAACTCTCTATATCGCTTTGCAGATCCGCAACATCAAATGCACTCTGATTTTTAAGAAACATCTCCAGGCCTCTATCTATTTTGTCTCCGCGCCTCTGAGTTGTGGACTTGTCTGCAAAATCTGCCGTGTTATAAATATTATTATTATTAACTGAAGCAGTTGTTAATAATGAAATGGTAACCAGTTACCGGTTAACAAGCCCGGCTGTTCCACAGGGGTGCATGCGAGGGGGAGGCGTGGGAGCAGTTCCGGCGGAAAGTGTGGCGTGGCGTGGATCAGATGGGGATGACGCACGCCACGCAATCTCCCGTCGCGCACCTCATCCGCAACACGGTGACAGAGGTGAGTGGGTGCGCACCGACGCTGCGCGCAAAATCAACAGCAGCAGCCGCCATTCGCCAATATGTGGTGGGAACGGCACCGCGGCGCTTGTGCCAGGCTAGGTGCAGTTTGAGGCCATGACATAAAGTGTCGAAGGTCATGGGACAGACCCAGGTACCATGGGTTGACTGACTGAGATGATTGACAGATGCTCAACTCGTGCTGCCCACTGTGCCAACTCGCTGCGTTTTACCCGCCCGGCGCTCCACTCGTTGTTGCGAGTGCCGCTGCTCCTACCCCCGCCGTTGCTGGAGGGCGACTGGCTACGACTGCCCAGTAGCGTCAAGGTGCACATGGTGCACACACACATGGACACACGAAATTAAAATGGCCTGGATCAAAACACCGGAGAGTGTGCGTAGTTAATGAGCCAGCCGGGGGTTAATCGAGAGCGGGGCTCTTGGGGTGTGGAGGAGGCAGCGGCCGTATGTCATCTATCGCGATTCGTTCATCTGGCGGGTCAGCAGACTGCAAGGCAAACAGTACACAGGCGATGCATCGTCGAGCGAACGTTCACCGACGAACGTTCACTCGCCGCGTGCTCGCCCGTGCCTCCGTGTCGCCCACCCCCCCACCTGCGCAGAAGCTGCGCGGGAGCGGCTGGCTGCAGCGCACGTACATCTCGGGCGATGGGCTGGCATTCACTCTCGTGTGCGACGTCCTCAACGTGCTGTACACGCACGGCCGCGTGTACGCGCCCCACCTCGTGTACCGCCTCGTGCCGCTGCACCTCGCCTTCGCATCCGGGCACCCGCACGGTGCGTGAGGGGGCGCCGAGGGCCCGACGGCCCTGAGCGCCGGGCGTCGACATCGTGTCGGTCAATAATGACAATGATATGTGTGTACGTATGTACATTGAACTTCTTTTGTCACCGTACGTCATCAACCATGTTAATCGGAGGTGCCGGGGAAGGACAACAAATTAAACACAAAAAGCAGCTTTAAAGAAATGAAAGCGATGAAGAGGTTTTCCTGTAAGAAGTGTACATTCACAGTGGGCTCTTTATTCAGCCTACGCACAAGCCACATGCAGTCGTGGGGAGCTAACGCCACGGCGACCCGAGTGATCGTTAGCCCGTCCCTTTATTCCCTTTTGGGTCCCTCTCGATCCTTCCCACCCGTTCTCCACTTTAACCGCGCAGTCCTATCCCAGCCGCCACCAAACGCCCTGAAGAAACACCTTAACATCCTCTCTGCTAACGCTCCCCGCGGTTTCCCAATCGGACGCCCGCTCCATGGCCGGTTAATCGGCTTGTCTGGCTGGTGCGCGATGACCGGCGGCGTTCCTGACTGATTGTTTTTCGAACGACGCGGCCATCAAAGCTGCTATTTGGCTGCGGCATAGTTCAATTTAATAATAGGTATACGTCTCTCGGTAATCCGGTAATCAGGCCCCGAGAATGATACCGGTATTTATATCGTGCCCCAAAACGAAAAGCCTCGGGGCACAGTATCGAGGGGTTATTTTAGCCTAGAGGACATTTCAGCGGCAGCTGTTTCTATGCAACACAAGGTGAACGCAGCAAATGGCCATTAGGCTGCTAGTACTAGGCAATATTGCTTCTTGTTATCCCGATTGAGTACTTTTCAGGTACATTTTCAGCTTTACGCCGTTGTTTTCCAATGCCGGTTACATTGTATGGAGGGATTTTTTGGCTATGGGAGGAAACCAGAGAACCCCGGCGCAAACTCGTGCAGAACAGGGGGTGAACATACACACACTGCGCGCAGAAAGGCACCCGCGTCGGCAAAATCGAACCCAGGGCCTTCATGCTGCGAGGCACGAGCGTTACCACTGCACTACCGCCACCCTGCATGCCTAACGCGGTCCGTCGGTGGATATTCTCACAGTTGTTCAGTTCATTTATTTGGTATAGCCCTGTGAGCCATTCGGCTCTTGAATGCAAATGCAACACACAAAAACATGAACAAGAAAACATCTTAAAGTTCTAGATTTGAAGCTTTCGTGACTGCAAGGATTCATACTCTTAGGTTTTTTCGGTAAAGTCACGTAGGTAAATTTTTTAATAATAATATAATAAAATAATAATAAATGAAAATAACTAAATTAAATCACGACGTTTCGGAAGCAACACAAGCCTCCGTCATCAGGTGTTACTGCTCCACTAAAATTATGCTACAGTAATTTAAATGAAATCACGTCGTGATTTAATTTAGTTATTTTCATGTATTATTATTTAATTTAATTATTATTTTAAAAATTTACCTACGTGACTTTACCGAAAAAACCTAAGAGTATACATCTTAAAGTGACTACGCGCAATAGAAAAATCCAGGCAAAATAGCAAAGTCTTTCAGAAAAAACACCGCATTTCAATGCTGTGTGCAAAAATCCCAGTGGGATGCAAGTCAAACAATAACAACCACAAGACAACAAACAAATATGGCTAAACCAAAAGTTTTCGAAATCACCAAAATAAAGCTATAAAAACAACGTAACAGTGATCATAGGAACTGTGATTCAAATTTAACAATAAACGAAAAACATAACATGTACGACCAAACTTTGCAGCCATAGCTGGCAGCATGAGTCACTCCATAACAGCGGGAGTATCAGTAGGAGTACAACATTTTTCAATGCACCTTTAAAGATCAGCACACTATAATCAAAACTCAATATCATACTTTGCAGTGGTCATCCGGAGCGATACATTTGATTTCAGGCCACTGAATAGCAGTGGCAGCTAGGGCTGTACAACTCCTCTAGAGCAGTTTTCGTTTTGCCTTCCCATGCAAATCAATCCGTCTCCGAGTCGTAACCGCCGCGTGTCCACCTCCCCTCCCCCCCCGCTCGCCCCCCACCAGAGGTCGCAACCGGGTACCCGATACCCGTACCCTACCCGATACCCGGCTACCCGTACCCGACCGGGTACGGGTACTCGTTTGCGACTCTGGTGTGGCCGGGTACGGGTATGGGTAGACCGTGAGTCACTGGTGAGTAACTGTTTGTCACTCATTTCCCAACGTCTTGTCTCTTCTCACAATTCAAGTTCCTAGAATCAACCCACCCGCGCCTGCAACATGGCTTCATCCCAGAGGTCGCAATCAGGTACCCGATACCCGTACCCTACCCGTACCGGGTAGGGTACGGGTACGGGTACGGCCAGGTACGGGTACGGGTACCCGTTTGTGACCCTGGTGCGGCTGGGTACGGGTAAGGAATCAAAACCCGTTTGCGACCTCTGCCCCCACCCCACCGCAGCAGAGGCCACACTGCAGCTTGCCTTCCACCTCAACGCGCTCCTTCAGAAGCACTTCCCGGAGTGGCGACGCATCGCCGACATCTCGCAGCGAGTGGTCGCGCGGCTGCAGGAGGGCGACCCGCACCTGCACGCGCGGCTGCTGAGGCTGACGCGCGACGTGGCGGCGCCACACACGCAGGTGGGAGCGGTGCCCCGGGCGCGCACGACGCCGCTGGGTCGTGGGAACCGGTGGCGCGGCGGACGGCACACTGCACCCGCGCCGCGGTTGCAACGAAAACGAAACGTCTCAGGGGCACGGGTTTGGGGTTGGCAGCTGTCCCTTTGAGGCGCGAGCTGAAATGCAGCGCCCAGTGGAGTGGGCTTCACGGGGAGACGTTGCCATTGGTTGTTGTTTCAAAATAAGCGATTTGCGAGCCGTTTTTCAAAATGTGGCAAATTTGGACCGTGACACCGGCAAAAGTCGGATCCGACGTCCCGTGGCAAGCATCAGCAGTTATCATCTAAACGGTCTTGGAGTTCCCTCTAGGTCTACTCGGCCTTAAAATGGGTCCCCGGTGCAAAAGCAGCCGAGCGTGGTGCCGGCCGCACGGCTGCGGTTTCGTCGCCCGAGCCACAAACCGGTCGCGTGGCTGGCGCGGACGGCGTGCTGCTCCGACAGAAGGAATTCCGGAGCCTCCTGGAGTGGGGCGACGACGAGGAGAAGCAGAAGCATCCGCACACGGGCGACGGGGAGCGCGGAGACTCTGGAGGAGACTCGGTGGAGCACGGGGACCCGCACGGCCCCCTGCCCAGTATCCTGCTCGTCTTGCGCAAGTGGATCGGAGAGGTGCACCCCACGAGCCCCTCCCTCCGCGCCTGCCGCGTGTAGAGCGGTGGCTAGCGCACGCGTCCCACCCAGCGCAACTGCCTACGACATTCACCTGCCAGGTTCTCTTCTGAACCTCCAAGTAAGGTGGGAACAGGCGAGAGTGCCCCGCAAGGACAGGCGCGTTCAGTCTCACGGCTGGTGAACAGTACCCGACTGCACCACACACACGCTGCACTACGATCACAGTGGCCAGTCCTGGGCCTCCCCTAGATCGACTCGGCCGCAAATGAGTACGTACCTGGCGTGGTCTACAAACGACAGTACCAAGGAGACAAATGCGGCCTGGTTGTGGCGTTGGCCACACCACAGCCCCTTGTGCACAGTGCCGGCCTCAACAGGCGCCCACTAACGTAATTTGCTCCGACAGTCTGTTAAAGGCCGTGCGGGGGACCTTTGTCTTTTTTGCAGGCGTTCGTGAGCGTGCTGTCGGCACCGGCCGTGCTGCTGCTGTGGGACCAGCTGTTCCTGAGCGCGTGGGATGAGCGTGTGTTTGTGGATTCGTGCCTCGCGCTGCTGTTGCTGCTCAGGGACCAGATCATGGCGTGCGCCGACTGGAGCTCGCTCATCCAGGTCCGAGTGATGGCGCACACCGGCATGCGTGCGTGTACCTGCGTGTGTACCGCCGCGCATGTGTGTGTATTAACGTGCCTGTGTACCTTTGTGTACAGACAAAGTGGCGGCCGGGCGTGGTGCTCATCTGCCATTCCTCATCTGCCATTCCGGCCTTCATAGGTGCTCGCTAACAGCACTGGCTCAAACTGTCTGTTAAGGCTATACGGAGATTTTGCCTTTGTATGTTCGTGTGAGGAGTGGTTGTGTAGCGGTTAGCACGTCGCACTGCCAACCCGGCGACGCGAGCTCGGTCAACACCAGTGACTATTATTCGAAGCGGTCCTGGGCCTACCCTAGGTCGACTCGGCCTCAAATGAGTACCTGGTGCCATGTGTGTATATCGCCACTGGGGACGGAAAAGGCGGCCGGGCGTGGTGTTGACCGCCCACCCCCTCGTGTTCCGTGTTTGCCTTTATAGGTACTCGCAAACAGCACATGCCCCAACAGTCTGTTAAGGCTATACTGGGGATCTTTGTCTTTGTAGGCAATTGCAAGGCCGTGACTTTACCTACTTCCACGATGTATTCATGATAGTTTTAGTTTTCTCGTTCATACAAATTGCGTCGCTCACAATCGTGGAAGAACCACAGTCGAGCGGGGGAAGGCAGCAGTTGCCAGGTGGCAAGCCGACGCTACCCACGATTGCCCAAGATCCACAGTCCTCTACATAGTAAGATGTTTTCAGCCAATGAATGGGCGGTGCGTTTACATGCGGGAGCAAACCGGAACACCCGGAGAAAAATCCACCGTGCGTGCGATAGGGCCAACACCCTTTTCCGTACAGAAGTGGGACAGATGATATGAGCCCACGCTTTGCTGTGCAGCATCACCGTCACCACCGCCGCGTTTGCTGGAGCTGGCTGTGTGCTGCCGCTGCTCTTGCTGTAGGTGCTGCTGGAGGAGACGCAGCGTCTCTACACGGTGGACGTGGCGCGGGCGTTGGCGCACCTGCGGGGAGATGGCGACGCGCTGGCCGTGCCGGCGCTCAACCGCTGGTGCGTCATGGGACCCGGGCCGCCGCGTTTCGCTCCATGAGCTTCTTCAGTGCCGCGGAGAGAAACGGAGTGCGGCAGCCCGAGGGCACGCGGGGGAGCTGCCGCGTGGTGCAAGCCGTGTCCTGCACCCACGCACACGCGTCGTCTGCACAGCCGCTTTAATCAATCCACTGCTGGATGAAGGCCTTGGGGGGTTGTTTGACCGTACTTTAGCACGCTGGTCAGTGCAGGTGGACGAAGGCGGTGAGCATAGACATGGGGCCATACAAATACAGTACAACGAAGGTTTTTGCTGTCCTGACTTCTGCTGCCCGAACCTGGATGAGTGGGAGTCGTGTCATCACTGCATGAGATTGCATAACGAAGACAAAGATCCCCTGTACAGCCTTAAAAAGACTCCTGCACAAAAGCTGTAAGCTAGCAACTATTAAGTTAGCGTGTCATGCCCGCCCACTTTTGTCTCCCCAATGCTGATGTTCATACAACCATCCTGACTACTCATTTAAGGCTGAGTCGGAATTGAACTCGGGTGGCCGGGCGTTGTAGAGCAGAGCACTAATTGCTGCACCACCTCTCTCACCCCCCTCACAACAACAACAACAACCGCCATTCGCCAATAAGTGGCGGTGACGTCACCACAGCGCTTGTGCCAGGCTATGTAAACGTTAAGGCCACGCAAAGTGTCCAACGCTCGCTGGCAGGAGGTCACGGGAGAGACCCAGGTGCCATGGATTGACTGAGATCACTGGCTGATGCCCCCTACTGTTCCAACTTGCTGTGTTGTAGCCACCTGGCGCTCCACTCGTTGTTATTAGCCGGAATTGAACTCGGGTCGTCGGGCTTGTAGAGCAGCACGCTAACCGCTGCACCACCTCTCTCCCCCCTGCCCTCACACACACGTACGCACACATGCACGCGCACGCACGCACACACGCACCCGCCACGCACGCACCCGCCACACACGCGTGACCCTGGCAGGCACGGCGCCCTCTCCCCGTGGGTGGCCCACGACCCCAGTGTGGCGCCGCCCGCCCCGTGCCGGCCCTTCGAGCCGTTCGTCCTCCACATCGACGCCGTGCGCTACCTGCCCGATTGCGCCACCATCATCAAGGTGCGGCGAGGCTCCGCCCTGAGCAGATGAAGTATGTCACGTGCGTGCAGGGGAGGAGGAGGAGGGGCTGCCACGACGGAGAGAATTGACGTCGAAACGTCAGCACGGATGGGATGACGATCGTGCATGATGATTGCTGCCAGCCTCAATAGGCGCTCGCTAACAGCACTTATCCGAACAGTTTGCTAAAGGCTACACGGAGGTCCGTTGTGTTTTGGTGGGGGGGGGGAGGGGGCTAAGACGGAGGTTTCTTTCGATCCGAAACTAAATATTTTGGGATCATCTGAAATACAATGTCGAGGCCCGACTTTCAGATCCTCTCGGGTGAATGCGAACGTGGCGAGAGCTCACCCCCCGTGATGGCATCGGCGGACCTGGCCACGGCGACGTCTCGACCTCTTTTGCCAGATTCCGAATCTGCAGCCGGATCGTGTGAACTCGCTTTGTCGCCCAGCGCCGCCACCATCGTCGCGATTACGCTCGTTCACCTGGGAAAGCCCAGCAGCGCTGCTCCGCCTAACGTCGAGCGCTATCCTCGCGTGCGCTCCGCGAGCGCGCAGGTGACGGGCCGCGTGGTGAAGTCGGGCCTGGAGGGACTGGAGGACATCATGGCCGTGCCAGAGTTGGACAGCCTGGCGCGGAGCCCCCACTTCTCGGAGTGCGTCTCGGTCCCCGCGGGGAGCGACGCGCGAGTCCACGACGACGCGCTGCTGCTGCTGCGCGTCTACACGCTGGAGAGGGACTCGCGGCGCGCCGTCGTCATCGGTGTGCAGCCCGAACCGCGGCCCGAGATCCCTGCGTGAATGAAATGAGGGCTCCACCTCTTCCATCTTTATGGGATAGCGTGTTTCCCCCTTGCACGTGCGGGTTTTCTCCCAGTGCTCCGGTTTCTTCCCGCCTGTAAGAACTCGTTAATTGGCTGAAAACATCTTAATTTATATGGGACTGCAGAGCTTGGGCAATTGTTCACCGCGTGGCTGCTGCTGCTGCCTTCCTGACCATCTGTGGTTCCTCCTCTTGGCACCTCTGAGCCGTTCTCTGTCTCCGAGAGCGAGCGACAGCAGTGCAGTGGCGACAGTAGGCGGCGGCGCAGTTTTTCAAGTTGAAATTTAATTTAAAAAAAAGCCACGGATATTTCGTTCATGAGGATAGGAGCTGAGTACTGAGAGCAGCCGCTCACCCGCAACACTCTGAAAATGAGGACTCCACCTCGCCTGTATATTTGGCGTTTGCATGTTCTCCCCATGGTTGTGTGGATTTTCCTCCGGGTCCACCGATTTTTCCCTCCGCTGAATATTTGGCCACTATACATTTACACGTGATGAGCCAAGTCATTGAGCTATCATTTGTGGCCAGGTCACTTTTGAAAAAGAGCTACGTAGCTCAGTGAGCCTTACCTGGTGATAACAGTTTAAGCCTTTAACACTTTAACAAACATCCGGACGGCGTGGCGCGTGCTCCCGTGCGCCTGCGTGTCCGCGTCGTCTCCAGGTAACGTCCTCTTCGGGCTGTTCCGGAGCGACGGATGTCTCAAGAGCGGCGGGCACCAGCTGAGGCTGTGGGCGGGGATGCCCGATCCCGGGGACTCGGCTCCGCTGAACGAGCACTCGCTCGTCCATCACCCGCTTGTGCCGGCGTGCACCATCCTCATCCGCTTGCTGCCGCTCACTCCGGTAAGGGTCCTCAGCGAGCGGCTTCTGCACGGCGCGGCCGCTTGCCAGGTTTAGGCTACGTGGCGGCAGAGTTGAGTTGATTTTGTGCAAAGTGGCTGAGAGCTAAAACTATATAAGTAATATATATTTTAAAAATATAAACACGCTTTAATGAAATGTAACGTACTAGTAATGGAAGAACTCCACGACTCCAGGAAGTGGCCCCGAAGCTTGCCACAACATAAGATACCGTGGTGATTTACAGCCAACGTCAGTGGAGCGTGGACAATTAGACCCAAGCCGAAACATAACATATAAAAAATAATGTCTAAAAATATATATTTTGAATTTTTAATGATAGAATATAGTATTGTCATCAGTATGACATAAGTATAGCAAGTTTGCAGTCGATGGAAGTGGGTAAAAATTGAGTTGCAAGATTTGAGGATACAACAACAGACAGAGTGAGTTAATAAAAAGCGTGTAATAAAAACTAAACGAAACTGTTTTTATTTGACCAGGTAACGCCGACTGAGCTATGTAGCTCTTTCTCAAAAGGAGACGTGGCCACAAATGATAGCTCAACGACGAAGTGGCTTATCACGTGGAAAGTTATTTCAGCCAAACAAGAGCGTGTTGATTCTAAATATGGAGGGGAAAACCGGAGGTCCGAGAAAAATGCACGCGAGCGCGGGGAGAGAGATGTGCAAACTCGGCAATGTCTCCTGCCCCCCGCCAAACGCCCCCCCCCCCCCTCATCAGGAGCCGAGGCCCCGGCCTTCGTACGAGACAGGGTTCTACTTGACGGAGGGGGCCCGCCCCTCGCCCTCGGAGATCAACATCATGAGCTCCTACAGCAGGGACGACGCGGGCTCCCCCCGCACCGTGCGGGACTGGCTCTCCGTGCTGCACCCCGGTGGTACGCCGTCACACCATCACATCATCACACCGTCACTCCGTTTCACCAACACACCCTCACACCGTCACTCCATTTCACCAACACACTTTCACACCGTCACTCCGTTTCACCAACACACCCTCACACCGTCACTCCGTTTCACCAACACATCATCACACCGTCACTCCGTTTCACCAACACACCGTCACACCGTTACTCCGTTTCACCAACACACCCTCACACCGTCACTCCATTTCACCAACACACTTTCACACCGTCACTCCGTTTCACCAACACACCCTCACACCGTCACTCCGTTTCACCAACACATTATCACACCGTCACTCCGTTTCACCAACACACCATCACACCGTCACTCCATTTCACCAACACACCATCACACCGTCACTCCATTTCACCAACACACCGTCACACCGTCACTCCGTTTCACCAACACACCGTCACACCGTCACTCCGTTTCACCAACACATCATCACACCATCACTCCGTTTCACCAACACACTTTCACACCGTCACTCCGTTTCACCAACACACCATCACACCGTCACTCCATTTCACCAACACACCATCACACCGTCACTCCATTTCACCAACACACCGTCACACCGTCACTCCGTTTCACCAACACACCGTCACACCGTCACTCCGTTTCACCAACACATCATCACACCGTCACTCCGTTTCACCAACACACCCTCACACCGTCACTCAGTTTCACCAACACACCGTCACACCGTCACTCCGTTTCACCAACACACCGTCACACCGTCACTCTGTTTCACCAACACATCACACCGTCACTCCGTTTCACCAACACACCGTCACACCGTCACTCTGTTTCACCAACACACCCTCACACCGTCACTCCGTTTCACCAACACACCCTCACACCGTCACTCCGTTTCACCAACACACCATCACACCGTCACTCCGTTTCACCAACACACCATCACACCGTCACTCTGTTTCACCAACACATCATCACACCGTCACTCCGTTTCACCAACACACTTTCACACCGTCACTCCGTTTCACCAACACACCCTCACACCGTCACTCCGTTTCACCAACACACCATCACACCGTCACTCCGTTTCACCAACACACCGTCACACCGTCACTCCGTTTCACCAACACACCGTCACACCGTCACTCCGTTTCACCAACACACCGTCACACCGTCACTCCGTTTCACCAACACACCGTCACACCGTCACTCCGTTTCACCAACACACCGTCACACCGTCACTCCGTTTCACCAACACACCGTCACACCGTCACTCCGTTTCACCAACACATCATCACACCGTCACTCCGTTTCACCAACACACCCTCACACCGTCACTCCGTTTCACCAACACACCGTCACACCGTCACTCCGTTTCACCAACACATCATCACACCGTCACTCCGTTTCACCAACACACTTTCACACCGTCACTCCGTTTCACCAACACACCGTCACACCGTCACTCCGTTTCACCAACACATCATCACACCGTCACGCCGTAACACCGTCACATCACCACCCTGCCATGCCACCACACCACCAGGCTGTCACGCTACCACGTTTCGCTCCACAGGCTGAAAACTTCAGGAACTGAATTTGTTCGTAGCTGCACTGCGCTACGAACCCGGCAACCGAAGTTCGATTCCCGCTCACCTACAACATCAATGACAAATATCAGAACCGGTCCTGGGCCTCCCCTAGGTCAACTCAGCATAAAATGAGTACCTGATTTCATCTTCTGATAGACCTGTTCTTCACCTGAGGACGCTGTCTTTCCGACAGACCTGTTCTTCACCTGGGGACGGCTGCTTGCATTGTGGCCGAAACGTCGTGAGAATTGTATTTGATTCTGTTTTATTTTTATTATTTTATTATTTCCCTTCTACGTGACTTTACTGAAAGAACCAAGAAGATGAATCTCTGCAGTCACGAAAGCTTTAAATCGATTCCTGATTTCAGTGTTTTAAATAGGAGCAATGGAGAGACAAAGGCAGCTGGCCGGGGCGTGGTGACTGCTCCACCACATCGTGTGCCCTGCCGGGCCTCCGCAGGTGCTCGCTAACGAACACCAACACCTTGCGGAGCCTACACGGGGAACCTTTGTCTTTGTGTGCGTTGCAGAGCTGCCTGTGGACTGGCGCAGCGTCTACCTGGAGCTGCTGGACGCGCGGCGGGCGCTGCCCCCGGGCTGCCCTGCGCCGCACCTGAGCCCGCTGAGGGCCGTGCGGTACCGGCAGCGCACCGGCGTTTGCGTCAGCGTCACAGACGCCAGCGTCACATCACGTACCCGGCGCACACGTGTAGACACAAAGACCGCCCGTGTTGCCTTTAGTGCTGTTTTTCGTACGCCGCACCGGGTGCTCGTTTGATGCTGAGTCGGCCTACCGGAGGCCCAGGACTGGTTCACATATTCGCCACTGTTACTGGGTCACGAGCTTCGGTCGCCGGGTTTGTAGCGCAGTGCTGAACCGTGCACAAAGACGCACATGCAAACAAGTGCTTTTGAACTGGCCACAACACCCTGTTATATCATCCCTTTGCCTTGCGATGGCGTCGGTCAGGACTCGATCTCGTCCTACTCACCGGCCCCCATCGGTAACAACTGTTGGCCGGTTCGAACAGGGCAATTAATTTATCGCTGCACACATCTGACCCCTGCGTGTTGTTGCATTGCGCGCGAGCCAGGCGGCTGCCCGTACCATTACGTACAGGTGTTGGCGAACATATTGCCGAGTGCCGAACTGGACACGCACGCCGTCAAGGAGATCGTGATCGCGAGCCGTTTGAACCTCGTCAACTGCGGCACTCTGAGCGGGGAGCTGGAAAACTGTAAGGTGCGTGATGCAAGTGGAGGCCCGAGGGGTCAGAGCGCTGAGTCGGCACCGCTGACGTCCCTGGATTCCAATCCGGGGTTCAGCCGCTTGCCTGTGATTAAACCGGGATCTCAAGTTGCAATGAGTTGATGGTCTCAGCCTGGTCACCAGTGACTCACGTAAGAGACCCATAGACTCACATAGACTCACATAGAGACCCATAGACTCTCATATAGACTCGCATAGCGACCCATAGACTCGCATAGAGACCCACAGACTGACAGAGACCCATAGACTCACACAGAGACCCACAGACTCACACAGAGACCCACAGACTCACACAGAGACCCACAGACTCACACAGAGACCGACAGACTCGCATATAGACCCACAGACTTGCATAGAGACCCACAGGCCCACAAACTCGCATAGCGACCCATAGACTCGCATAGAGACCCACAGGCCCACATAGAGACCCATAGACTCGATGAGTCAATCCTCTTGACTGCGTGTCAAGTGATTCGTGTTGTGCTGCGTATGCCGCGGGTGCCGGATGCGTCTTAAGCCGCCGACGCGTCAGCGACGCGCGATGGCATCGGCGGATCTGGCCACAGCGACGTCTCGACCTCTCTTGCCAGATTCTGAATTTGCAGCCGGACCGGGCGAACTCGCTGCTGCTCAGGGTGTTCGGCCGGAACGACGGCGGCGACGACGGTGAAAATTCGGAATTTGCCGACGTGAGCGGCGCGGACTCCAAAGGGAGCAGCTCGTCGCCGCAGCTGGGCTGGGGAGTGCTGCCCCTGTTCCACGGGTAACTCAGGAGTGTAACAGGTGTCCTGGGCCCCGTGGTCATGGAGTTCCCTGTCCCACAGCCGCTCTCTAACTCAGCGGATTACAGGGCCCTGTAATCACAGAATTCCCTATCCCGCAGCCGCCGCCTATCCATAACAGTTTTCTCCGTGACGATTTATCAAATATAAGCATCGCACATTATTATCCTACAGTCTATAAAACTCTTAAAAGGATTTTATCCATCAAGATCTGAGGTTTCTGAATTCAACTGAATTATTGAGGGCATTGGTACGCATTTAATTTTCTGCATAAAGCCTGACACTCATCAGGCGGTAGTAAGGTAAGATGGTCCACTGAGCTGGAAAGTGGGTTTTGTGTGTCTTTAGTAATTATATCTTTGGAAAAATGGACATTCTTTGTTTGAATTATTCTATGTTCCAGGCCATATGTGAGGACAGGAAAACATCACATTCTGCTGTTTGAAGGGGCTCCAGATGAGGTAACGCTGATCCATTCACTCCACACACACCGCACGTATCAGCACACTGTGCAAATTGTTGAAGTTATTACTCAGCTCCGACCCCAAACTCTAACCTTTCACCTAGTCCACCGCTGGTCGATCACCGAATCTACGGCCGTCCGACATGCCTGAAGCTTTTATGAGAACCAGGATTTGTCGCCGGTTTTAGAATGTTCTGGCCTCGTGATGACGTTGACGACGCGCGGGCAAAGCGCGGAGCAGCTACCTGAGCAGCGGGTGGGACCAACGTCAGGAGGAGCAAATAGGAGGCCACTCGCTGTGCGCAGTGGCGCTAGCGGTTTGGTGTAGGCGCTGCTATGCAAAAGAAAAAGCGGCGCGTGGGGCTGGTAGCTCACCGTGCGTTCTGGGTCGACCCTCCCAGATATCGGGTAGCTGTGTAGATCGCCGGCGAGGCAAGCAGTGGATGCATTCTCACGCGAAGGGATTTCACGTGCTCGGGGCCGGCCGGTGAAGCGCGCGGAGCGTCCGCTCCTCCCTGACTCTCTGCGATTGTCGTCAGAACGTGGCGGCGCTGCTGACCCGGGGGGGTGGGGACGTCGCCTCCGCCCTGCGGGAGGCGGAGGAGAAGCAGTGGACTCGGCGAGCGCAGCTCTGCACCGGCCTCACCGTGGAGCTGTGGGACGGACATTACCTGGAGGCCGAGAGGCAGTCGCTCATGGTAACTTGAACGATTCCACAACAACGCCCCTCGTCAGGCGGCGGCGGTGGCGGGTGGCGCGGTGGTAACGCTCGAGGCTCACAGCAGGAAGCACCTGGGTTCGATTCCCGTTCACAGCCAACACCAGCGATATCTGAACCAGTTCTTAGGCTCCCCTAGGTCGATTAAGTACCTGGTGCGATAGTAAACATTATCTGGTGCGATAGTAAACATTACCTGGTGCGATAGTGAACATTGTCACTGGGGAGGTATTATCACCGGGTGTGGTGCTGGCCACCCATCCCCTTGTGTTCCGTGCTGGCCTTCAGACGTGCACGCGAACAGCTCTTGCCCCAACAGTCTGTTAATGCTAGACGGGGAATCTTTGTCTTTGTGACCGGGCTGTAAACGGTAGATTGTCTGTCCGCCAACAGAACTGGGCCTCCAAGCATCAGGCGGAACACGGAGAAGAGCGACCGTAGCCTTCCTGTTCGTCTCCGTACGGAAGGCTCCGCTCGTGAGACGACGGAAACTTGGACGCGTCACACCCTCGGCCGGCCGGCCGGCTCCCCCTCGACGAATCCGCGACGGCGACCGCAGGCATCGACGGCACGCGGACACTGCGGCACTCTGCGGCACTCTGCTTGGTGTCCGCTACTCGGCCGACTCGATGATGTCAGCTCGTGCTCTGGTTAAGAACACTCAACAGGGCGGACCTCATGACGGATGTCAGCGATGGCTCTCGTTCAATTGGATTCCTCCCACCGCCTCTGTCCGCCCAGGGGCATAAATGGGAACTACCGCAGTTAGTCGATCGGTGGGTATTGGGTGTGGGTACTCCTAACTCATCTCCCAAGACGTTCCTGGGCCAGCATGGACGAGTTGATTCTAGATTTGAAGCTTTCGTGACTGCAAGGATTCATACTCTTAGTTTTTGTCGGTAAAGTCACGTAGGTAAAAAATAAAATTAAAAGTTAATAAAAGTAATAATAGAAATAAAATAAAATATTAAATCACGACGTTTCGGAGGCAACACAAGTCTCCGTCAGCTAAATTTTAGCTGTGACGGTCCCACCTGATGACGGAGACTTGTGTTGCCTCCGAAACGTCGTGATTTATTATTTTATTTCCATTATTACTTTTATTAACTTTTCATATTATTTTTTACCTACGTGACTTTACCGGAAAAAACCTAAGAGTATGGACGAGTTGGCCAAAACTCACTCGAGAGATGGGCCCTCTAAATCTGCCTCAGCGGAGGCCCTTCTTTCAGCAGTGGCGTGAGAAAATAGTCCCAGAGCTGTGGCTCTACCACTGCGGCCTTCTGCCGGTGGCTGTGTTAAAGATGCCCAGACTGCTCACGATTCCTCTGTGTCAAGAGCGGCTGATGCACACTCACTCCAAGCCTTCATTGGTCGCATCTAAAACCCAAGCGCAACGTTCACTCCGTGCATCTGCTGTCTTGGAATTAATTCAGTGTAATACTGTCTTTCACTACTATTTTATATGCTGATTAGCGGTTCGCGTGAAAGTGCCAGTGGTGGAAATTCCATAGTATAATCGCTGTTGACTTCCCCACAAAGTGGAACTCATTTCATCCACGTCGGAGGGAGTAATTACAGACTGTAAACCCACTGACCAGGATTTAAACTTCGGATTGCGAGCCTCTCGCTTTGCAGGTGAGCCACCCGGCCAGATTTTTGTTACTTTTTTGTGCTGGGTGGATTCTTACGTCGCAGGGTCGTGAGAGGCGGCAGGGGCTTGGGGAGGCCTTTATCCGACAGTGTCTTGGCCATGGCTGATGATCGTGATGATGATTATGAAGCTGATTTTTTGGAGTTTTAGCATTGTGTAGTTGTTTTGTATGTATGTGAAGTATAGTAAACTACGGCGGGAAACCACTTGACGGGTAGCACACTTTATTCACACTTGGGTTGTCATAATAACACGTGTTGTCACTACAGCTCACGCTACACGTTCCACCTGACACGGGTGGTAACTACTGCTCACGCTACACGTTCCACCCGGCTACACACACACGGGCATTCCAGCCCCGTAGCATCCGGGGGAACCTCTAGACCCACCCCAGCTTGGGTACGGATCACGACCACTGGGTCCCGTGGCCCGGTCCTCACACGGACGTCCGGCCCCCGGGTCCCAAGGTCCCGCCTCTGAGCCACACAGGGCCCCGGTCCTTACAGGGACAGCGGGACTAGGTGTCTCAGGGCCCTATCTCTTCCTCCTCCGTCTTCCGTCTTCACTGGTCACCAACTTCTCCTCGAGCGCCCGCGCGCACCGCCTTATATAGCCCTCCGCTCCAAGGAGACGGAGCCTATGCGGACCGCGATGCGAGCACCCACCCTAACCGACCAATCATCACGCGCTGCCCCACGATCCCTTCTTGTGCCAGCGCACATAACCAATCCCCACGCGCTGCCACATGATCCATCACTGTCAGCGCGCGTCACCAACACAGCCAATCACCATCACATAACCCATGACCCCGCGCTGACCTACGATCCCTCACCGTCAGCGCGCGTCACCAACACACAGCCAATCACCACGCGCTACCCCACGATCCTTACTACCAGCGCGTATCACCACTACATCACCCCCCCCCCACATAGCTCGCAGCCGGCCCGGCTGCCAAACAACAACAAACCAACAACAAAAAAACCCCACTCCCGAAGTGTGCCCCGTAACACAACAACAACGCAAAACAACAACACAACACAACAAGACAACACAACAACACAACACAACAACAACCTATGTACAAACCGACGAGCAACACAATAAAGTTATTCCGAAAAAAAACGTGTCCAGTGTCTCCTTGACTACCGATCCCCCTTCCGCACGCTCCTTGAACGGGTGATAAAGTGGTCGAGCGGACGGGAAACGTAGTGACGAGACGCTCCGGCCGCGTCGGCCCACATCCCCACCCCATTTATTCGGTCAGGAAAAGTTGCGCGACCTAGCGCGAGTCTGCCTGGCCGGTCCGTCGTACGGGACGAGACGCTGTCGACCGTCCGGTGGCACCGGCAGCCCAGGAAGGCACGGTTCGAGCCTGGAAGAACCGGCCGTGTTCCGGGGATCCGGTCGTCGGTGGTCGGCAGCCGTCAGTTCCCGGACACCGGGGGTAGTTGGGACGACTTGGGGCCGTGGTCGTCGTCCAGCTGAGGTCCCGTGGCGCGCTGACGTGGAGCACGGCACCCGGACGCCACGTGGCCCCGAAGGCCGCAGTTGTAGCACGTGATGAGGGACGTCGGAGGTCTAGGTTGCTCCAGCTTGCAGGTCGATCGCAGAGGCGAGCGACCCCCCGACCTCCAATCCTCCGGTCGTGCAGCCGCGAACGCCTCCTCCCGTGGGCGAACGACCTGGGGCTCGGTGACCACCGGGCCCGGAGCTGAGACCCCGGCAGCAGTGCAGACGACCACTTGTTTCCGCTGCAGGACCTCGTGCGCTTGAATACTCGTTGCAACACACAACGAACATATATCCACTTCGTCGGCTGTGTTGATGGGGACCCCCAGGTCCTGTGCCAACTTGAGCAGTTGTTCCAAAACCATAGCGTCCTGCCCCTCCTCGTCCATACGAGGGAACGCGGCATCGGCGAGGGCCAGCAACGCCGTGCGGTAGGCGAGCGCGGTCTCCGTGTCCGCCTTCCGTCGGCCGTAAAATAGGTGGCGGCAGGCCGAAGGTGGTCCGTAAACTTTGGCAATGAGGCCCAGCGCAGCCCTAAGCGTGGAGCGGGCCGATCTCGATGCGGACCCGAAGGCCGCGAGCGCGTCGTCGTCCAACATGGCCGGCAGTGCCCGCAGCGCCGTAGCGTCGGACCAGGCCGACATCTCTTGATGCGCCAGAAACCTCCGTTGGAATACGCCCCAGTCCCCGCCGTCCGCCTTGAAGGCTGTCAACGTGGGAAGGCGCTGCTGGAAGATGATGTCGTCCTCTGCCACGTGGCTCTCCAACGCCGCACCGTCGGTCTGCAAAATGGCGGCCCCTATGGCAGGTGGAAGATGGCGGCCCGTAGCGCGCGCCGATGACGTAAGCGGCCGCGCTTGGAGGACCCCCGCCACGTGGTGCTCGCCATTCCCGCCAAAAGATGTCCGCTCGGTAGAAATGGCGGGAACTGCAAAGTCATTTTGGCAGGAATCAGCGAGACGAGTCTTTTGAATGTCCGCCGACGTCCCTGCTCCTCCCGACGTGGTGATCTCCGCCAGGATGGACGCCGCGGCGAGTAGCAGCTTCGCCAGGCGGGAGTGTGCCTCGCGGAGTCCGGCATCAGCCCCCAGCCGCTCGTCTGGCGGCCATGAGGGGTCCTGTGGCGCAGGCATCTCCTCCTCTTCTCCCCCTGATGCCTGCTGGCCCGCGTCGTCGTGGTTATCCTCGCGGTCAATCTCGTGAGTCTGATGAGTCTTCCTGGTATCCATGCCTGGAAGACTTTCACTCCTGACGCCAGTTGAAGTATAGTAAACTACGGCGGGAAACCACTTGACGGGTAGCACACTTTATTCACACTTGGGTTGTCATAATAACACGTGTTGTCACTACAGCTCACGCTACACGTTCCACCTGACACGGGTGGTAACTACTGCTCACGCTACACGTTCCACCCGGCTACACACACACGGGCATTCCAGCCCCGTAGCATCCGGGGGAACCTCTAGACCCACCCCAGCTTGGGTACGGATCACGACCACTGGGTCCCGTGGCCCGGTCCTCACACGGACGTCCGGCCCCCGGGTCCCAAGGTCCCGCCTCTGAGCCACACAGGGCCCCGGTCCTTACAGGGACAGCGGGACTAGGTGTCTCAGGGCCCTATCTCTTCCTCCTCCGTCTTCCGTCTTCACTGGTCACCAACTTCTCCTCGAGCGCCCGCGCGCACCGCCTTATATAGCCCTCCGCTCCAAGGAGACGGAGCCTATGCGGACCGCGATGCGAGCACCCACCCTAACCGACCAATCATCACGCGCTGCCCCACGATCCCTTCTTGTGCCAGCGCACATAACCAATCCCCACGCGCTGCCACATGATCCATCACTGTCAGCGCGCGTCACCAACACAGCCAATCACCATCACATAACCCATGACCCCGCGCTGACCTACGATCCCTCACCGTCAGCGCGCGTCACCAACACACAGCCAATCACCACGCGCTACCCCACGATCCTTACTACCAGCGCGTATCACCACTACATATGTATGTTGAACTTATTTTGCCCCGTACGTAGCCAACCGTGCTAAGAGGAGGTTTTGCTTTGACTAAAATTTTACCTTAAATAAATGTAAAAACCATAAAATTTTGGCAATACATTTGTTGAAGTCTCAAGCCTGGATGATAATGCTTTAATTTAATACCACTGCCAGTTTTGGCTGTGATTGGGAGTATGGGTTCGGAGTCTGGGTTTGGAGTCTGGGTTTGTAGTCTGGGGTTGGAGTCTGGGTTTGTAGTCTGGGTTTGTAGTCTGGGGTTGGAGTCTGGGTTTGGAGTCTGGGTTTGGACTCTGGGTTTGGAGTCTGGGTTTGGACTCTGGGTTTGGAGCCTGGGGTTGGAGTTTTGGGTTGGAGTCTGGGTTTGGAGTCTGGGTTTGGAGTCTGCGTAAGCTATCGTGGTTGTGCTGCTGTGCAGTTCTCCCACATGCGTTCAGGTCGTGCCGCACAATGTTGGACGTTTGTTACCACACCGCTTTGCTACCTTACCGTTTCACCCTGGTCACCTTCAGTTATATTGAACACAAATTCAGACTCTTCTGCAGTCTCACTGGTGTATACCACTAACCAATTTGTTCATTCACAATGAACATGTGATCGAGTGAACTAGTGATCCTGTCTGCGATGTTTTTATTTTGTCACATCAGGCCATATATACACTCAGAGCTTCATCTCTCACTCGATATTTTGCGGAACCCTGCTAGGCTTGGCACTGTAGCAAGGCTTTAGCGGCATAAGACCACGACAGCACAAGGCGACGCCCATCCAGAACAGAAAAGTCTAAAAGATGTTTTCCTGCTCAAATGGCTGCTGAAGCATCGTTCACAGCCCCTGAGCCAGTGGTGGAAATTCCACATTCCTATGACAGGAGGCAAGTCTCCCCAGAGGACAACCATCAGTGTTAACTTCCCCACAAAGTGGTATTCATTTTATCGAGTCCTGGGGTGGAGATGATGATGATGTGCGGAGTCAACCCACCCCTACCCAGATTTGACCACCGAGTCACCTGGCTCGGAGCCGGAGTTCCGGACTGGTGGTGGCCGAACGGAATCGCTGCGTGTGTGAGTGCCAGTGGATCAGTCGGGAGTTGTGGTGTAGTGGTTAGCGCTACGCAGCACTACGAATCCGGCGTTCCTGTTCGAGTCCCGCTCACGGCCACTAGCACCAGTGACGATTAAACGGAACCGGTCCTGGGCCTCCCCTAGGTCGACTCAGCCTCAAATGAGTACCTGGTCTGGTGTGTAAACATCGCCACTAGGGAGACAAAGGCGGTCGGGGGTGATGCCAACCTTCATAGGTGCTACTGGCTAACAGCACTTGCCCCAACAGTCTGTTCAAGGCTATACGGGGGATGTTTGTCTTTGTCAAAAATTGTGAATGCGTCATCGGGAGGACACACTTGGTGGTGGGGGTCAGTGACCGGCGGGTCGGCGGTGATGGGGCGGCGCGTGTGACAACGGCTGGTGGTTTAGTCATGCGTCAGGTTTATGGTCACACGTGCTTACCGACTTATTACGAGGATTTGTTAACTGGGAAACCGCTAACCGGTTTTTAAAACCGGTAATCAATTCCGGCGGTGTTTTTTTATTCATTAATTCACCGATCGCCCTCGCGTCTTGGTTTAAATGTGTAAATGATACGGCTGTGCAAATTATTTGCTCAAGCCACTAACCAATGGGGCTTTCACTAGAGGGGGTAACTAGAGTGGTCGGGTATTTAATCTACAGGGACTCCTCTACTTACGAAAATTGTACTTAGGAACTTTCAGAGATACGAACAAACCTGTCCGTATGTCCAGTTGCCTGTTCGGACCATGAGTCATAAGTTCAACCGCCGTGCAATAGATGGCGGTGGTTGCATCTACATCTGTAGAACATTAAGAACCAGTGGCATCTACATCTGTAGAACATGAAGAACCAGTGGCATCTACATCTGTAGAACGTGAAGAACCAGTGGCATCTACATCTGTCGAACGTGAAGAACCAGTGGCATCTACATCTGCAGACCATGAACCAGTAGCACCTACATCTGGAGAACGTGAAGAACCAGTGGCATCTACATCTGTAGAACATTAAGAACCAGTGGCATCTACATCTGTAGAACGTGAAGAACAGGTGACATCTACATCTGCAGAACGTGAAGAACCAGTGCCATCTACACCTGCAGAGCGTGAAGAACCAGTGGCATCTACATCTGCAGAACGTTGAAGAATCAGTGGCATCTACATCTGTAGAACATTAAGAACCAGTGGCGTCTACATCTGCAGAACATGAAGAACCAGTGGCATCTACATCTGTAGAACATTAAGAACTAGTGGCGTCTACATCTGCAGAACATGAAGAACCAGTGGCATCTACAGATGATTCAACTTGTAAAGCCATTCCCCGTGTTTAGTGTACACGCCGTACAACATGTACGGAATCGACAGGAGTAAAGTTGGACTTGCGAACAAATCGACTTACGGACAGACCTCTGTAACCTAACTCGTTCGTAAGTAGAGGAGTCCCTGGACTCTCTTACACGCTGACGAAGCATTTTACCCCATCGCACGCGCCCTGCCGATCGACTCAATAGCAAGTTAAAATCTGAACAAAGTTGTGTTTATTGCTCCAGGCAATTCTGTATTGCACCGGTTTTCTGCACACACACACACACAATTGTCTGTACTAACCGGTTTTCTTGGCGGGTTTGGCGGTTACAACTCACGCTCACTGATGCCACCAACCCAGGAACCACACTTGCGATGGTGAATGCGAGCGCCACTTAAATAAGTAATATTTAAAACAACTTTTTTTAAACACGCTTTTATGAAATGTACTAGTAATGGCAGAACTCCACGACTCGAAGAAGTGGCCCCGAAGCTTGCCATAACGTAAGGGACCGTGGCCAATTACAGCCAACGTCAATTGACCGTGGACAATTAGACCCAAGCCGACACATAACATATAAAATAATGTTTAAAAATATAGATTTTAATTTTTTATGATAGAATATAGTATTGTCATCAGTATGACATAAGTATACCAAGTTTGCAGTCGATACCACATTGGGAAGTGGGTAAAAATGTAGTGACTTAAGATATTACGATAACAACAGTGAGTTAAATAAAAGCGAGTATTAAAAAGCTTCAGGCCGCGCGTCTTATAATCCGGAATGCATCTGACCAGACCTGTAGTCCTCTTCTGGCTGCGTCTTATAATCCGGCAATGACGTGATTTGTTGCGCGTCTCATGGTCCGCAATGTGACGAGAGATGTGCAAAACTTCATTCGGTGCGCGTCTTATAATCCGGTAGGGATGTGCGAGACCGGATTTAAATAATTTTGCGGAAACCGAACACGAGTGTGTGGGGGGTGCGTCTTACTTTCCGGTGTGATGGGGGGCGGGTGCGTCTTACTTTCCGGTGTGGCGGGAGGGGTTGTGCGTCTTACTTTCCGGCGCGTGTGGGGGGGGTGTGTCTTACTTTCCGGCGTGGGGGGGAGGGGGGGGTGCGTCTTACTTTCCGGTGCGGGGGGTGGGGTGCGTCTTACTTTCCGGTGTGAGGGAGGGGGAGGTGCGTCTTATAATCGGGACAGCAGCGGCGGGTGGGCCACTGCTTCTGCCCTCCTCCTCGTCCCCAGCTCCTCCCCCCGCGGGTCGCGGTGGCGACGGGGCGGAGACGCAGTGGGAGGGGGCGGAGTTTCAGTTTAATTTACAGTACTCTTAGTTTTTTAGTTAAAGTCACGTAGGTAAAAAATTGAAATTAAAATGATTAAACATAAAATAATAAAAATCACGACGTTTCAGAGGCAACACAAGTCTCCGTCATCAGGTGGGACCGTCACAGCCAGATTTGCTGTATCAAGTGCTTCAAATCTCGAATTCATTTACAGTGTTTGGTAATAGCCCTGTGAGCCATTCGGCTAGATTTGAAGCTTTCGTGACTGCAAGGATTCATATTCTTAGTTTTTTTCGGTAAAGTCACGTAGGTAAAAAAAATAAAATTAATAAAAGTAAAATAAAATAAAAATCACGACGTTTCGGAGGCAACACAAGCTTCCATCTTCAGGTGGAACCGTCACAGCACGATAGCTGTATCAAGTGAGAGAAATTCCAAGAACACAGTATATATACTGGTCGAGGGTGGGAGGAGCCAAGGTAGGCCCTGAATATTATTTTTGTGAGGTTCTGTGCGGCTGAAGCACGCTGTTAGAAATGGGCCTTTGTTGTGTAAACTAGGTGCAGCTGATGTAAAGGTGCGTGTAAAAGGGCCATTCGGCTCTTGAATTGGGAGGGGGCGGAGACGCAGGGGGAGGGGGCGGGGGAGGGGGGGGAAGCGGAGGGGGCGGTGACCGAGCGGGGCCAGAAATAGCGACGGCGGAGGGGGCGGCGTGGATTGTATCCGCGAGACGCGGGTTGAGGAGGAGTGAGAAGCAGCAGCAGCATCGCCATCACCGCCATCACCGCCACCATGAAGATGAAGATCTTCGTCTTGATGTGCGTCGCCATCGCGGCAGCGGCGGCGAGCGGGGAGCGGCGAGGTGAGAGGCGCGACGCCCCCCCCCCTCCACCTCGTCTCCACTCGCCCCCCAGCCCTCATCTCCACTAATCTCTCTCATCTCCCATCTCCGCCCCCTCACCATCACCACCTCGTCTCCACGCCTCGCTCTCGTCTCCTCCTCATCATCAGTCGCTCACCTCGCGGGGTGGACATCAACACAATCCACACAACCAGCACCACCATCACCCAACAACAACAACCCCCACCGTTAGTTCGCCTTGAACCACAACAACAGCCCCGCCACGACACAATGAGTTGTAACATCACGGGAGCTCCCCTCCTCCACCTCCCTCCACCTTCCCCCTCGTATCACGACAAAGCTCGCCCGCAGTAGCCTCCACAGAGCCCCGGGGGCAGAGAGCGGGCAGCGCGTCCCGTCGTGAAGGCCCCGAGGGCGGCACACGAGGAACGTGACACACACCCTGACACACACACTCTGACACACACACCCTGACACACACACACTGACACACACACACACCCTGACACACACACACCCTGACACACGCACACTCTGACACACACGCACACTGACACACGCACACTCTGACACACACGCACACTCTGACACACACGCACACTCTGACACACACACACACACTCTGACACACACACACACCGTGACACACACACCCTGACACACACACCCTGACACACACACACCCTGACACACACCCTGACACACACAGACACAAAGATACCCCGGTATAGCCTGTAACAGACTGTAGGGGCAAGTGCTGTTAGCGAGCACCTACGAAAGCCGGCACGGCACACGAAAGGTTGGGTGGTCCACACCACGCCCGGCCGCCTTTGTCTCCCCAGTGGCGATGTTTACACACCGCACCAGGCACTGGAGTTGAGGCAGAGTCCTGCCTAGGGAGAGGCCCAGCACCGGGCTCGGGTACAGGTGGGGTGGCTTATTTTTGTTTAAATTGGAACTCTGCGCTAACTGCTGCGCCACGGCTCCCCGCCGTAATAACTTATCGCACAGGAGCACAACGACGGCATCTCTTGTCAACAACAACAACAACAGCGGCGGTGGTATCATTGAACACATCAGCACCGTAGTGAATGTAGTAGCAGCAAGCCGGGCAAGCCCGAGCCAGTGGAGCGGGTGCAGTAGGGCACGTGTTGTGGCCTTGGAGGTGCACGTAGCCTGGCACGAGCGCCGTGCTGACGTGGCGATTGTTGTGGTGGTGGTGATGTCGAGGGATACCCCCCATCGTAGTTCTCCCCGCAATCCCGGCCGCTTGTAGTTCCACAAGAAGAGCCGAGCTCCGGAGTGAGTAAAACATGTTTAGATATCATGGGTGATGGTGGTGGTGTACAATGGGCAATAATAACCATTGCTAATTGAATTTCGATTTAAAGCTTTCGTGACTGCAGGGATTGATATTCTTGGTTCTATCGATAAAGGCACGTAGAAGGGAAATAATGAATTAATACAAATATAAAAAATAAAATTCTCACGACGTTTCGTTTGCAACACAAGCAATCATCATCAGGTGTGAAATCCACAACAAAAAAATGGCTTGCTATGGATTTCACACCTGATGATGATTGCTTGTGTTGCAATCGAAACGTCGTGAGAATTTTTTTATTTTTATTATTTTATTATTATTTCCCTTGTACGTGACTTTACCGAAAAAACCAAGAATGCAATACAATTCCTAATTGGTTTATTTTGTTTTGTTTAACGAATGCAATGACACGCCACTTCTCACAGTCAAAACAATCGGATTTAAAACGAAACTGGTGTGACTGTCGTCACGTTTGGGGCCGTCCATAAATGACGTCACGCACCTGGGGAGGGGGGGTCAGACATTTGTGACGATGTGTGACGAAATATAGACAACACGTTCTAGTTAATTAAATAGACTTTTTAATGAATGTTTTCTCCTACAACATCAGAGTGCAGCGCCACATTAAATACGCACTACAATGACAATAGTTTAAAGCGATTTGAAGCATGTTTTATATTTTTTTTGGGGGGCGACAGAGCTTTGTGACGTCATATTTGAGGGGGGGTCTGACTTTTTGTGACGCCGTGCAACGAAGGGGGGGGGGGTCAAAAATCGTCCAAAATCGCGTGACGTCATTTATGGACGGCCCCTTTGTCGGGCCGGGCCGGTTCCCCCAGACGTGTCGAACATGACTGGGGCACTTGCTGGGGACACGGTGAGGACGTAGCTGCATTATGACCCCCCTTCGTTGGGTTAGAGCAAGTGGGTCTTTACGTCTACTGCAGACTTTCACCCTCTTTGGTTCTTAATTAAATATAATGCTCAATCTCGATTTGAAGCTTTCGTGACTGCAGGAATCCATACTCTTTGGTTCTTTCGGTAAAGTCACGTAGTTATAAAATAAAATAAATCACGACGTTTTGGGCGCAACACAAGTGGTCGTCATCAGGCGAAACGTCGTGATTTGTTATATTTTTTATTTTATTTCTAACTACGTTTCATTTCATTTCAGTTTCATTTATTTGGTATAGCCCTGTGAGCCATTCGGTTCTTGAATCGGGTGCAA
The DNA here is from genome assembly GCF_964198595.1 of Lampetra fluviatilis. Lineage (NCBI taxonomy): Eukaryota > Metazoa > Chordata > Hyperoartia > Petromyzontiformes > Petromyzontidae > Lampetra > Lampetra fluviatilis. The sequence goes on along the minus strand of NC_136326.1, from coordinate 7,645,037 downwards.
CCGCAACAAACAAAACAAAAACATGAACAAGAAAACATCTTAAAGTGACTAGGCGCAAACAGAAAAATCCAGGAAAAACTGCAAAGTCTTCCGAAAAAAAGCACCGTACACCAACGCTGTGAAAAAAATCCCAGTGGGATGCAAGTCAAACAACAACCACAAGACAACTTAGATTAAAGCCATCATTCTAACTCGTACTACAACAAACAAACATGGCCAAACCAAAAAACTTTTCGAAATCGCCAAAATAAAGCCATAAGCAATGTAACGTGACTTTACCGAAAGAACCAAAGAGTTTATATAATGTTAATAAGTACATAGGGGTTTGGTGAAACAAAGTGGTTACTTAAGGTGCCCGTGTGATTTAATTTGTGTTTTCGATTATGCACCTTCTAAAGAAAATCTGGGCATCTCTTGCTCCCCCAGAAAGGGCATCTCGCATCCCCTAGTCAAGAGCCGCTGGCTGAGAGAATCATAGTGCAGCTTTCATCTTCTTGGTTCTTTCGGTAAAGTCACGTAGAAGGGAAATAATAAAAATAAAACATTATAAAATGCAATTCTCACGACGTTTCGGCCACAACGAAAGCAGCCGTCCTCGGGTGAAGAACAGGTCTGTTAGAAAGACAGTGTCTGAATGGCTCATTCAGACGCTGCAGTCACGAAAGCTTTCGATCGAAATTTGCAGCTTTCATGTTTAACAAAAAATGATTCGCCAATATATAACTGCACGATCTAACCAAAGAGAAACTCTATAACATGAGAGATATTTACAGTTATTTTTTTTCACGAGCACGGTTTAAATCTACAACCCGGGATAATCGGCTCACACGGGCAGGCTCTGTGTAATAACAACAACACGAACACAAGCTGCCCCCCAACTTAAGTCACCGTGTCAACTTGAGGACCCGAGCCCTCGCCTTTGCGGTGTTGATGGCCGCAATGTTTTTAATCGTTGCCATGATCTGTGGCTTCACCTCCGCTGCCTCGGTTGTCCCACCGGGCCAGCGGTTGGGCTGCCGTCAACTTAGCCACCGGTCGATCTTCTACTTCTAGATTTGAAGTTTCGTGACTGCAAGGATCCATAACTCTTTGGTTTTTTCGGTAAAGTCACGTAGGTGAAAACAAAATGTAATTAAATTAAAACAACTAAATTCAATCGCGACGTTTCATACGCTACAATAATGTTTGCTGGAGCAGTCACACCTGATGACGGATGCTTGTGTTGCTTCCGAAACGTTGTGATTTAATTTTATTTTATTTTCACCTACGTGATTTTTACCGAAAAAACCAAAGAGTATGGGTCATCATCTGCTGCTGATGTAGATACAGAGAGACAACAACTTTACAATCACACATTCAGGATGGGCAAGCCAGCAGATGGCCGCGTCAGCAGCAACAGTAGCGGAGTGTATTGCCGTGATGATGTCATATTCTTCTTCGTATTTGTGGATCGGGCATCATTGCGTATGTTCTGGATGATCCACCGCTCGATTTGTGTTTATCGGTGGCAACGATTCGGCGAACTTCAATCGCACCTTTTGCCACATATCTGGCAGATCGAAATAAAATCCGGCGGCCATCAAGCCAGCAGATAACCACGTCAGGAGTAGCAGAATATATCGCTGTGATGTCTTCTTCGTATTCGCGGATCGGGCATTGGTTATGGTCTGTTCTGTATGACCACAGTCGCACTCGCGCCGGTGATCCGCCGCTCGTCTTGTGTTTATCGGTGGCTACGATTCTGTGAGCTTTCACCTTTTGCCGTAGATATCTGGCAGGTTGGAATGAAATCCGGAGTACGTGAACGGGATGTTATGCCAAGGCCGTTCTGTACATTTCCATGTAGCTGATTTTAAAAGTAGAATGGCAGATGCGTTGAGAGATGATGATAAGCTTTTGGGCAGCTTCAGACAATCGGGGCCTACGGGTGATTGGTTGGTGGTGGTGGTGACATCATCTTGAAATATGTGACTGTGTCGAAATACTGTCAAGGTGTGACACACATGTTGTGGCACGGACACGTCCGGTGTGGCACGGTGCGTCTGGTGTGGCCGGCACGGCACATCCGGCGTGGTATGGCACGGCCAGCGTGACACGGTCACTCCTGCTGGGGTTTGTGACGGAGGTAATTGTAATGCCCCCACCACCAGCAGCTTATGACAGGGACAATAACAGTTACGTCATTTGTTTATCCAGGAAGCCTTGCAGAGCCGTATGAATCCTAATCGCATAGTAACTTGTGGTGTTATGCGTTTCAGAAGTGGCCCACACACCGGGATTTTTTGGCCTGGTCATGTTTGTATTACAGCGTTGTTGAGTATTCGCTGGCTCGCCTGAGGGGGGGTTCCACTTTTGACAAATTACGAACGGTGATGCTGCTTGCTGTTGCTGCGTTGACGGACAAACAACGCCAAAAACTGAACACGTTAGTCCAGTCGCACTGTGGCCTTGCAGGGGAAAAATATATATATACTGATCAAAGTTCATTTATTAGGTATAGCCCTGTGAGCCATTCGGCTCTTAAATCGGGTGCAACCGCAACAAACGAAAAACAAAAACATGAACAAGAAAACATCTTAAAGTGACTGTGCAAACAGAAAATCCAAGAAAAGACAACAAAGTATTGCAGAAAAATCTACGTACACTGATAGTCCCCAAGTTACGATGGTCCGACTTACGATATTTCGATCTTATGATGGCGATAGCGATACGACAAAATGATAAAATATTTTAAATTTCGCACGGCAGGCAAACGCAGCCTGCCGTACGAGGTACGATACTGTACGTTGGGATGCTGCCGGGATGGACGCATCTCCCGCCTTTCTAGTAAATTGCAGTATAGGTAGGCTAAGAATTTACCTTGTTTTTTACTTTACATTTTACTGTGCAATACAGTATTGTAATTAATAAATACATACAGCATCTAGTTTATACAGTACGGTACTGTAAATTGCTCTGTTTTGCTAAATTATCACCATTAAGACTCCTGGGTAGGCTAGGCCATCTTCGACTTACGATATTTTTTTTGACCTACGATGGGGTCGTCGTAACGCATCTCCATCGTAAGTAGAGGACTACCTGTACAGGTCGCGTTACGGACAATGTACCTTCTTCATAGCATGTAGAGGCCAGAGAGAGAGTGGATAATAGTTTTACCATAGATTGCGCTCCACACCAAGGGGGGCCCTGTGAACAGTATTTTGATAACATGGCTAACATTTGTACCATCTGCTCCCCTGCAGATGGCCATGCTGGCAGAGCCGGACGGGACGTGGGTTGGTTTCACGGTTGTTTTTGCGCGTCTGACCCCCATCTTCATGGCCAAGGCCGAGAAACCAGCCCGAGTTGCCACCACGGTTCGATGGACAATGAATTCGAGCCCCATGTGCTGCTCGCACGTGCGTTTTAAGAGTGGAGCGGTGGCACAGTGGTTCGCACACACTGCGGCCATGAACCCACGGCTCGCGTCAATAGCGAGCGACATCTGAACCGGATAGAGCACGCGCACCCCCCACCCGACTCCTGGCCAGTGACCAATGTGGTGAAGTATAGTCACATGACCTCCATTCTCACCCGACATGCCGTGGGGAGGCTTTCATCCAGCAGTGGATTACCAATGGGCTGTGTCGGTGTTATTAGTGGAATGCAGGTCTCTAGAGTGGTGACGTGGCCGACTTGCTCAGGTAAGACAGTGGTCCTTCAGCCGTGACACGCTTGAGCAAGCAGAAGCTGCCTCTTAGACTCGTTGACGTCCCATGTGGGTTGTTCATTGACTGGGCGGTTGGTGTGGGTGGTGTACCCTCGAGATGGGTGGTTCTTATTAACCTGGGGTGCACGCACCACCCGGGCCTTTCTGGGGGTGCGAGACCATGGCCAGATTTTTTTAGAAGGTAAATCATTGAAAAAACAAATTACGCACGGTCACGTAAGTTACGACTACTTTGCATAATCAAATCTATGTATTGATTAACATAACATTTTTTTACGATGCAGAACCAAAGGGGTGCAAGGCTGCGGTAAAGGTTAAGAACCACTGGTTTGGACTGGCGTGGCTGAGCGGTTAGCACACGACGCCACATGGACCCAGTGACCAGAGTTAGATTCCCAGCCACGGTGGCGAGCGATATCGGGAGCGGTCCTGCCCTCCCGCTTCCAATTCACCAAACCACACTGACGAGCGTGGTGAAGTATGGTCACAGCGCCCGCCCGGCCCGTGACGGACACTGTGTGGGGAGCATTTAATCCAGTAGTAGACTGAGCATGGCTGGAGTTCGTTATTATGATTTAGTGCTGTGCTGCCGATGTAGGCGTGGGGCAGGAGCCCGTGATGTTATGTTGAGGTGGTCCCTGAGACGTGATGATGGCCTCGGGAGTGGCGAGTCGTTGTGATGATGGCCTCCTCCGTGTCTGTGAATCGGAGAGACGTGGGAGTCGCTCTCTACGTCCACCGCGGGTCTGTGATGGGTGGGCGAGTTTGTACATCTCCTATTTGTGCATCATCAGTTTCAGGTGTCCGCATCTGCTGCCATTTTTCGTTCAGTGGTTGCGGGCATTAAGGGGGGTGGGGAGCGGTGGCGCAGTGGTTAGCGCCGCTGCGCTACGAACCCGGCAGAGACCCGAGTTTTGATTCTCGCTCTTGTCCACCAATACGCAGTGACAATGATCTGAACCGGTCATGGGCCTCCCCTAGGTCGACTTGGCCTGAAATGAGTACCTGGTGGGGTGTGTAAAAACATCGCGACTCGGGAGACAAAGGCGGCCGGGCGTGGTGCTGGCCATCCACCCCCTCGCGTGCCGTTCCGGCCTTCATAGGTGCTACTCGCTAACAGCACTTGCCCCCAACAGTCTGTTAAGGCTACACGGGAGATCTTTGTCTTTGTGGCCCCAAAGTGCTCCCAGAGCAGAAAAATCCGAGCCCGGGGATTCTACCGACTTGGTGAGGTCATTTCTCCACGGGCGCACCATCTTCGGAGTTGGTGAGGTCGTTTCTCCACGGGTGTGCGTTTGCCCTGGGGTGCATCGACTGTACCGTGGTTGGTGAGCTCGGCAAGCGTGGTGGTGTTTGTTTGAAGGTTTTGCGTACGAGAGGGAGAGAAGAATCTGGAAAAACCAGAACGTGGCCGGGGTGCGGTAACAACGGGCTGGAGTCAGGCCGGTTAGACCGCGTCTCGGGGGTGTGGTGACAATGTTTACTACTGTACGGCGTTTCGCAACGCAGCCGTGGTGTTTACGGAGGTTTTGTATTTGCCCGACGCTCTGAAGTAAACGTTTTAAGAACTCACCTTTTGGCCGTTGGGAAACGCACCAGATGACTCCGCAAAGCGGTTGCCAATATAGACACATATATTACATGTGTCTATATTGGCTGTGTTTACATACCTGTGTGTAGCAGTTTAGGGGGCTAAACAGGCGCAGCACGGGCTAGAGCGGAGATGGAGTGACGTGGTTCAGGAGGATGTGGAGCTGAGTGGACTTACCGATGACTGGTACCAGCGGTGTCAAAAACGGCCTCTGTGGAGGAGGCTCGTGAAGGACGTTACTGGGCAGTTGGAGGCAGGTGCCCTCCAACAACAACAGAAGGCGGAGGAGCGATGCTCACAACAACGAGCGGAGCGCCGGGTGGTAAAGCACAGCAAGTTGGCACAGTAGGGGGCACAGGTGGTGCATCGGCCAGTTATCTCAGGCTGTCGATCCGTGGCACCTGCTGGGTCTACCCCGTGAACTCCTGCCAGTGGGCGTTTGACACTTCACGTGGCCTCAAGGTGCACATGGCCTGGCACAAGCGTCGTGGTGACATCACCGCCACTTCGTGGCGAATGGCAGTTGTGTGTAGCGGTTAGCGCGCTGCGCTACAAACCTGGCGTCCCGAGTTAGATGTCCGCTCGCGGCCAACGCCAGTGACGATTATATTATCTGAATCGGTCCTGGGCCTCCCCTAGGTCGACTGGGCTTCAAATGAATTCTTGGTGCGGTGTGACCACACACCTCCTCATGTGCCGTTCCGGCCATCCATAGGTGCTACTCTAACGACATTTGCCCCCAACAGTCTGTTAAGGCTAAACGGGGGATCTTTGTCTATATACCTATGTCTATATACAGGGACTCCTACTTACGAACCTTCGACTTACGGACGTTTAGACATACGAACAAACCTGTCGGTATGTCATGTAGATGCCACATGAAGAACCAGTGGCATCTACATCTGCAGAACATGAAGAACCAGTGGCATTTACATCTACAGGAGATCATACAACTTTTGAAGCCATTCCCCATGTTCCGTGTACACATATTCCAAAGTACAACACTTTGGAATTTACATAAGTAAAGTGACTTACGAACGCAGACCTGGAACCCAACTCGTTCGTAAGTAGAAGAGTCCCTGTGCCGAAGCTCGTGCCCTGCCTTCGCGATCACAGCCTTGCGCCCTACAAATGATAGCGTTGAAACCAAATGTGCCAAATGATACATCGCGTGACGGTTTATTCCCATGCTTGTGGTGTGTGTACTGATAGTCCCCGAGTTACGATGGTCCGACTTACGATATTTCGTTCTTACGATGGCGATAGCGATACGACAAAATTGTAAAATATTTGAAATTTCGCGCGGAGGCCAAACGCAGCAGCGTACGACGGAGTTAAGTTAGGATTGTTTCCTGAAAAAACTTTCTATTAAATTGCAGTTCATAATAGGTAGGCTAAGAATTTTCCTTGTTTTTTTACTTTACATTTGACTGCAATACAGTATTGTAATTAATTAATGCATACAGTATATAGTTTATACAGTACGGTACTATAAATTGCTCTGTTTTGCTAAATTATCACCATTCTGTAAGACTCCTGGGTAGGCTAGGCCATCTTCGACGTACGATATTTTTGACTTACGATGGCGTCGTCGTAACGCATCTCCATCGTAAGTAAGAGGACTACCTGTATTAACGAATGTATATTTATTGGACTTCTTTCGCACCGCACGTAGCCAACTGTTGCTGGTCGGAGGAGTGGTGTGATGTAAGCTATTGGGGGGGGGGGGGTGAGGCTCACCTTGGCGCCAATGAATGCTGGGAAACTCCTCAAAGGAAGAAGCGGTGGCGGCGGTAATGCCCGTGTTTGTGCGGTGTGAAGCGGAAAGCTGCTGCCATCTCGAGTGCGCGTTCTCCCCGAGTAATAACACTTTTTTGTTATCTGAAATAAATATTCTGCCAGTCGGGAAATCGAACATTTTGTTCCGAACCGGCAAAGGTTTGTTGGGGGGGGGGGGGGGGGTTAGGCGCCTACAATGGCCAAGGACAAAATTGTGGGAAAATATTAATGATACCCAGAACATACCGAATAACTTTTGTTGAAGTGGTTTTTGAAAGAGGAAAAATAAGATTGTGTTTGGTTGAGGATGCGAACTTGGATGCGGGGAAACATTGTTCGTGCAGAGCGGGAACAGCACGTGCGAGACAAGGGGTTGCGGCCCTTCAATTGCTTTGTGGTGTTATTAATTTACCACTAATGCTAGCGAAAGGGGGCCTCCATTGGAGGGAGCGGCGACCAGTGTGTTTTGGTCTACTCTTCCAGGCCGAGCCACGCGTTTTGGATCGAGGTGGGAGTACCCACCCAGACTTTTACCACACGCCACCTACCTATTAGATGACTGCGATTCACCTGCTGGGCGGACAGAGGCAGGGTGCGGGAGGTGGGGACGTGGGGAGGGAGTAAGAAACTTGCACCGCTGTTTCAACTGCTGCGCCAGGAGATGGAATTCAACCTGCGACCTCTTGGTTGCAAGTCCAGTGCGTTGCTGACCTAAGCTCCTATCGTGGCTGCTCCATTATTAATATTATTGTTGGCCAAGTGAATTGATGGAATTTTTGTTAACTTTAAAATTCTCTACTTTTTAGTTTTACTTATATTATACGAATGCTTTTACACGTGAAGTTTACACGGTTAGAGCACCGGATTACACTAAAGAAAACAATAATTACACTAATACATATGCATGTCGATTGTCATATGAGTGGATGTTGTTTAAGCCCCTTGTGTCATACTCAGCTAAATGGGTTCGGGTGCGGCAATCGTCTCCTTTCACAGTTCCCGAGCTGTGCCTGGCGCCGCCGGAGGTGGGCTTGTGCCGGGCGCTGATCCCCAAGTGGTACTACGACGCGGCCGCCTCCGAGTGCAGGTCCTTCAGCTACGGCGGCTGCGGAGGCAACGACAACAAGTTCTCCACGCAGCTGGAGTGCGAGGAACGGTGCCTCACCGACGCTGGTGAGGGGGGGGGGGCGCTCGTCGTAGCGATTTTTGTTTTGTTATTTTTTATATAAAACTCACGGCAACAAAACCGGGGCGCGCCGTTCGCCGACAGCACCCGTGGCCCCGAGGGTCAAACGTGCGGCACGTTAATCGGTGACATTTCGGAAACGCTGCCCCCCCCCTCTTTCGTTGGCGGAGGGGAGAAGAATAAGAAGGGCCCGTTGCCCGAAACATCGGCCCGATAGGACATCTGCCGGGCAGGGGGGGGGGTAGTCGACGGAAGTCGGCTGCTCATGTGTGGGGTTGCTTGCTTGGACAGATCATTGCGTCGCCGAACCATGTGACGGGTTGTGGCAACTTTGGGGAGGACTTCATTCAGCAGTGGACTGACCGTGGCGGGATGATGTTGATGATGATGAGCGATGTGGGTAATTGGGGTCAGTGTGAAACAAACAGAGTTGGGTGGGGGGGGGAGGTTGGGGTTGGCTAATGAGAACCCCCCCCCAGGACCTGCAAGGCCTCCTCCGTCCTTAGTGGAATAACAGAACAGCTCTGCCTAGACACAACAACATCGGTGGGCGACTTCACTGACTTATCCTGCCCTCTTTAGTTTGGTCGCTTGCCCCTGGTTCAGTTTTTGTTTCCTGCTTTTTATTCATTGCGTATGGGGATCCTAGGATGGAATGCGCATTATACATTTTAATTATTAATTGGAAGGTCGTGAGGAGTTCAAATCCTGGTTGGGTTGGTTGACTCAGCCCATCGTCATCATTTTCACCCCCAGGCTCTACTTAAAATGGGGTACCACTTTTTGAATTAAGTCAACATTGGTTGCTCTCTATAGACTTTCCCCTCCCCCCCCCCCCCCCCCAAATTTTTTCGACCATTTGCCGTGCAGGGCCGTGAACGGAAGGTCAGGACTCGTGGCTCATCTGAGCAGCAGGGAAATCGCTGACGTTGAGGAGCACGCGAGACGCGTCTGCCCCCGCTGTAGTAGCGTCCCCCCCCCCCCCGCCGTCCCGTTCCACTGCAGGACGTAAATTGGCGAGTGGTGTCGACGTCGCTGCTCTAGTCTGGCGTAATTAGTATAATTACGTTGTAAATGTCCTTTACTGTCGCAAGCAGCTGTTGTATCCCGGCAGCGATGCAGAAATGGGTGGCGACGAGTTATGATCGGGGAGGTTGAGGCTCATCGGAGATGATTGGGGTGTGCGATACAATGCAATTTGGATTTATATAGCGACATCTAAATGCAAACTGCATCCTTGCCAACGCGCTGTACGGACGGGAGCGGTGGGCACGGTTTTATTGGTTACGGGAGCATTCGGTCGTATGCAGAGAGGAAAACGGGAAGGCCTTGAGCCTAGACTTGGAACGGGTGGCGCAGGGATGTTATGATAATGTAAGTTGAGGTTATTGTTCACAAACGTCCTAAAATTTGATTAAAAAATAAGAATAGGTTTACCCTTTCTGGCAATAAAACAGGAGGGTGTTAAGATGTTAAAACATCACCTTTTGCGAGGAATCAAGTCTGCATTAACCACACGTACTTGTGGCAAAGCATGAAAACAAACATGCTCTGATAATTTCCGCATTTTCTTTGGCACTGATTGGCCTACACCAGAGAGTGACGGTTTATGGCCTAGTCTCACCGGTGCTAGACCGGAGAATGCCAAAAGGCGAACAGCACAAAGGCAGTGCACGTATCGGAACGCTTATAGCCCGGATCGAGCAAGTATATTTCTAGGAAATCTTTTTAGCCAGTATCCAAAATGATGAAAGCAAGATTGTCCTGTTGTCAGGGTTTTTTTTAACGAAAGCGCTGGACGAAAATGAGTGGTGTCAGGCAAGTGCAACGGTGTGACGGTAACAACCCCTCTGTATACACCAGGCTTCCGCGGGTGCTCAAGGCGAGCGGTGAACATTGCAGTCTCCAGATTTGAAGCTTTCGTGACTGCAATGATTCATATTCTTGGGTTTTTTCGGTAAAGTCACGTAGGTAAAAAATTAAAATTAAAATTAATAAAAGTAAAATAAAAATAAAATTAAAATCACAACGTTTCGGAGGCAACACAAGCCTCCGTCTTTAGGTGGAACCGTCACAGCACGCTCGCTGTATCAAGTAAATGAGAAATTCCAAGAGATCCGACCCCGTATATATATACTGGTTGAGGGGGGAGGAGCCAAGGCAGGCCCCTGGATAGGAGTTTTTTATTATTATGGTAAGGTTGGTGCGGCTGAAGCTACGGCTAGTCTACATAACAAAGGACTGAGCCTTTGTTATGTAGACTGGCTGAGAGGGGGGGGGGGGGGTGCCAGAGTTGTTAAAGTGCGGCTGCTGCTAATGGGACCGAGCCCCTGCCATGTAGATGACTTGACCGAAAAAACCCAACAATATTGCAATCTCCGTTGTACCGATGAGTACCACTGGCCGAGGACAGAATTGGTCTGCGGTTGTCACACCGTTGTGTTGCGCGCTGCCTTGGAAGGGACGATAGGGGGTGGCCCCATTTTCAAGTCTTTTTTTTTGAGTCTGTGACCTATAAACAAATACAACGTCGACACGTCCAGCGCTCTGTGGAGCTGCTGGTTTGGACAAAGCTGAGAGCATCATTGTTGTATGTGTGGCGAGGTGGCCACTTGGCATGCGCCTTGCATGGGGCGCATGCCGTGGACTAGAGTCATGTCCTGCTGCTGTTTGCGAGCAGCAGCAGCGGCACACCTTTACCCACCCACTCACTCCACGCACTTGCCAAAAACAAAGATCCCCCGAATAGCCTTAACATACTGTTGGGGCAAGTGCTGTTAGCGAGCACCGAATGAAGGCTAGCACGGCACACGGAGGGGGTGGATGGCCAACACCACGCCCGACCGACTTTGTCTTCCTAGTGGCGATGCTTTTACACATCGCACTTGGTACTCATTTGACACCGAGTTGACCTAGGGGAGGCCCCGGTACCGATTCAGATAATCGTCATCGGTGTTGGTCGTCAGTGGGAATCGAACTCAGGCCGCCGGATTTGTAGTGCAGGGCGCTGACTGCTACACGACCGCTCAATAGAATTCGGGAAGAAGGCTCACCCACTCACCCATCCACTCGTCCATTCGCCTACCCACTCGCCGACACCTTTGCGTGTTGTTAAATCCATTTGTTTTCCAGCTTGTGCGCACCGCGCGTCCCCCTGTTCATGATGGTCTATCTCATAATTTACACAAACTGTTGGAGTTGAATCGCTGCGGCCAAACAAAGCCGAGGGAAGAAGCTGCCTTCCAGCATTCAATTGATAAAGGGCTGTACGTATTATTATTATCATGCCACGCTAAAAATATTATACAGATAACTGTAGACTGAGAAGTCTGCCAAGACTAATAGGAGTATTTGCACTTTGCTTCAAGATGGTAGGCAGGGCCACACGATTGCCCGTCGGTGTTTCGTGTTGTCGCGACGAGGAACCCTGGTTTTGTTTGGTTCCGTGTGCGAGGATTTGTTTTTCATTTTGCATCGTTTTTGTCTTCCAGGTGAGAATAACATCACCCAGGAAGCAAGGATGGAAGGTCCAACAGGTAATGACGCTCGACAACAACAATAAAAGCAATAATGTGAACCGGTCTCGCGCTGCTGCTGCCGCACTGTATTCGCTCCCGTAGAGAAGAAATAACTGAGGTGCGAAAGGCAGCCACGCGATCAACCGGCATCAGGCAAATTGGGTTCTGTGGTCCCCTAAATATTAAGGTGTTTTCAACCAATTGAGTTTTTTTGTATACATGCGCGAAGAAACGGAAGCGCTCCGAGAAAAACCTACCCGTGCGATGGGGAAATGCTTGGTCCCATATGGACGGACCCTTTTCTTCCTGCCTTTCGCCTGGCGGGCCAGGTACAGGCACCTCTTCGACGCTCGCGACAAGGGAGTTTTACAACCACAGTTCCGGAGCAAATCCACCAACCCTCGCTGTTCGTCTCCACAGCGCTAGATCACAGGCAGCTAGTCACGTCCATTACCATCATCTCCCGGAAAATGTAAAACCTCCCTTAATGCTTGCTTTTCCTACGTGTGGAAAAGGAGCGGTCCTGCGTAGCTTGTTCATCGCCAAGGTGCACAAACACCGCATCGTCTGTGGCCAGAGCAGGACGTCAAATTAAACCACGTTTTAGCAGGCGGTTCTCGGAGGGGCAGGGGGGGTAGAGCACGAGCCGGCACCGCTGAGGTCGTGGGTTCGAATCCAGGTTTCATCCGCCGCCCATGATTAAACCGCATTCTCAAGTGATTCGGTGGTCTTGGCCTGGTTACCAGTGGCTTCCCAACGTTCAACTTGGTGTTCTGTATTTAATTTCGCTCATTCAAGGACTGAAAACAAGTATCGATTTGCCTGTCCAATAAATGTGGCTGTCTGTTCGTGGGGCCGATAGGAAAAGTGCTGCCTGCTGCTGTGTAGACCGAAAGTCACTTGAAGAAGGAAACTCGGTGGTAGCTCTACGAGACCCGCTGTTGTGTGGGGGGCAGCGCCTGATTAAGCTAGTGTGGGGCCTGTAACATATGTTATAAAGGTGCTCTAAATAAAAAAACACATAAATATTAAAATAAAAAATTTTACTTGCATAGTAAAGTAATTGTATGTTTTCGTTTGCTATACAGCCAGATAATACTACAAATCGCTAACCTTAAACACACAGTCGTTCATAAAAGTTGAAGGCAGTATAGTACTATAGTAATAGAGCAAGTACAGAATGACTGAACCGCAAATGATAGCTTTAAAGCATTTAGCGCCGGGCCCTTGAGTGCGGCGCCCATAGCATATGTAGCTACTTTTGCTACTAGGATAATCTAGCACTGGTGAGGGGGGGGGCACCACAGTGATTCACTGCAAGCCCCGATTATCGGGGTCTCAAGGGGAGCCGGATGTTTTTTAGTGGGGGGGGGGGGTGGGTGAGGTGGCGGCGATTGCCCCCATCGCCGGACGATGGCCCGGGCCACCGTCTCTGACGGTGCGGTGCGTGTGTGGGCCGCTGTGCAAAGACGACACGTGCACGGCGCCCATGGTCGAGGGCCCTTGCATGGCCGCCTTCCTGCGGTGGTTCTACGATGCGGAGAGCCGGGCTTGCCGAGAGTTCACGTACGGAGGCTGCCATGGCAACAAGAACAACTTTGAGAGCAGCGCGGAATGCATGAAGGCCTGTTCCACCGGTACGCTTGGCGCTCGCTCTACGCTTGCTCCTCCACGCTCGTTGGAGCGCCTCGGCATCGTTGGCTCGTTGCCGGTGCCTTACACCAATCGCGCACCACTGCTGGTCGGAAGGGCCTCCGCCAAAGCTGATTTCGAAATGGTATTTTGGCCAATTTTTCCCACGTTGACCGGACACAGGAGGTGGGACGACGCACACTTTAACTCGCTGCACGCGACCTGCCGATCAGATTAACCGCGGTCATGCCCGTTCATACGCCACTGGGCTGGTGGATTAAAGAAACTTGGTCACCGTTGTTTGGGCCACCGCGCTGGGGCACGGAATTGAACCGGAGGAAATTGTGGTTGTGAAGTTGGGGTACCCCAACTTCACAACCATGGCAGCTTGCAACTCTCCCACGGGTGCGTGCGGGACCGTGTTCTCTGAATTGTGGGACGTGCCCCGAACTTTTGGTTCGATGCCAAAATAAAAAAAACAGTTTTGTCGTGGCCAGCTGTTTTGTCGCAGGTGACGCGGCCTCGTTTATGGTGTAAAGCACGATAATCGGCACGATCGCACACCGCAGACTGCTCGAGTGCGCGACGAGCGAAAGCCCCCACTCCCATGTGAACGACGGGCAGGACTAGCGGCGTAGGCCGGAAAGGCCACAGACTTCAAACGAGCGACCGCGGCTTCGCCTTGTCGGCTCGTGTCGACCAGTCGGCAGAGTGGGTGGGTGGAGGGGGGTGAATGATTTGGGACCGTCATGCGGGCAATCTGTGGGGGGCAGGGGTAACAACAATTGTAGAAACGAGCTGGAAGGGATTTTCTGAACGTGTCCCGTTTTGAAGTTGATTTCACGCGCTACGTGAAGAAAGGGCCATTGCCCCACCATACATTTATTACGCCTACATTTTTGCACCACTGCCAAGCGTAGCTGCATCGCCCAGGCAGAGTTTGTTTACCTCTACACTATGGCGTTGTAGTGTAGTGGGTAGCGTCTCTTCAGCTCTTGAGCAACGAGACCAATGGTTCGAATCCGACTTTACACTGTGCTCAATTAATGTGTACCACGGTTGTTTTTGCTCTGATTTTGGGTCTGATTATTTGTTGTACTGGGTTTTCATGTTTTCGCTTTTTGTCATTTTGGTGACTTGAGTTCAGTCACTCTTGGAAACGAGAGTAGGGCACCGCAGGGGTGAAATGTCATGTCCCTGGCCTGGTATGTAGGGGGTCGTGGATTCAATCCCGACTGACGCCTGCTGTATATTTGGAGTTTTCGTCTCTCCCCATGGTCACGTGATTTTTATTTCTTCACCGGGTCCTCCTTTTTTTCCGCCTCCACAGTTAGAATCGGCGTCGCGCGTTTAGAATATTTGGCCGCTATAAATTTCCACGTGATTAGCCGCTTAGTTGATAGCCAGGTCGCTTCTGATAAAAGAGCTACTTAGCTCAATGGGGCCTTACCTGGTGAAGTAAAAATAGTTTAAATCTTGACTTAAAGCTTTCGTAACTGCAGGAATTCATATTCTTTGGGTCTTTCAGTAAAGTCACGACCGCTTGTGTTGCGATCGAAACGTCGTAGTTTTTTGTCATTTTCTTTGAACCTATCTACGTGACTTTACCGAAAGACCCAAAGAATAGGAATAAAAATAGTTTCGTTTTTAATCTTGAACTTCTGACCTAGTGAAAGCAAAATCGATAGACCCGAGACGTGGTGTTGTAACCGTTGCTGCTGCCCGTGTGTGTGCGCGCGTTGCGTGCGTGCAGATCGTGCTGTCAAGAGCCAGAGGATGCCCATTCAGTTTGAGCAACCACTGCAAGGTACCGGAACGCAGCCTTAATTTTTTGTTCTCTCTCTCTACGTTTTCGTAATTCGCGTTTTATGCAAGTAGGCTTGGCGATACAAAACTGTGCGCAGAATAGTATCAGGGTGCAGCTGCTGCCGTTTCTCACTTGCGTCGACGGATCGAGCTCGGGTCGTGTACGGCGGCAGACGGCAACTACTGCAGCAGTAGCAACACCATTCTACAGCGCTAGACTAGTCATCCACAGCGCTAGACTAGTCATCCACAGCGCTAGACTAGTCATCCACAGCGCTAGACTAGTCATCCACAGCGCTAGACTAGTCATCCACAGCGCTAGACTAGTCATCTACAGCGCTAGACTAGTCATCCACAGCGCTAGACTCGTAATCCACAGCGCTAGACTAGTAATCTACGGCGTGTCTCCACTGGGACTGGAGAGCCTGATTCTCCAACTTAGCGTCCGCCGTCAATCCCGGAGGCCCTGTGCCGTGCCGGAGTGACGATCGTACTCGGGCACGGGGGACTCCCAAGAACGAAGAGGTTTTTTTTTGCCGATGCAAAAGTCAAAGACGCGGGCGACGACGCGCCTGACGGGGTCCCGTTCAGTTCAAGCTCGAGTGTTATTTGTGTAGCGAGGTGGCAACCAGGTCAGGGCAGGATGAGAGTCTCATTCGTGGGAGTGAACTCTTCGTTGCTCTGGTGCGTGCGTGCGTGGGTGCCGTGGGTGGGTGTCGTGCGGTGTGAGCAGGCGTGTGTACCGCTCCGCCGTTCGTGGGCCCGTGCCGCGCCTCGCTGCGACGGTGGTTCTACAGCCCGGACGACGCCACCTGCAAGGAGTTCATCTACGGCGGCTGCCATGCCAACGGCAACAACTTCGAGAGCCAGCAGGATTGCGCGGCCGTCTGCTCCGCGCCCGCTGGAGGTAACCGGTCCCTTCATCCGTGTCCATACGTAGAGCGACGGTGGTGGGGGGGGGTGGCGGCAGTACAGCGGTGACTCTCGCGCCTCGCGGCAACAAGAGCCAAAGTTTGTTTTCTCCCTCACTGTTCTGTCTGCATGTGTTCCATCCGAGGCTCTCCAGGCTTTCCTCCCCAGAGCTAAATAGAACAAAAATCGCAGTGTAACCCAGTCAGGGGGGCGGGTAACAAACATCTTAGCCTCTGCCTACGTCGCCCGTGTTGGCGCCATCCCAGCGGTCGACGCGCTTGCGTTTGTGGCCGCCCCAGGGCCGTATTATCCAACAGGCCACAGGAGGCACTGTGCCTCAGGCCTACGAAAACTAAAGGGGCTTACGAAAACTAATTTTGACGATGTTATTTTTGTTGAATATTACCGATGAAAATGAATGTTACCCCTTTTAAAGCTGCCTTCATCCGATATGATAATCATAGTAAGAAAAAGTTGAAGACATTTTTGCTTATAAATCTGACTATTTGCAGCACAAAGCACGCTCCCGATTGAATTAGGGCACAGACTAAATAATGAATGTATCGGTCACAACATCTGTCCAGCGGCTGGACGAAGTACCGCGTCAGAAACAAGCAGAGTGACGGTGGCGGTAGTACCATGGGGCAGCAGTAGCAACTGTACAAAGTTATCACCTGAAGGCCTACGGAACAGAAATGCCTAGGGACTGCAAGAACATTAATCCGGCCCTGGCCCGCCCGGCTCGCTCGCCGCCTTGGAGGCGTCTCGTGGAGGTCAGTCCAGCACCACCCATGGTGGGGGGGGGGGGTCCCCTCTCTCGAGCTGACCCACAGCACTGAGAGCTGGCGGGTCAACAACAACAAAACAATACAAAAACGGGATGACACGCACACATACACTCGGTAACGGTGACCTCTACTGCGCAAAACTTGGCAGAGTCTCTAGATCCTGTGACGCTTTTCTGGGAGAGAAAATGGGAGAAACAAGAATAACCGCACGGGCTTCTGTGAGTTCACCGCCGGATCGTCAAGGGTGTTTGTCCCCTCCCACCCCACTGGTTTGAAGGCACTGAGCGGGCTACCACGGTGGCTACGGGAGATGCTATCTCCCTCGCCTGGTATACAAGAGGTCTTGGGTTCGATCCCAACCATTACGCCTGCTGTATATTTAGAGTTTGCATGTTTATTTCCCCGTGGTCGTGTGGATTTTTCTCCAACATCCTCCGGTTTTTCCCCCTCCACGTTTAGAATCGGCTTCACGCTTTTAGGGTATTTAGCTGCTATAAGTTTACACACGAGGACGATGATCCACTTCGTTGAGCTATCATTTGTGGCCAGGTCGCTTCTTAAACTGAGAAATATCTTCATAGCTCAGTGGACCTTACCTGGTAAAACAATTAAATTAAATATAAGAAGTATGGCACTCTGCTGCCCCACAGCGTGAACCCGGCCGACGGCAGCCGCCCATAGACTCCGCCTGGAGGCCGTGGAGTGCGGTAGAGGAGCTCCGACAGCCCCATCCAGAAGCCGTGCTGTTGACCCGATGTGACCGTGTGCAGGTGATGTTACGGTCGGCGGTGGTGTTGGGGGAGTGGGGCGCGTGTTGTGGTGTTTGTGTCGATTTGATTTTGAGAATCGTCCCATCTTGTGTTTTGCAGAAAACCAGCCCCACGAGGAACGTCAGAACGACTTGTTCGTGCACGGTGAGGTCAAGAGCTCCTCCGGTCCTCTCTCGCGTCGTCCAGCGGAGCAGTTCCCGCGTGCAGTATAGTCCGAGCCCCCTCTCGGTACACCCATGGGGTGCCAGGTGCCGAGCCGCCAGCGCCGAGGCACTGCGCTCGACTCCCGGCAGCCGCTCGCAGTGAAAGCGTTCTCGGATGCCGCGGGGTGGTGGCCACAGGCCGGCCGCCAGTGACTTGCGCTACCACCCCCACCGTACGCGGCCTGCCGCTCGCCTCCCTGTGCTGGTTGCATACGTTTACACTGCCGTGTTGGGCGGATCTAGGCACAGGAATTTAATAAACTTCAAACCGGCACCGTCTCCGCATTGCGAGTCTCGCATAGCGAGACCATCGGCCCCACTGTGGCAGCGTCTCCCCCTTACTCGAGTTTCGTTGCTTGATGTTTAGGGGGAGGGGGTGGGGCGGTGAAGCGGCCCGACGGTCACGCACTTCGCCGCCCGTTGCGGACGTTTTGTCGTGGATGATCTCCAGCGTGCCCTCCTGGCTGTGCCTATTAACCACAAAGCGCGATGCGCGCTGTCTGCTTCACGGTGGACGTTCAACATCCCCGGGCATAACTAGAAATAAACTAAATTAAACAACGGTTTTATTAGCAACTTTGTTTAACTCGCGGTCGAGAAGTACGTCAATGGCGCCTGAGACACGCGGCGCCTTCTTTTTGTACGAACCGATTCCACAGTTTAGGGACTACGGCGTTTTTGACGTACACAAAAATATATAATTAATAAGCCGTCCATACAAAAATTTTAAATGCTTGAAAGGAGGCAATTAATTGAATTGATGCCGATTTCTATACAGGCATGTATTGTCACCGGATCGGAATACGTGTGCAAAATTTGGAATAGATTGGACAACAGGAAGTAGACTAACTTTTGATTACAAGATTTGACCACGACAAACACGAGGGAAGTTAAATAAAACCGTTGAAAAAGGGAGGGGGGGGGGTTAGGCCTTCGTGTGCTGGCATCGCGGACCAAATTTGACAACTGACGGTGTGCATTGATAAAATTGTGATTGCGCAGAGCGACATCGCCCCCCCCCCCCCACTACTGTGACGCCACCGCAGGCCGCGTCTGTACCACACAGCAGCACCCCCACCACGTGACGATCGCCCTGCACTATCGGGAGTACGAAACGAATATAAAATGCCAAACACGCCGTACGTGTCCGCTTTCACCGTTGCGCGTGTGTTGACTCCTGGCACTTGTTTGTCCAGGATGTTTATGTTGTGCGTCATCGCTTTAAGATGTTCTCTGTTCATATTTTGTTTGTTGCGGTTGCATCCGACTCAAGAGCCGCATGGCTCACAGGGCTATACCTAATAAATGAAACTTGAACTTGTGCGGTCTCCCGGTGCTTCCCCACGACAGTGCTGGGCGTGCTGGTCGCTGTGCTGGCCTCGCTCATGGTGCTCGTGCTGCTCTTCCTGTGGATGCAACGCCTCCGCCAGCGGCAGACTCACCTCCCCGAGGTGTTCACGGTGGTGCGGCCCAACAACCCCAAGCAGGACGACACCGAGTACCTGATCCCCAACATCGCCTCCTGAGCGTGGTGCTGGTGGTGGCGGGTGGCGGCATCTCTCGTCAGCCACTCGACCGGCATCGCACCGTGGCGCTCTCCCCCTCTAAAGCCGGGACCGCCCTTCCGGTTCACGTGGAACCTCCCCCCCCTCCACCAGTCACCATTTACTGAACCAAAAGAAACCCATCGCATCATTCTATTTGGTTGTATTGTGCACTTTATTTTGGGTAAATTGGTTAAGCTTGGAAAAGACTGGAATTAGAGAAACCCTGCTATAAAACGCGCGTGTTGTTCTGAACGAGCTTGAGGTTCCCCTCCCCTCCCCCACCTGTGCACAGCCCCCAATGGTAACAGAATCAGAATCTACATACTGGAGGAATCCGATGAGCTATAAAGCTCTTTTTCACAATGTCCAGTAGAGCGCAGGGTGCGAATAACCCCAGCCGCTGGGCGCTTCTCCCCTCGTGCCTTCTCACCGAACACCACTATACCCGTCGCTCTATCCTGGCACATCCAGCGAGTTTTGTTACGGAACGGTAATTAATGAATATCAAGTCGTTTCGTTTTCAATGTTGATTGTGGCCTATACTGCTATATCTAAACTGTTGATTTTTAATTGATTGAATTTTCACGGACAAACCTTTCTCATTTGTGGTATAATTGCAATAATATATTTAGCTTATTTGGTACAAGGGACTTATTGTTTTGGTATTGAAGTTGATCCTAATGCACACCAAGATGGGTAAAATCAGGTCTGTACGCGTCGCGTTTAAAATGATGCTGGAAAGATTTTTGCACGAAAATGCTTTTTCTGGATACCACCAGGAGATGTTTGTAATGTCTTTCGCGCCGCGCTGCGTTTTCGCGTTGTGCCATGTGCCATTCGGCACGACATCCGACGTTTCGCTCCGGTGAGCTTGGGAGCTCCTTCAGGAACTGGAATTCGGAAAACTTCGGGACATCCGACCGAACGGCACGCAAGCCGCCGCGGTGCAATCCGAAAGAAAACCGGCACAAGCGGAATGTCCGGCACGTTTTAAAATGCGACTTACTCGCTAGCAATCACTGGTGTAGAAGAGGTGTGTTGAGGTATCGTTGTCGTCGCCCTTTAAGCAATGCATATCGATGCTCATTTTTAAAGCTTTTTGTAGAACCTTTATTGATGTTTTGGACCAAGGGCCTACATCTTGTTTTGTATGTTTTCTAAGCGTATTTGGCAAGGGGGGAGAGCACGAGAGAGAGGACAATGAATGTTATTGTTAAATTGAATTAAAACTTTCTGTTGGGTATCGAATAAGGATTTTATTAGCTGTCTTGGGTCGAGTATTTTCTACTTTCTTGTGCGTCAAATGTTTAATAAAATTGGAATTAAAATGGGAAAATGTGTGCCCGAGGCTGTGATCCATCCACTGCTGGATAAAGGCCTTCCCAAGATGCTGCCGTCTAACAATCTTGCGCTGCAATGATCCATCTCGCTCCCTGAATACGCACTCATTTAATCGCTCCATCTCATTGGCGGATGTCCTCTCGAACACGTTCCTTTCCTTGCCCGCCACTCCATTCTTATCCTTGAAGGGGCCATCGCCCCTTTAACACGAACCTTATCATTTAAACTACGGTATACTAAATAAGATTGAAAGATATTGTCGAAAATTAAACCTATAGGAAGAATCAAGCGGCAACGAATACGATGGCATACGAAAGCCTGTGCACTTGAAATGAATCGGAATCTGTTCTGGGCCTCCGACGTGGGCACATCATGCCCAGATGAACGTGTGGCAGCAGGGATTCAACGCCTGCGATGGAGAGGCACGGCGAAGAGGCTGGGTGCAGATGGTCCTCTCGAGTTGTGTGCCTGGGTGTAACAGGAACGGTGTTGCCTACTCAGCGGTTTTAACAACGCGTCACTGAATCTTCGACGTCCACTGAGCGAATCGGACTGCGCGTTGTAGTATTATGGTAGATATGCACTGCAGTGTTAACCAGGGCGGCCCACCAGAGTCCAGCTGCGAAACTCTAATAACAAGTGGTCCAGGTGTCGCCTCCACTTTTAGCCCTTTCCCATTCTGATGACGTACGTCATCAGTTTTTCCTTCCAATTCGGGCGAGTGGCACAGTTTGGTGCCCAGCTGCCATAGAGTGTGGGTGTCGCTCCAGTTCCCTGCGGTGAGTACGATGTCCTTTTAAAAACAGCGGCGTTTAATAACATTAACGCTAAATACGCGTCCCGAGATTCGGCGGCGAACGGGGCTCTATTTTGCAAACTTGCCGATTGCAATTATAAATACTGCAACACGTAACACTTTGAGTCGTGTTACGTTTGCACTGGCGGAATGAGTGAATTTAACGTCCACGAGGTAACGCAACGTCAAATTTCGATTTAAAGCTTTTGTGACTGCATGGATTCATCTTCTTGGTTCTTTCGGTAAAGTCATCACGTAGAAGGGAAATAATAAAATAAATAAAATAAAACATAATAAAATACAATTCTCACGACGTTTCGGCCACAACGCAAGTAGCCGTCCTCAGGTGAAGAACAGGTGTCGGAAATACAGCGTCTGAATGAACGCCACCAAGCTTGGCTTGGTGGCGTTCATTCAGACCTATTTTTATTATTTTATTATTTCCCTTCTACGTGACTTTGCCGAAAGAACCAAGAAAACGCAACGTCAGTGACGTATTAAGGCCACGTGACTCGCGCTCCACGTGACCCCCCCCCCCCCCAGGTAAGATGGCGCCACCGTTCGTACGCTCGACCCCCGCTGCATGGCGTAAGGGCGACCCCGCGATTGGCGCGATCCGGTCACGTGCTCCGAACGTGCCCGGAACTTCCTGTCACGTGCCGCTTTTCCCGCGACCGTTGAGCGCCAGAGTCAAAGAGTGGGAGAATCAAACACGGAGGGTGAGAGTTGATACGGGGAGAGAGTGAATTCGGTGACGGCTGGCTCCGTATCGCTCGCCCCGCGCGCTCCCTGCACGGCTTCGCTCCCCCCGTGCGCGGTGTCTACAGCAGCAGCAGCAACAACAGCAACAACAACAGCGACAACAACAACAGGTACAACAACACTAGCAGCTACAACACCAACAGGTACAACACCAACAGGTACAGCAACAGCAGTAACAACAACAACAGCTACAACAACACCAACAGGTACAACAACAGCAGCAACAACAGCTACAACAACAGGTACAACAACAGCAGCAATAACAACAACAGCTACAACAACACCAACAGGTACAACAACAGCAGCGACAACAACAGTCACCACCCAACACACGTGTCAAGAGCACGGTGCCGGGGCCTTCAGCAGGGTCCACGTACTGTACTGTAATAGGCGACGTTTCGGGCAAATGCCCTACTGCAGGTGCGTTGGCGCACAGCTGACATCGGTTAACAACACCACTCGGATAATAACACCGGCATTAAAAGGCGAATCGTAGAACGGGCGACGTTTCGAGCAACGGCCCTTCGTCATTTCACATTGAAGAAAAGGCTGCTTCATCCTTTCTTCATTGCGTCTCCTGTCCCAACCTCGACACGGGTCTCCATAGCTGTCAACCCCTTATCAGCGGGGCCCTATCTCATTACAGACTAATTTAGACTTTATTGATCACCTCGTGTCCTTATAAATCTCAACGTGCATCCTACAAAGTCTCATCACGAGGAGATAAACACAAGCAAATAGATTTAAAAAAAACACTTTTTGTGTTGCCCGTATTGAATAATCACTCCACTTAATCCTCCAGACTCTCATCACAAAAGCCTGAAAACTCTGCACACAGATTGTGTGAGTCACCACCTACTCCCAGCACACTGTGTACATTTAGAAACGTGCATTGAGATTATTTAGCGTATTTTGCTGCTATAAATTTCCAGATGATTACCCACACTCCGTTGAGCCATCACTTGTGACCAGATTGCTTCTGAAAAATAAGTTCTTAGCTCAGTGGGCTCTACCTGGTAAGATAACAACATAGTTTCGTTTTATTTGTATATATATATATTTTTAAAGTGATTTGTTTACTTTTCCTATACTTTCCACTCCTGCCGTGTTTTTGCATCGTATATTTGTTGTAACATTCTAACCCGGATTCCTCCTCCAGTGCAAATAAATATTCTGATTCCAAATGTTGCAGCTGCAGTCTAACGCAAATGCATGTTCTTGTTTCTCGCAGGCATTTGGGTGACCCTCTCGCATGCCGTGTTCGCCCCGTCCCTGCTGAGAGTGGCGCGTCGTCGCATCTGGCCGCGAGCATGGAGCCGGCTCCGCGTGGCGATCATCCCACGGTGTCCGACTCGACCCTCGTGAGGCGAGAACGCGAGCAGGATGCGAATGCCGTGCCGCCACCGCCGCATCGCAACGCCTCCGCCTGCCCGCCCACGTTCGCCAATCTCAAGACGTCCTTTCCGCTCGACGACACGAAGACGTTCGACTACCCTGGGATCGAGCCGACGCTCAACCAGACCAACATCCTCCGCGGCATGAAAGACAACGACATCGGCGGCTGCCTCTCGAGCACTGCCAACCATCACGTTGACACAGCCGGCCCGGGTGAATATTTCACCTACGTGGCTTTGCCCCATGGCTCAAACGTCGCCGATAATATTCCTGGCCTGCATCGCGTCCCCAAGTCGGCCAGTGCCGACGCAGCCGATTACCTGGCCGTTATGCGCTCCGCAGATATAAATTACAAAGTTGTTCAAGCTCCGTACGACGCTCGGGGCTATGTCACCGGCTACAACGCCGAACCCCTGAGAGCGATATCCAACGGCGCCGCCAGGGTGACGCGCAGTTTTCCCGGCGGGCAGCAGGTCGTTGCCGGTTTTCCGTTTGGTTTGCACCCGCACGGCACGAATCGCCTGGTCTTCCCGAATGCCTATGGCGCGAGCGTAGAGAACCGTGAGAACGTGCCGGCATACCCCGGGAGCGCCGGCTTCACCTCGCATGCCAGCAGGGCGACCAGCATGCCGCCCTTTTCACACTACGAGCCGAAAGCGAGGGCGGCGGGTAGCGGCAGCCGGTCGTGCGACTTGGAGATGTGGCAAAGTCATCCGCTTCAGAGTGCAGGTCATCAGCTGTTGATGTACCCGAAGGTGAGAGTAACCGTGGTTGTGTGATCGCCTTCCCGCAGCCCTTACGTTGGTTCCTGTCGGTGATGAGTTTCACTGGGGGCAGAATTACGTTACTTTCAGAATCCAAAAGCGCAGAGGAGGCCCGGTCGCTCAGAGGTCAGAGCGCTGAGGTGGCACAGCTGAGACCCTCGGTCAACCCGGGTTCTCAAGCGTCGCGAGTTGATGGTCTCAACCTGGTCACCAATGACTGTTCAAAAGATACAAACTTTCATTACCTTTTATTTTACGTATGTATGTTGAACTTCTTTTGCACCATACGTAGTCAACTGTGATAACCGGAGTCATTACCTTTTGTTGTACATACGTATTTTGAAATTCATTCGCACCTTCCGTAGCCAAACCGTGCTAACCGAAGGTGCTAATCGGAGGTGTTCTGTACTTATTTGGCTAAATTCCAGCTCTAAAAATTAAAATACCGTACAGTATTCGTTCGAGAGTCATGTGACGACCATTACTTTCATATGGCAGAGCTGGTGGGAAAGTGCTGCCCGCTATCGTGTGTGGAATAGAGGTCACTTGAAGGAGGGATCTCGGAGGTAGCTCTGTGACGTCCGCTTCCGTGGGCCGTTCTCTTAACATGAAGGGACACGCACCGCTGCGTGACAGATCCGAACGGGTTCTTGGTCTCGCGATGCCACTGTCGGACAATCGGGATAGAAATAATACTGCACCAGTTTGTGTGAATATTGGCCTAGTGATGAACAGTCTGTGCATGTTGAAACGGTGTTTATCTGAGGGTGCATGCTCACAAGCATGCATACTACAGTAATTGTGAAAAGTAGAACCGAGTGCTACTCTTTCGCATGGCGATGGTAGCAGCAGCAGCGTGTTCGGGAGCTTAATGACAAAAGTCGAAGCCTGCTGGCCACGAGAGGGCTTCAGGAGAGAGTTCCTGTAGGTTTGCTCCTCCATTGAAAAAGCGCAGACTACAGTGGGTTTTGTGTATGCTCCACAGTGTGGGTTGCATGGCCACAAGCGCACTGCTATTGGCTTGTCTTGAATTTTCCATTCGGTTTGTACATTTTCCGATGCGGTTGTTGATTCCACCAGTGTCTTCGAGGAGGAACGTCAAAGTCAGGAGGTTAAACGATGTTTGTGTCTCGAACGAGGCGTTGATTCCGGACTCCCGCGTTCCACTCTTTTCTCCAGCGTTCTTCCGGATCTGGGCGAGATTCTTTGGGGGTTGGAAAAGCGCGATCCCAGACAGGGGGATTGGGGACTTGAGTAGAGCGGCGACGAGGTGACGTTGTTGAGGTGTCGGTTGGTGGCTGGGTTGTCGTCGGCAACAAAAGCACGGGATAAACTCCCTCGCAGTTTGCGTGAAATACCCCTCGTTGCTCTTCGTAGGATGACGAAGCGACTGCGGACCTCAAGAGAAAACTGGGTGCCGCGGAGCTGGAGGTCAGGACCCTCAGAGATTCCCTCCTGAAGGTCCAGAACGATCACTCGGCGCAGCTCAAGAAGATGGAGGAGAAGGTGCTGCACGTTTACCGAGGAAACGTTTGCAGAGCGGTTTTAGTGGCGTCGGTTTTTTTTAAGTTAACGCCCAGCAGGTTTTTTTGTTTTCAGCAGCCAGGGTTACTACGGTTGATTCATTTTGGGTTTTGCTGACTTCCTGATTATCGTTCCGATTCATTCAATCACTTTGTGTCCATCGCACCCGCTTATTCGTGCCTGAAGATGCTCCACGCAGCTTCAAGCGACACGCCGTATGCGATCGGCTGAATTTGGCTTTGAGAATTTCCATTTAACTCACCGGCGAGGGAAGCTTCAACTATAATAACTGCCGTGTTTTAAACACTCGTACACGTGACGCTTGATTCGTTTGACCGTGTCGGTAAAAAGGAGTTCCTAACGACACGAATGTGGTCAGATTATTACGTGGCCCTCACCTCCTTCTTGTCGTACGGCTGCTGACGTAGATGCAGAGGCAACGACTACAATTTCACATTCAGTCGGTCAAGCCACAGACAACAGCGTCAGCAGCAGCAGCGGAGTGCATCTTTAATGTAGTGGTTCTTAACTTTTACTGCAGCCTTGCACCCCTTTGGTTCTCAATCGTAAAAAAAAATATGTTAATAAATACATAGAGTTTGATTAAAAAAAAGTGGTTGTAACGTACGTGCCCATACTTAATTTGTGTTTTGATAATTTATCTTCTAAAACAATCTGCCCATGTCTGGCACCCCCAGGAAGGGCATATCGCACCCCCAAAAAGTGCAGCGTGTACCTCAGGTTAAGAACCACTGCTCTAATCTCTCCTTTGTATTTTTTGGATCGGGTATTGCATCATCATACGTTGTACGGTTTGTTCTGGATGACCGCAGTGGCCTAACCAATCAATTATGAATCAATACCCAAATTCACCCACAATGCAATTTTATCTGTTTTTCACTTGCAGGGCTCTTCGTGGCAAACGCTAAACCTCACTGGTTTTTTGTGTGCAGCTTAGGCCTTGCTTGGCCCGTGTGAACAAGTGCATGTGCTCCCAACAGATTAAGAACAGAGACAAGCACATGGAGTCCCTGAAGAAGCGCTGCCAGAAGAGCGCGGAGGAGCGTGACGAGAAGGAGCGGAAACTCCAGAGCATGGACAGATACCTCTCGGCGTTGCCCACCATGGAGGACCACCAGCGAGACCTTCAGCAGGTCAGCTGGACAATTAGGGATGTTTAAAACGATCAGAGCTATCGTCGTTTATTTGCTCGTTTACCCACGGAAACCTCGAAAGACTATTTCGGTCTTCGCAGCAGTAGAGGGATATGTTCGTGCCCTGTGCGATACCACTTGAGTGATTTGTAGGTTTACTCTTCAGCATTGGGATGTATCGGCCATACCAGTTACATTGTATGGGTTTGTATATATATTTATATATATATATTTATATATATTTATATTTAGCAAGCTATAACAGGAAATTCCAGAACCCGGAGGAAGCCCGTTCAGAACAGGGGGAGAACGTGGAAACGGCACCTGGAAAGGCACTCGAACTTTGGATTCGAACCCAGGGCCCTTTGCTCAGCGAGTTGATTCCTCTTCGCCGCCTCCACCCAGCCACTCAAAACTCCTCTCTAGGGGCAAACGGCAGAAGGGTTTTTGCGTGAAATGTACAGCCCTTTGACAATGCACTGCTGGATGAAGGCCTCCACACATCAATGGCACAGTCATACGTTGTTATTTGATCATTTTATTACGCTGGTCGGGTGAATTAATGAGCAACGTGCTTAAATCCCCGTGCCTCTGTCCACCCTGCAGTATGTACGTTGAACTTCTATCGCACCGTACGTAGCCAACCACGCTCATCGGAGGAGTCGTACGGTGAGGGTGAAGTGCGGGTAACTCCCCACCTCTTCCAAGCGTGGAAGAGTCGGCCAAAATACCCTCTGGAGGGAGAAATTTCTGGCAGCAGTGGTGTGGGCTAGCGCCTGCGTGGGCTAGCGCCTGCGTGGGCTGCGCTTGTGCCTGGAGAAAGAGAGGAGGGGGGTCACCGTGCATCGCCACGCGTCGGCGGCAGTTACGCAAAAGTCGCCCGCTTGGCTTGCGTCGCCGACGTTTTGAACGTGCCCCCCTCGGCGTCGCGTTCGTTTTCATCGCCAAACAGATGACGGAGCTGGAAACGTTGAGGTCGAGTTTGCAACACAGGGTGGAGGCCCTGGAGGGAAGGCTGCGCGACAGGGATCGCGAAATCCTGGACCGAAAAACCAAGGAGGAGGAGCTGATGGCCGCAGTGCAAAGGTACGCGCCGCTCGGGGAGAGAGAGAGAGAGAGAGAGGGCGTTCGTCCGTCCTCCACCGAGGAGGAGAGGAGGCACAACGGTCAGAAGTTGGCTCGGGCGCAGGCGCCGGGGTGGGTCGTTACGCCGCAGGATCGCGAAGGGGTGGTGTTGGCAGCGGCTTGGGAGAGGCCTTCCATCCAGCAGTGGATTGACCATGTTCTGATGATGATTTTGTCTGGCAGAAAATAGTCCTCGCCCAAGCCCATTAATCAAATGCTGGATGAGGGCCTCCCCATGAAGCGCGGTTCGTGGGGGTGGTTATTTGACGATACTGCACCATGCCGGTCAGTACGGGTTGGTGAAGATGGGTGGTGCGTAGCGGTTTATTGACGAAGGTCTGTTGGCTATTGCAGTTCTTTAAGTAACACGATGAGTGCTTTGTGCTTCACATGTGTGTTTTGCAAACCTGCAGCCTTCAGCACAAGCTGGACTCACTTGAGCAGTCAAAGAGTCCCCCGTCTGGAGTGGACGTGACGCAGCTACGGCAGGAGAACTGCAACTTAAAGAAGGTTCGTGTTCCCCATGTGCGTCACCTTCATGCGTCTCTCGCGTTGCAGACGCGATCGAAGCCTGCGGCCTGAGTCCGGGTCGGCTCCCGGGGCGACCGGTTACGTGACCGCATCTCCCGCGTAATCGCGCAGGTCAATCGTCGCCCGCAAACGCTTTGTCCACGTCCGAGCCAGCGGAGCGGCAAGCAAAGTAATCGGCCAATCGCAGCACGCGCGAATGTGTCACATGATGACGCACAAGCGTCGCCGAGCGGATGGAGGCTTGACAGCAGAGTCTGTCTCCACTGCGAGCAGCAACCGGTTGCGTGCAACTGCTCGCAACCGGTTACAGAGACAGACGTCCACACGTGAGCGGTTCAGTTGCGTCAACCGATTTGCATGCAACCAGCTGATGGCTCCGATGTTGGACCTGGCTCTTTCGCAAAAGGGTCGGTGCCGTCACGCGTGGTGTGCACATTCAGGTGAAAGTACAACGTGAGTGCCACGTTCCCTGGCAGGAGATTGTCGTGTGTGACGGCTGTGTTTGCGATCGTCTTGGTTGTTTGTAAGTGAGTGAGAATGGAAAACGTTGGCAAAGGCTGGCCGCCTCCGACCACTCTCACTCTCAGCTCCGTCGGAAGCTGAGCAGGATTTTGAGCCTGGATAGCGGGTGGATGGGTGCCCAACCTTGCGTCCGCTGCTGGGAAGCGACACTCTGTGGACAGCGCTGCACTCCCTACAGCCCTCGCCTCTACAATCCCCCGCCAGCGGCAAACCGCGTCGACTTCCGTGGTGGAGTACGGCCCTCATCCAGCAGCGGATTGGCGGTGGCGCCGTGCGTGCGGACGCTGGCACCCGCGGCGCGATGCGGCTGCGTTGCCGTGGCGGCGGTGGATGCTGCTACGCGCTAACCCCGCCGCGTTTTGTTTGCCAGATCGTAAACATTTTAAAGAAGAAGCTCGAAGCCCTCACCGAAGAGCATGGAGATAAAATCAGGGTGCGTGTTTTCAACCTCGTGGCTTTACCCTGCAAGTGCGTGTGTTCAGAGTGCATGTGTGTGTGTGTACTGTAGTTTGCTCACTAACAGCACTTGCCCCAACACTTTGTCAAGGCTATATGGGGGTTCTTTGTCTTTGCTTGTACTGGAGCGGTTAGCGCGCTGCGCTACAAACCCAGCGATCCGAGTTCGATTCTGGCTCACGGTCAATACCGGTGATGATTATGTGAACTGGTCCTGGGCCTCCCCTAGGTCGACTCAGCCTCAAATGAGTACCTGGTGCGGTGTGTAAACATCGCCACTGGGGAGACAAAGTTGACTGGGCGTGGTGCTGGCCACCCACCCCCTTGTATGCCGTGCAGGCCTTCATAGGTGCTCACAAACAGCACTTGCCCCAACAGTCTTTTTCAGGCTATATGGGGGATCTTTGGGTTTGTCTTTGTTCTGCAGTGGCATGCCGGATCACACACACACACTTTATTGGAACTCCCTTGTTGGCATTGAGGTCGCCATCGCTAAAGAAGCTCCCAGCTCGTGGGGCGAAACGTTGGACATCGGCGGATGCTCGGTGACGGTCAACTTAACACACAATGATTTCGCAGCCAATACGATTCATATTGCCCTTTGGGTTTAGGCTACAATGATCTGGTCAAATGTGGTTCGTAAGACCCTCCACCACCCAACACGTATTAAATTGTCACGTGGTGCACAAGCGTTTAACAACGCAGACGATTGTTATTGTTTTAGGTCCCCGACCGGTGATTTACGTTGTAATTCTCACGGCCACATTTAGCAATTGAGTATACGACGTTACGTCAAGCGTCATCAGGATAGAATCCAAAAAGTCAGAATAGCCATGTCACCTGACCCGGATTTTTAAAATTGGTGCCATAATTTCACAAGAGCAACTTGTTTAACGCGTTGGAACAACCAATCGGATTTCAGGCAGATATGAACCACTACGAAAGAATGCATCTGCATCCTAAGTTGTGTTGAGTGCGGCGGGTTACGTCGGCCCGACCCATAATTATTCACTGCTGTGGCCTTGTGCACGCTCTCCAGCTCTTAGAAGAGCAAGTGGTGCACGAGGAAGAGGAGAATGCGGCTCTAAGAGATGCGCTCGGGGAGAGAGACAGCGGCCTGCAGGCCCTGCAGAGCGCCGTCAAGGAGGTGCGTGAAATTACAGCGTCGTGTCAGCGTGGCGTGATGTCAGCGCGACGTCGCGCCGTCGTGTCGTTGTTGCGTCGTTGCATCGTGCCATTGTCATCTTTCCATTGTGCCATTATGCTATTGTTCCATCGTGCTATTGTTCCATCTTGTCATTTTCCATTGTGCCGCCATTCCATTGTTCCATCGCGCTGTCGTGTCATCGTTCCATCTTGTCACCATATGATCCATCGTTCTATCATTCCTTTGTGGCGTCGGCCCAGCGTGACAGCGGTGTCATCGTCGCACGATCCGCTGCGCCTTGAAGCATCCGCAGGCCACGTAGCCACAGTGGTAGTCGAGATGGGAGGCCCTGTGATTGCTGTTGTGTTGTTGTTGTTTTGCATCAAATTGCTTCACTTGCTCTCAATCCCTTTCAAAATATTTCCACCGTGCTTCGCTGGGTCAGTGAACTCACCGAGGCCAGCTGCAAGTCAAACAACTGGGAGGGTCTCTCTGCTCAGTAGTTGGGGTGTGCGTTCATCTCCGCTGGCAGTCCTGTTCCAGTGAATAATTATCACGTTTCTCCGCCACCGAGGGACGATGCCTTTGGAGATGCGTTGATTAATAATTATAGGTCTTTAGTGCATTTGGTATTTGTTCTGCTCACATAGCGCTGGGCTGCTACGAACGAATGCGCTGTGTTTCACAGATGGGTATCGTCGGCCAGAAGGAGGGCGATGTTGATATCTGGTGTTGCTACCTTAAAGTAGGCCACGTGTTGTGATATTTGATGTTGCTACCTGGTGTTTCTCCGTTGAGTAATTTGAAAGTGATTTTTTTTATTTGGACCGGTGACGCCAGCACACGTGGCCTACTTTCCTCTTTATGATGATCGTGTCTTTGATTTGTAACGAAATTTTGGATTAGGCCACGTTCATGATCTGGGTCAGTTTTGTGTCGTTCAGACCCCTTGACCACCCGACACGACCAAACAAATGAAATGGGTGTGCGTGGTCAAAGCGTTTAACAACGCGATAATTATTATTGCTTCAGCTCCCTCACCGGTGAGTTGAAGTGCAGTTCTCACAGATTTAGCTCCGTTGAGCTCGGTGGTTCTTAACTTGGGGTGCATGCACCCCCTGGTGGTGCCAGATGCCCTTTCTGGGGGTGCGAGGCAAAGTAAATAATTGAAAACACAAATTAAGCACAGGCACGTAAGTTACAACTACTTTGTTTCATCGAACCTATGTATTTATTAACATTATACACTTTTTTTACTGTTGAGAACCAAAGGGGTGCAGGCTGCAGTAAAGGTTAAGAAGAACCACTCGTTTAGATACGAAACGTTTCACTTGCCACTCTGCCCAGGACAGCATCCAGGAGTTCCGTTATGACTTCCTGATGTTTGGCCTAACCCCCAAAAGACTCAACAGCGAATCGTAGCCTTGGCCGTGAAAACCCACGTGGTTTTTGTCGTAGTTATTGTTGGTGGTGTTGTTGGTGTTGTTGTTGTTGTTGTCGTCATCTCACGCATGTGTGTTGTCAGCTCGCGGCTCAAAACCAGAAGCTGCTGGACGGGCACTTAAGCTTGAAGGAAGAGCTGCAGGAGACGATGGACGTGTCGCGCGATCACGATCGGCTGAGCCAAGTCGGCAGCGAACTCCAAGCGCAGCTGAGCCACTGCTTTGACGAGCTGCGGTCGCTGTGCCGGGTGGTGTGCCAGCGAGTCCACGGGCACGATCCGAACCTGTCGCTGCTGCTCGGGATTCAGAGTGAGTGCCCGGAGGGAGCGTACGCAGCGGCGGGGTCCGTCCGTGTGTCTGTGTGTGTGGTGGTGGCTGGTCACCCACCCCCTTGTGTGCCGTGCTGGCCTTCATAAGTTGCTCGCTAACAGCACTTGCTCCTTTAGTCTGTTCAGGCTATATGGAGGATATTTGTATTTTTTTGGTGGTGCTGGCCATCCACCCCCTTCGGGTGCAGTGGTCGGCCTTCATAGGTGCTTGCTAAAAGCACTTGCTCCTCCAGTATGTTAAGGCTATACGGGGATCTTTGTCTTCGTCTGTTTTTGTACCCGGGAGTGGCAGTGTAGGGGAGCGGTAGTAGTTAGCTGCGCTACAAAGCCGGCGATTCCTGCTCACAGCCAACACCTTTGACGCTTATCTGAACCAGTCCTGGGCCTCCCCTAGGTCGACTCAGCCTCAAATGAGTACCTGGTGCACTGTGTAAAAAACATCGCCACTGGGGAGACAAAAGCGGCCGGGCATGGTGCTGGCCACCCACCCCCTCGTGTCCTGTGCCGGCCTTCATAGGTGCTCGCTAACAACACTTGCCCCAACAGTCTGTTAAGGCTACATGGGAGGGGTAGGAGGAGGGGTCTTGATGTCCCCAGGACCTGCGGAGTCGAGACGCTCGCGTTGAGCACCGGAGCGCTGCACCAGCGGCCGCTTCGGGGTGGCGGTTGCTCCGTGCCGGCGTGTGACGCCAGCGGCGGTGAACACGAAAACCGGAGATCTCGCCAAATGTCAACGGTTGTGCCGATATGGGAGGACTTTAGTTGAGGCGGCGTTTAGCTGGAGGTAGTTAGCCGGGCCTACTGTTGCACGCTGGGCGGGCCGAACGTCTCGGAAGAGGAGGGAGTATACCCACACTATAGTCCACCGAGATGCGACCTGCGGATCGGCTAACTGCGATGAACCCGTGCACACCGCTGGGTGGACAGAGGCGGCAGTGAGGGGGAGTTGGAGGCGTGGGGGGGGGGAGATTTAAGAAACTTGGCACCGTTGTCTCAGCTGCCACGCCGGGAGATGGGATCGAACCGGTAACCTCCGAGTTGCAAGCCCGGTGTTGGAACTCCGTTCCTCCGCTGTGGCAGCGCCCCCCAGTTAGTCGTCGGTCCTGGCATTGGGGGGGACCTCGTTACACGTGGCCATCGTGGTTTGCGATTGGCGGCTCCTCTTCATAGGGCGTGCGTGTTCTCTCACCGCCCCCCCCTCCCAGGCCTCGCGCACGATGAGAGGGACGCCGCCGGTGGCGGCGGTGCCGACCGTCGCTCGGCGAGCTCCCCGCCCATGCCGCTCGCGTCCACATTGGACGGCGTGCGGCAACTGCGGCGCGAAGTGGATGAAGCGCGTGCCGTGCTCTCGGAGCGCTACGCCGAGGACGTGGGGGAGAACTGCGCCGTGCAGTAGGCGCCAACGCCGGTGCCACCATGCCGGTGACGAGCGAAGGGGTGCTTTTAAGAAGGTTTGGAGAAATTATCATTTGGATTAAAAAATATTGGGTTTCAGTCTTTGTTTGCACCTTATTTTAGTGATTTAATAATCCCCCGATTTGCTTATTAAGATTTCATCCTGCCCCGGTGGTAGCTCGGCGGTCAAGCGAGCCGCTCGGCAGCGGAAGGTTGCGAGTTCGACTCCTGGTTGGGGGTCTGACGCAGCCCATCATCCTTCTGGGATCATCAAAATGAGTACCACAGTGTGGCGAAGTTAAGTGGATGCGTCCTCTGGATCAACATGGCCCCTGCAATAGGAGTGTGGAATTTCCACGGTCACTGGCTCTACAGGGCAATAAGCAGGTCAGCGCACCGGTGCTCGTTTGAGCAGCAGGAAGTCGCTGACTTTTGCATGACGTATTTAAGTAACTTGTTTTTGCAGCATGTCGACAATAAAGAAGTGCGTTCGTACGATTTAACACGGTGACTGGAGTGCTGCACCGTCACTCAATGCGTCTGCGACTCACAATTTGCCACCAATATTTGGGAACGGGCCCCAACCCTGTGTTGGCTGCGGACGGCCGTGCCCCGGGTTAATATGGTGACGACATCGGCGCCATGTGCAGCTTAAGAATCGGAATGTTCATTGATACCGGACGGAATCCCATGAGCTATGGAGCTCTTTTCCACAGACGACCAGTCGGGGCGGGTCACTGACATCCTACCTTCTGCCCACATCGCCCCTGTTGGCACCATCCCAGCGGTCGGCGCGCTTGCGTTTGTGGCTGCCCCACAGGGCCGTATTATCCAATAGGCCACAGTAGGTACTGCCTAGGGCCTACGGAAACTAAAGGGGCCTACGAAAACTAATTTTGCCCGTGTTTTTTTGTTGTTGAATGTGTGATCTGTGATGAACGCCATCCTTTTAAAGCTGCGTTATCCAATTAAATTTTCGCTTAAATGTTTAGGCTTTCTTTTTTTCTTCAATTTAAAATTAAATCTGCTTGTCTGCGGGTCACAGCGCTCTCCCATCTAATTAGGGCACAGACTAAATAATGAACATAATCAGCAGTGATGACGTCCAGTGGCTGGACGAAGTACCGCGTCAGAAACAAGCGGATTGACAGCGGCAGTACCAACTCTATAAAGTTTACACCTTTGGAACCTCCTTTGCCAGTAGCAAAATATGATCATTTTTTTTTACCCTTTTATCTGGCAACAAAACTGACACCTTTTTTACAAGGAGTCATGTTTGCATTGACCACAATACCTGCGGTCGGATTGCAAACAAAAAACACAACTCTGATAATGTATGCACTGCAGATATTTTGGTCAATACAAACATGACCCCTTGTAAAAAAGGTGTCAGTTTTGTTGCCAGATTAAAGGGTAAAATAATTATTATTATTTATACAGTGTATCACTGAAGGCCTACGAATTAGAAGTGCCTCGGGCCGACAAGAACCTTCATCCGGCCCTGGTCCGCCTGGAGGTGTCTCTCCTGGTGGTCTGTCCAGCACCAGCTGTGGTGGGGGGGGGGGTCCCCCCATCTTGCCGACTCGCAGCACCGAGAGCCCCAGCCATGGAAACTCCTCCGCTCTCTCCACGACTGCCCCTATCGCTTGTGGCGAGTTGAGGGGGTGTAGTTTTTTTCGATGACGCAAAATACCCGGGGAAGGTGCTTCATTTTTGGTAGGGCTGATGGTAGCCCCCCGCTCCCCACCTCTTCATGGCACGCTTTAGGTTCACCCCAGGCATCGATCAGCCCTCCCACTGGTATCTGTACCAGATGGAAATACCTCTGGTACACCCATGGAAAGCTTCTGGAACTGCGCGGGCGAAAAAGATGTTCAATAATGTAGGAGCTAGAGGACATCTCTGTACCCGAAGGTGAACAGGGAATGGCTGTTCTATCCCGGATCACGCAGCTTTACCCGGGTCTGCCCACCATCGGCAATGTGAGCGTGGGTTGATGCGACGCATAGCTGGTAGTGGTACTTATTAATGGACTGACCACGTATCTGCGAAACGACGTTAAAGGGGGAAGACATAAATCGAGGTATTATTGCAATTCAGAATCTGAATATTCATACTGGAGGAATCCGTTGAGCTGTAAAGCTCTTTTTCACAGACGTCCAGCAATTGAGTTGCAGGTGAAGGGGTCACCCCCCACCCCTTCACACCCTTCCAGAGCCCTCATTGGCCACTGGTGGCCCTGAGGGTCACTGCTGGTTGAGATCGGCCTCCACCCCAATGGGATTGCTCAGTCACCACAGCGTTACCGACCGTCAAAGGAGGTTTTTTTGTTTTGTTGCCAAGTCATTACAATAACCCAGCGAAACAAACATCCGTCGTCTCCGAAGTTGTTTTAATTTGTGTGTATACTCTGTAAATGTGGTGCAACAAAACTAAACCGTAGATTTACAACCAATAGTGGATAACACGAGAGAGACGATACAAGATTTGTCCAGCCGCAGCGGTGTCGGCACCAGTCACCTCGACCGCCAGTTCTCTTCTTTTTCTTCTTCTAAATCGGCGACATTTCCTCTTCACCGTCGCACCGTGTTCTCATTTTTGTCTCGGCGTTTCCGTTTGTTCTGTTGACCTCGAAATGTCAAACACAACTTCACTTGCACAACTCTTAATAGATTCTCGCACGCACCGGTTCGTGGTGTACCCGCGAGCGGGAACCACTGCCATGTGGTTCCCACTCGTGGGTCCGTGGAATGGGCTCTGTGACCTGACGATGCCCCGTGTATGGTTACAGACGACGAGTGTAAATGTTTTGGGAGTTGTAAACGTATTTACACACGACAAATTACAACCGATACAATAAAAAAAACCTTTACACAATGTCACGTGTAAAAAAAAAAACATTCAAAAGAACATTTTAAAAAAGAACAAATTGTATTCACTTTGTGACCTTATTTAAGAAAGACAACTTTTAAGCCCACGTGGTCACAAGCGGAGCATTGGAGCAGATAAGTGCAGACACAGCATCAACATGGCAGGAGGGAGAACCCTGTAGGAGGATGAAACGCCCCCCCCCCGTTCCTGACCGAAAATTGTCATCGTCTGCGTCGCAGAAATGTTTGCTGGGTCGCGCCCGCTCGGAGTGGGTGGCATCGTGGCCACGACTTTGGCAAATGGGTGCGGTTGGTATTCTGTAGTGCAGGTGGCCGCGAGCATCAATCGTCACGGTAGGAATCCTCGTGAGTCACGCCAAAGATGAACCTCGCGGCACTCGGAGTCCGTCCGTTTGGGGGGGCAGGAGGAACACGAGAAATGTTCGGGCGGGGAGCGGTGGCGCAGTGATGAAACAAATAATAGGTTTTACCCTTTCTGGCAATGAAGCAGGTGTTAAGATGTTCAAACGTCAAATGGATACAGATTGCATGGCATCAAGTCCGCATTAACCACACACAGTACCGGTACTTGTTGCAAAAACAAAACAAACATGCTCTGATAATAACACGATGTAACACAATTTTTGTTCCTGGGTAGTAAGTGTTATTTCCTAATTGCTTATGCCTAAAAAGTAATAAAAATGGCTATTATTCCCCACAAACTTTGCTTTTGTGACCAGGACAGTGATATTTTGAAATGTACCTATTTTCAATGATTAAATGTGTCTTTTCGTTAACATAAATCAGAAAAAAACATGAATCAAAATTAACATGTATTTATACTAAAGTAATACAAAAATGACTTTAAAATATTTAGGAGTAGTTTTTCGAGATTTACGATGATACTGTAAATCACTTTAACGAATCAGCCCCTAAATGTGGCCTTCCATCGTGTTCTCGTCATACTGTCCTTGGTAGCGGCGTTCAAAGTCCAGTCTATCCTGGTGGAAGTGCTCGCCTTGCTCCTCCCGAGTATGCTCCCATGTTCTTGAATTTATCAAGATGAGCATCAAGGATATGGACTTTGAGGGACATCCTACAGCCCCCATTGTGCCGTAGTTCTTCACCAGAGTTTCAACCAGCTCCACATAGTTTTCGACCTTGTGATTGCCCAGGAAGCCACGAACCACTGCGACAAAACTGTTCCAAGCTGCTTTCTCCTTACTAGTGAGCTTCTTGGGGAATTCATTGCACTCCAGGATATTATTTATCTGTGGTCCGATGAAGACACCGGCTTTGACCTTTGCCTGAGACAGCTTAACGAAGAAGTCTTGAAGGTACTTGAAGGCTGCCGACTCCTTATCTACAGCTCTGACAAATTGTTGAATAAGGCCCAATTTGATGTGCAGTGGTGGCATCAGCACCTTCCAGGGGTCCACAAGTGGCTCCCACTTGACGTTGTTCCTCCCCACAGAGAACTCGGTCCACTGTGGCCAGTCCCGCCTGTGGTAGTGCATCTTGGTGTCCCTGCTGTCCCAAAGGCAAAGATAGCAGGGAAACTTGGTAAAACCGCCTTGGAGACCCATCAGGAATGCCACCATTTTGAAGTCTCCGATGACCTCCCAGCCATACTCATCATACTTCAAGGCGTCCAGCAAGGTCTTGATGCTGTTGTAATCCTCTTTGAGGTGCACCGAGTGAGCCAGGTGAAGAGACGGGTACCTGTTACCAATATGGAGCAGCACGGCTTTGAGGCTCCTGGATGAGCTGTCAATCAAGAGGCGCCACTCATTCTGGTTACAGGCGATTCCAATTGCCTCGAACAGACTGGTCACATTGTTGCAGAAGCAGAGCCCATCTTGACGGGTGAAGAAGCTGCAAAAAGGTTGGTGACGCTTCCTCTGATCTGCGACTTGCACACTTTTATCCAACAAGTTCCACTGCTTGAGCCTAGACATCAAAAGCTCGGCATTGGACTTGGTGAGACCAAGATCTCTGGTCAAGCCATTGAGGTCTTTTTGGTTGGGGTAGTATGGGTTTCTTTCCTCAGCCCCACCTCTGAAATTGTCATCTGGATCTACGTCTTCCTCGGTCTCCGACTTGCTGCTCTCTTCTAAAGACGGCTGCTCTCCGGAGGAGTGGGTACGGGGAGCTCATGGCAGTCTGGCACCGGGGCGATGGATTGAGGAAGGTCCAGATACGTCCAATCCGACGTTTGGAAGGGTCCACCATGTAGAAGTAGCAGTTGCTTGAGTGGTCAGTGGGTTCCCACCAAATTATTGGGATAGCGAACTTCATGGCTCTCTTTTCCCCTCTGTACCATCCTATAAAATACATTTCACCCATGACTAATGTGTAAGAGATTCTCGCAACATTTTTCATATATGATATATCTTTTCAATAACGTTGAAATTGTAAAACATTTTAAAATTAAAAACTTTTACAATTTTACAAATTTTAACACATTTTCTAACATAAAATGACGTGCAACAATTGTCCATCTTACCATCCAGAGTTTTTTTGCATTGCTCGCAGGTGAAATGAGGTGCCCAGGGTTTGTCTTGATCCCTGACAGGCATGCCAAAATATGCCTTGTTGGCCTCGCACATCTTAGCAGATGCTTCCACAGAGTGACTTTTTCACTCGTCTTGATAAATTGGCCGCAGACATCGCAAAATGCGTCTGCCGGATGCTTGCAGCCTCTTGATGCCCTCTCAGAAAAATGCAGATATGTATCCACTTAGGCAGCTGGAACTAAACTGAACTGGTGGGCTTAAGGCCCCTGTATTTATACCACTTTATATTACTGAAACGTTCTAGATTGTTCTAGAAGTTATTCCAAGTTTACTCGGCACTGAATCTATCTGGAATGTTCTGGTAAATCGGTACATTTCTAAATAGCACTGTCCTGGTCACAAAAGCAAAGTTTGCAGGGAATAATAGCCATTTTCTATACTTTTGAGGCATGAGCAATTAGAAAATAACACTTACTACCCAGGAACAGAAAATAAATAAACGTGTTACACATTGTCTTTGAAACTGATTGGCCTACAGCAGAAACAGCCTTCTTTATGGCCGAGTATCAATACCGGCGTTCGCCAAAACGCGATCAGCACAAAGGCAATGCACCTATCCAGAGCACGAATAGCTTCGGGTCGTGCAGTTATATCGATGGGTCCCTTTTTGCCGGAATCAAAATGACGAGAAAAAATGAAAAAAACAATACTCTATAGGTGTTGAGATGTTAAAAGGTCATTTTGATCCTAGCAAGAAAGGTCCCATAGGTGGGGCAGCCACAGGGCACCACGAACCCGGCGACCTGCGTTCGACTCCCAGCTGCGACCAGCAATGGGTAGGGCAAGTGGGACCTGTGAACCCGTTTGGGGATGACAACCAGACTTGAATAAACCCACACTGACCAGCGTGGGGAAGTATGGTTCAACGATCCCTGTGACAGACTGTGTGGGGAGGTAAAAAACTATTACGATATCTTACTACTGGCAAAGGAGGTCTCATAATGTAAATGCTTACCCCGAGCTCTCAATACTCTGATGGTGCGATGTCTTTGAGTTGTGTGCCTTTTGGCGTCATCTGGTCCAACACCATGTGAGACTAGTTTCTAAGAAAAGCTGTCTCAGGTGTGGACCAATCAATTTCAAGGACAGTGCATACATTATCAGAATTGTCTTTTTGTTTGCATTTTGACCGCAAGTGTTGTGGTTAATGCAAACATGATCACTTGTATAAAGGTGTCAGTTTTGTTGCCAGATAAAAGGGTAAAACAAACGTACTACTGTGTGGGGAGGCCTTCATCCGGCAGTGGATTGACAAAGGGGCGTAAATAATTATGATTGTTATTCGTCAATTTCAGACTGTTTGCAAATAAGATCTAACGGTGTGTGGCGTTAAGTTAAGACGACGTAACTGCATAATACACATTACATTCCATGTTAAATAACAATTCCTATGCTTATCCTATAAACAATGTTAATTTTTTTTTATTAAAGGGATCCCTTGGACATCTGCAAAATGCATTAATCCTACTTCGATGAAAAGTTTTTTTTACATTTAAATATTTAATGTTTAGAAAGTTTTGTTGTTAAGCTTTGCAGTTGCTGATAATAGCAACAGCAGGAGCAATAAATGCCAATTGGAAGAGGCGGTGGTGGTTGGTGGATTCAGCCTGAAGGTGACCGGCCGATGTCGAAATGCAAAGTACCGTGAACGTGACCACATGAAGCGTGCGGCTTACTGACAGCTGTGCACGATGTCTCAAGAGCAGAACATAATTATCCATAATACAGGTTTTTTTTTGTGTTAGATCGCGTAAATATATAAATGTGCCATTAAACCCACCACCACCTGACACAGCCAATTAGTGTAAACAGAACGTGCCAATTCGTTATAAGTGCAGCACAACGGTCTGTTGGAGAGCAAAGCCACAACATTCATAATCCGAGTTCGACGTTTCACCAATAATTACAACTAGCTTCATCAGGCAACAAGCCAAATTTGTGGGGAGATCCTCCTGTTTCGTTCCTGAAATAGAGGAAGATATGTGATGATTATCACTTGTGTGCCCTTCTTGCGCGAAGTGGGATGAGGGGAGGATTCATGAATACATATAAACCTGCATTATGGATGATACTGGTCGCGAAAGCCTACGTGTTAAACAGAAGGTAATCACGTACGCATGCTGTATGCATGTTGAACTTCTCTCGCACCATAGGTAGCCAACCGTGCTAATCGAAGGTGCGGCGGAAGGACAAAGTAAACACGAAAAGCAGTTATCAAGAAATGAGTTTGTCAATCTAAATGACGATGATTTAAAAGTGCATGAGCCCCAGCGGCTTCCTAAAATCGGACGGAAGAGCGTTCCAGACGGCTGCAGAAGCGCATCTCAAAGTGCGCGATGCAGTCGCCATCTTTGTTCGATGGACTTCTTTTGCACCGTACGTAGCCGTATGTGCTTGTTTTTTTTTACTTTCAGCGGCGTCTTGTTCATAAGTGCACCGCAACAAGCCTGTGAAGTATTATTGCAGCCTTAGAGGATGGTTCGAAAATTGTCAAAAAATAAGTGCCTTTTTTTAAAAAACAAGTGTCTTTTTTGACAAAGACTGGATTCGAGATCTGATTCTTAGATTGATCCGAGAACCGGGCCCAGAAAACAAGTCGTTGTTGTTGTTGGCGTTGCTTCCGCGCACTTTTCCACCCGAAAGCGACGCACCATTGGGGGGCGGCGCCGCCTTTGTTCGAGAGCGTGTTCTTCACCAATTTTAAGTTTCCCCCAAAAAAGAATGGTCCTCAACAATCCAATTATCGGACAAAAAATAAAATCTGAAACGCTTGCGACGCATCCGAAGCGCCCGTCCCGTGGCAACGTGGCAAGTGGAGTCGGACGTCGCCGGCCTCCATGGATTGCAGTCTCGCTCCCGAGAATCACTTCAAGTCCTGGGTGGTGGC
Organism: Lampetra fluviatilis; assembly: GCF_964198595.1. Taxonomy (NCBI): domain Eukaryota; kingdom Metazoa; phylum Chordata; class Hyperoartia; order Petromyzontiformes; family Petromyzontidae; genus Lampetra; species Lampetra fluviatilis. Next base: position 7,602,580 of record NC_136326.1, on the reverse strand, counting down.
CATGTTGGTGCGCAGGGGAAGGACGCCCTCCACCCACTCGCCGGGCCGAGACACCATCTCCTCGAAGAGGCGCTTCTCCTCCCCGCGCGAGTCCATCCACTCCACGAGCTGCCCGTAGCTCATGCCTGCCAAGCGTCGGCACAGGCGACAAACGCACAACCACGCGGTCATCGTGCAGCCATCGGTAGGCCACGCAGCCATCGGTATCGGTGGCTCACGGGTGAACAGGGAAAGGCCCCAGCCCCGCTCAAGAGGCCTACTCCTCTCTTTCCACGCCGGCCGGACGTCTCTCGCGAGAGTACCCCCACACTACAGCCTAGAGCACGCGACCTGCCCGATCGGCTGCCACGTACCCACTGGGGAATTAGGAGTCCCGTGCCCTTGCGGCAACTGCCGCGTCAGGAGATGGAGTTGAACCGGCGAAGTCCGGCGTGTTAACCGTGACACCGCTGTGGCCTTCACAGTTCTCAGACCAGCCTGTCAGGGTCAGGTTTGGCGCTGGACATGTCTGCTGGGTGTGGCAAAACCGCTTCCTCTGGTTACAGGTTCTGCAAAACAAACCAATTCTAACGACCCTAGCATCCGCCCAGGACACTGTAAACTTCAACCATAGGAGGCTAGAGTCGTCTTGGTGGCGGCTACGCACGCCTGTCACCCAGCGCTGTGGAGGCAAGCGAGGGTTGGTGGATTGCGCAAACGTTGCGTCTGTGTTACGGATGATATGGATGTCTATTGTGTTGGTGAGTTGATTGGGTGGGGGAGAAGAACATTCACAGCAGGTGGCGACTGATTTAGGTGGCCCAGTAAGTTCTTGAGTAGGTCCAGGTGTGGCAGCACCTATTGTGGAGATGAGTATTTAAAGCGAGCTGCGAACAGAGCTAGAGGATGGAGGAAGGCAGCCTTGGAAGGGGCCTCTCTCCAGCAGCGCACCCTCGAAGTAAGGCGAGCACCCCATGCTCTACCGCGCCCTTGTGGACTCCCTTTGTGGAGCGACGCCAACATCTGTAACCGGCTGGCTACGCACGCCTGTCACCCAGCGCTGTGGAGGCAGGCGAGGGTTGGTGGATCGCGCAAACGTTGCGTCTGTGTGGGATGAAATGGCTCCTCTGGGCCGCTCCGATTTCCTCCCATTTACTTTACTTGGCCTCAAGCACCTTAATATACAGGGTGCTTACATTTTTTTTAACACTTCTGAGAATTTGCAACAATACTACGAGAAATGTGCCTTCGGGCTCTGGAAACCACCTGGAGAAGATTCCAGGCAATGTGTTGACAATGATGGCCAACAAGTGGAGATTGACTTTTTTAAGCTATTAACATGACATTTGTTATCACGTTACAGTGTATCATTATTATCCGTTCTTTTTCCATTACAAACGATAGTCCCATATAAGTGTTAACATTGTTTTGAAGCACCCTCTATAGAGAGGGCCGCAGAGCTTGGGCACCGAGTGGCTGCCACCTTCCCAGTCGTCTGTGGTCCCCCCCCCCTCTCTCTAGGATGTAAAACGAATGTCTTTAGAACTTCTCTGCGTTTAGTTTGTCGATCCTTCCCCCACACCTCCAAAATAGCACGGTTGCCTACGCACGGTGCGGAAGAGGCTCAGCATACACACATACATAACAAGTGCGTCACAAGCGGACATTATTACTACTAGGGTCAATCGTCGATTCATCTGGCGGCTTCGCTGGGTGGGGGCGCCGGATTTATATAAGTATATAAATGTGTTGTTAAACCCGCCACCACCGGACACAGCCAATTAGTAAGGCTTGTCACGTAAACAGAACGTGCCAAGTCGTTACTAGTACAGCACACCGGTGTGTTGGAGAGCCAAGCCACAACACTTATAATCCGAGTACGACGTTTCGCCAGTCAACTAGCTTCATCAGGCGACAGCCACATTTGTTGAGAGGTCCTCCCTGTTTCGTTCCTTCGACTGTATTATTGCTCTTTGCGAGCGTGACCCCCCCCCCCCCTAAAAGGATTGGTGTGCGGGCGGGAGGGCGGGCCCGGCGCTCACCGGTTCCGTTGCCGAGCCGCACGCCGCCCAGGAACTGGTTGGTGGAGAACCGCTCGTGGTCCCAGACGGTGAGCTCCACGCACGCCTGCAGCACGTCCTGGTTGCGGAAGCCGTCGTACACCATCGTGTGGTTGTACTCCGGGTTTATCGACTTGCGGATCACCCGCGTCTTCTGGCGGCTCTTCCGGCTCGTGTCCGGAAGGATGTAGCTGAACGTCGGGAAGAGAGAAAGAGCGCATGTTGGGGTAAATTCAACTTTTTGTTGTTGTTGAAGATTCGAAGCTTAAAATCAACAGGTGAAAAATACGCGGCCGTCGTTGGGTCGGCAAGTCGGGAGGCAAGGGGGTTGCCAGATCACCACACCAATGACGTGAAACTCCCCGTGAGGGTCTTAGGAGATGCCCAGACCCCTGGCTCACCAGGAGAAGGTGGTACAGCAAGCGAATGAATCGTCATCTGTTTCTATCTGTATGGGTTTTATTTTGGTCCTCCGGTTTCCCTCGTCTTAGGATGTGCAGTAAGTGTGCCATTTGATGCGATAAACACGCTAAGAATATCCAGCACAATTGTGTGTGGACACACGGCTGGGACGGAGGGCTGGGGCGGGTGTGAGGGGGGGGGGGGGCGTAATGTCGGCGCACTAACCGGCCGTGTGCATGGCCGCTGCCCACGGTCGCGTGTCGGGACTCACCACTTGACGAACGAGTCGACCCCCTGCGCTCGGTGGGGCAGCACGTTGTTGGCCTGCTTGATCCAGATGTGGATCTCGCCCGTGGGTGGACTCTGGCCACCTGTCGCCGAGGGAGGAACAGTTAAAAGTCAAGGCGCCAGGAGGGCCCTGCAATTATCCCGGCTCGTGCCTCTGCTGGCCAGCAGAGGATATTTTTTGGGCCTAGTCTGCCACGCTGGTTAGCACCTTATTGGAAGAAGAGATGGGAGTACCCACACTTTACCTCATCACACGCGAGCTGCCTGTCGACCTAACTGCAGTTAACCCATTTGTTTTGACACTGCTGGGTGGACAAAGGCGTTGGGGCAGAGGGGGGAATTTAAGAAACTCGCCGCCGTTGTCTCGACTGCCACGCTGTGAGATGGGAGTGAAAGCAGTTCTGCTGACCGTTACACGGTGTGCTTGGTGGTAGTCGCGATGATGTTTCTGAAAATCTTTTCAGAGTTATGTGCGGATGTGTGGATATGGTTGATGTTGTCGGCGAATAATGCTTCTGATTCTGAAATAAAAAGTGGCCATTTGGCTTTTTAAAAGTTATAATACAAGTGGTTTTTGTGAAGGCTTGGCAGCATTGAGGGTCAACACAAGAGGTAGATGGTCGGACCTAAGGGCCGTAAAGACTTTCTAGTCGATTGATGAAAGGAGGTTTCCTGACGCTATTGAGATATCCGGTGAGGACGAAGGGCCAGGTGACGGAACTCTGGTTTGATTCGTTTTATTGATTACCCCATAGGAGGAGCCGTTCAAGATATCGGCAATGAGGTCACCACGTGCATTTGAAAGGGAAGAGTGCCAAAGTTTGTTGTGGGCATTGAAATCTCCAATAACAATTGAGTCAAATTTCGATTTAAAACTTTTGTGACTGCAGGGATTCATCTTCTTGGTTCTTTCGGTAAAGTCACGTAGAAGGGAAATAATAAAATTATAAAAATAAAACATAATAAAATAATTCTCACGATGTTTCGGCCACAACGCAAGCAGCCGTCCTCAGGTGAAGAACAGATGCCGCGACTCTAAGACCTGTTCTTCACCTGAGGACGGCTGCTTGCGTTGTGGCCGAAACGTTGTGAGAATTATTTTATTATGTTTTATTTTTATTTCCCTTCTACGTGACTTTACCGAAAGAACCAAGAAGAACAATTGAGTCGTTGTTTGGTAAAAGTCGATTTATATTGAACTGATATAGTTGCAAGGGCAAGAACTGGTCGGTGGGATGTAGACGTTGATTATAGTGAGTGGGCCTAGATGGGATTTTATACGGACGCTTAAAACTTCTGTGGTGATATCAGAAGGAGGCATTTGGATTTTAATTTCTTCAAATTGAATGCTGTTATGGATAAGGAAAGCGAGACCGCCACCAGCTATTGGTCGGTTTCGACGGAGGAAAGTGAAATTTTGAAAGTTGGGCAGGCGAGAAGTGGATTTTAATTTAGTTTCTTGGATGGGGGCTATATTAATGGAGTTTTGTTGTAGGAAGGTGCTGAGTTCAAGAGATTTGTTGTTGATGCCGTTGATGTTTAGTTGAAGGATTTTTAGGTCGTTTTTGTTGTGGACGTTTTGTTGTGGTTGAAACGGTGGTTGCAATGGATGAGGTGGTGGTGCGAGTGTGGTTGTGCAAGTAGGAGTTGTTGGAGTGGATGATGTACAATATTTGCAGAATCAGCTGGAATTTGAACTGGGGATGCAGGCTAAAGTACTGCAGCGTTTGTGTTACCAAGCTTTACAAACGTTGCATTGGATAGAATTTGCATTGACGTTCTTGCCGCAGACGCCACAAGGGAAAAACGGGGCCTGGATTCAATTCGACGTCCCCAGCAATAATGAGAAGCCAGCTCCAGTATTTCGGGAGGCCTGGGCTTGGCTGGCGAAAAAACAGGAAAGTGCGAGGAGTGATGTTGCCATTTGCAAGTGCTTTCGTAGTACTTGGTCTCTCTACTTCGAACAAGCGGCAACACTGGAGAGGCGTCATCATCATCGTCGTCGTCGTCATCGTCATCAGCCATGATCTATCCACTGCTGGACGAAGGCCTGCCTGAGCCGTCCGCCACCTGGTGGTGTTGCTGTCGATTCCCCGTCGGAGCGGTTTCAGTGCGGGTCGCGGATTCAGTGCTTACCAATAGAATTTGCCGGAATGAACTTGAGCCCAATGAGGATCTGGCCCCTGGTCTCTGCCGGCTCTGTGCTTGTGAAGTCCTGAAACGGACAAGGCAACGTCATTCTGTTTAACATGTAGGCTTTGTCAATGTTGCAGTGGGTTTTACTCTCCAAAACATACCGGTTTAGTGCTGCACTCGTAACGAATCGGCACGTTTTGTTAACGTGAGAAACCCTCACTAATTGGCTGTGTCGGGTGTGTGGTGGGTTTAACGACACTTTTTTTTTACGCGATCTAACCCAAAATCCTCTTGCTCTGCTCACCGTCATCATCGAAGGAAGGCAAAGATCCACCATGCGGCCTAAAACGGACTGTTTGGGGCAAGTGCTGTTGAGGGAGCAGCCCCCATGAAGGGCCAAACCTCCGATGAGTACGGTTGGCTACGCAGGGCGCGAAAGAAGTTCAACATACGTACTCACAAGGCTGGCGCGCCACACAAAGTGGTGGGTGGCCAGCACCACCACGCCTGGCCGCCTTTGTATCCCGAGTGGCAATGTTTACACACTTTACCAGGTACTCGGTTGAGGCTGAGCCGACCATCAAAATGCCCTCTACATATTCATCTTACAAACCCTGGTTAGGAGGGGGTGGGTTGACTCAGCCCACATCATCCCTCCAGGGCGAGGAAGATCAACAGTAGTTGTCCCCACCCACCATAGGAATGTGGAATTTCCATCACTGGCTCTGCAGCAGGGTTGTAAACGGGAAACGGACACCTATGCCTCGATGCGGCTCATTTGAATGGCAGGGCATCACCGACTCGACCTTTTACCATAGCACGTGGGTGTGTATGTACGTTGAACTTCCTTCGCACTGTACATAGCCAACCGTGCTAATTGGAGATGTGCAGGGAGGGGAAGGATGATAAACTAAACACAAAATGCAGTTCTAACATCGGGAAGGTAGAGCGTTCCAGACGGTCGCGGAAGCGCATCAGAAAGTGCTTGCGATGCGGTGACCATCTTTGTTCGGTGGTCAGCCAGATTCCACGGAGAGGATGAAATGCGCACACAAAGCAGGAGGGCCGCTTATGTCTCGTGGTGGCGCACGCATGCACGCACGCACGCACACACCCGCGCCACCACGCCTCACCTTTGGCTGCAGCGTGTACCAGTTCATGACGTGGTTGGCCCAGTCCCAGCTGTTGAGGATGAGGTTGACCTCCCCCAGGAAGATGTTCCTGCCGAACGTGTCGTTGTGCCACACCGACAAGTTCAGCACCCGCTTCCTCAGCTCCGTTCTGTCCACCTTGTACTGGCGCGGGGTCACACACAGTGGCAGTGGCAGCAGCAGCGGTAGCGGCAGGGTTACGTTGCTTGCCAGCTCCCATTTAGCAACGACGATGTCAACTTGTAACGCTGTGCCGCCGCCACACAGTGTCCGCTCACTCTCGTAGAGAGAGAGGGTATGACTCAGAGGCGCCAGGAGGAGGAACCTCACCTACCCACCCATTCAGTCACCCACCCACCCACCCATTCAGTCACCCACCCACCCACCCATTCAGTCACCCACCCACCCATTCAGTCACCCACCCACCCACCCATTCAGTCACCCACCCACCCACCCATTCAGTCACCCACCCACCCACCCATTCAGTCACCCACCCACCCACCCATTCAGTCACCCACCCACCCATTCAGTCACCCACCCACCCATTCAGTCACCCACCCACCCATTCAGTCACCCACCCACCCATTCAGTCACCCACCCACCCATTCAGTCACCCACCCACCCACCCGTTCAGTCACCCACACACCCATTCAGTCACCCACCCATTCACTCACTCACTCACTCACACACCCACCCATAGACGAGCGAAGATGCAGCAGCAGCTACGCAGTGGGTTATCGGCCAATTCATATGGGAGGAAACCGAAGCACCCACAGAAACCCCAGGCGTGCGAGAGGGAAACACTCTATCCCATACAGACGGAGCAGGTGGAGTCCACATTTTTGCTGTGCCGCCTTCTCCTGGCGAACCAGGGGTACAGCTCCTCCTCGACGCACACGGGAAGGGAGTTTCACAACCCATCTGCGTGCGATCCACCAACCCTCACTGCTGCATGGACAGTGCTGGATCACAGGGCAAGTGCAGCAGCAGAACCACCATCACCCATAATCTCGAGATTACAAAATGCCTCAAAGTAAGACCACCCCCCACCCCCGAAACGTACGCACGGTGTCAATAAAGTCACACAAATCTGGTCTCACGCATGCACACCAATATCCGCTACTAAGTGACTGACGTCACCACGGCACCTGTGCCAGGCCAGGTGCACTTTGAGGCCACATGAAGTGTCGAAGGCTCGCTGACAGAAGGTTTCGGGACAGACCCAGGTGCCATGGGTTGCCTGACTGAGATGACCGGTAGATGTACCAGCTGTACCCCGTACTGTGCCAATTTGCTGTATTTTATCCGCCCGGTGCTCCGCTCGTTGTTGTAAGCATCACTCCTCTGCCCTCCGTTGTTGCTGGAGGGCGACTGCCTCCAACTGCCCAGTAGCGTCCTTCACGAGCCTCCTCCACAGAGGCCGATGTTGACACCACTGGAACCAGTCGTCGGCAAGTCCACTCCGCTCCACATCCTCCCGTACCACATCACTCTATATCGTGCCTGTTTAGCCCCCTCAATGCGGATAAACAGAAGCTGCTTGGGCATGTGGTGCCTGGGCATGCGGGCAACATGACCCAGCCAAAGGAGGCCTTGCCTGCCGAAGGAGCTCACGAATGGGAATGTGTCCAGATTTTTCAAGGATTTGTAAGCTCCTCACACAATCCAGCCTGGTTAAACCCAGTTTCCACGCACACACACACGCACGGACACATACACACATGCACACACAGGCATGCATGCACGCATGCACATGGCTATCGATTATAAGACACATCCCAAACTCTCACTATAGAATACGGGGAGAAATGTGGATAATCTGGAGGATATGGTAATTTGTGGTGGTGGTAGAGTTGGTGGTGGTGAGGTGGTTGTTGTGGTGGTGGTGGAAGCGGTGGTGGTGGTGGTTACGCACGCGCAGAACTTCGCTGTACATGGGCTCCAGGGTTTTCTTTTTCACCATCGTCTTGCGTTTGCTCTGCCGCGATTTGTCTGGCAGGAGGTAAATCTTCACGTAGCTGTTGGCAAGGGGGGAGAGGGAAGAGGCATCTCATTGTTCCTCTTGTTGTGGCTTACTCAGGCACACAGTCTCGCCGAGTCTCAAGACTCGTTTTCACGAGGGTCCAGCCAAACGTGATTCTAGTAAGCGGACTGCTCCACTCAGCTACCCCAATACAACCACGTGCACTCTGGTGGAGCAAGCGAACTGCTCCATTCAGCTACCTAAACACAACCACGTGTACTCTGGTGGAGCAAGCGAACTGCTCCATTCAGCTACCTCAACACAACCACGAGTACTCTGGTGGTACAAGTGGACTGCTCCACTCAGCTACCCCAATACAACCACGTGTACTCTGGTGGAACAAGCGAACTGCTCCACTCAGCCACCACCCCGGATGCCGTGGAATGGCTCACATTAACCACACGACCGTAGCCCCGCTGACTCCATGAAAACACCAGGGCACTCCGCCCCAGCCAGTGTTTGGTTAACGGTGTAATCATTATATTTATTCACTGCTCCTATGAAGTGAATGTTTATTTTATTCAGCAATGAGTACCGTTATTGTGATTTTGCTCATTTGGTCGTGGTGACGGTGGTGGCAGTGGCGGTGGTGGCAGTGGTCGGGGCGCGGCAGTTACAGTGTTGGTAGTGGTGGCGGTAGTGGTGGTGGCTGTGACAGTGGTGGCGGTGGCAGTGGCGGTGGTGGTGGTGACGTAGGTGGTGGTGTTGGTGCTCACGGGTCGGAGCGGTTCTTCTTGCCGTGTGCGGCTGCAAGGCCACGGCAGCGGTTCACGTGGACAAGCAGCTCGCCGCGGCGGTCCTCATAGGAGAGCGAGAACTCCACCTCGCCCGTCACGCTCACGCTCCCAAAGTCGCCCGCCTCGCTGTACAGGCTCATCATGCTGCTGCTCACCTGCACACCGCGTGCGCACCGCACACGATCTCAGCATCATCGTCCTTATTAATTATAATTCGTTATTTTTATGCTGCGGTTAATGATGTGTGATGATGATCCCGCCTCACGCCCCGCCTCACGCCCCGCCTCACGCCCCGCGTCACACCCCGTGCGTCTCACCGACGCTGACGACGACGTGAAGCTGGACACGGTGTGGCTCGTCACGGTGCTGCCGGTCTTCCGGTGAAGTCGGAAGTTGAAGTTCTCCGTCATGGAGTCGGTCTCGTCGTCCTTTTCACTCTGGGAACGAACACACAATCACCGTCGTCACCATCAGCCTCCCCCACGCCGCCGTCGCCACCTCCCATCTTCATCGTTCCATCTCCGCGGGGGGCGTCCGCTAGGCCGCCACTCCGTCATCGCGGCCAGCGGCGCGCGTCCGGTCGTTTAAAACCTGCGTGGCGTTGTCTCGTCCATGAGCTTCGTGACCGGCATACACCGCCGTGACATCACACCGGTGTGCCGCCGTGGCAAAGTACCTGGTGTGACGCGACATTTTGGGAGTTACACAGGCAAGGCAGAAATCTCGCTGTTCACTCGGACAGACGGACAGATGGACGGACGTACGATCTCTCCCCCGTGCCACTCAGGGTCCAACCCAGTACCAAGATGCCGATGCACGATTGCCGACTCTTTTCCAACGGCGTTGCCAGGACACTGACGTCCGCCGCTGCATAACAGCAGATAGCAGATGTAGGGGTTTGCGGTTAACGTAGCTGCTGCAAGAACCGCTCGGCTACATTGAGCACATCCCAATATTCGTTTGCCACATTGCACGCTGGGCATTTGTTCACGAGTTGTCATTTGGGAAGACAAGTTTCAGCCGTTCCCAACGAGTCTTACCTCGTCCGATGCCAACAGATCTGGCACAGATCGGCTCAAATTCACCGATTCCGCAGGCTCCGGGTCTTGGCCGTTACCTGAAATGCAAAATAACGAGACGCTTATATTACCGTCATCATCATCGTCGCTGCCGTCATCGTTATCATAATCATCATCATCGTCGTTATCATCGTCATCATTGTCATCATTGTCGCTGTCATCATCATCATCGTTGCTGTCGTCGTCATTATCAATCATTATCATCGTCTTCGTTGTCATAGTCATCATGATCGTCATCATCATCGTCGCTGCCATCATCATCAGTCATCGTCATTGTTGGCCATGGTCAATCCACTGCTGGATGAAGGCCGCGCATCGCGTTTCAGCTTTCATTCCGCTCTGTTTTGCGCACGGCCACGTTCCTCGCACGGCTGCCGACGTATCTGCGTGTGTGTGCGAGCATGCGCGTTGAACTTCTTTCGCACCGCACGTAGCCAACCGCGCTGATCGTGTGCGTGCCGAGCGCCGTGCTCACCCGTGGCGGCCGACAGGTCCTCCACGCTACGCGTCAGCAGCTGCTTGTTGTTGGTGTTGCTCTTGTTCGCCCGAGCGAGCATCCTCGCGACGGGGCTCATGCCGTTCCCTGCGGCATAACGCACACAACGGACGCGGCGTCAACTCGAGGCTAAGCTCACACAGATACTCAACACATGCTGTGGCAAGCGGACGCGTCTTGATAGGGGTCGCCGCCGGAGCACGGCCACGAAGCCACAGGGTGCCTTGCGCGATCCGGGATTGTGCACGTCGGGAAGCTCTCGGCTCCACCGAGACGCCGGCGCAGTGGACACAGTGGCGGCGTGAACGGCCGTCGAGAAACTCACAGCGGCGGCGGCTTTTGGCTGACCACCATCGCGAGCGCTTTCGGATGCGCTTCCGTGGCCGTCTGAAACGCTCTTCCCTTCCGAATGTTGGGAAGCCACTTGAGGGCCATGCACTTTTAAATCATCGAGATTTACAAACTCATTTCTTTAGAGCTGCTTTTTTTGTTTAGTTTGTTGTCCTTCCCGCGCACCTCCGATTAGCACGGTTGGCTACGTATGGTGCGAAAGAAGTTCAACACACACAAACATAAACAGACCCATAGACTCACGCAGAGACCCATAGACTCAAGCAGAGACCCATAGACACAGAGACCCATAGTTTGTTGTCCTTCCCCCGCACCTCCAATGAACACGGTTGGCTACATACGGTGCGAAAGAAGTTCAACATACACGGTACATATGTAACGGGTTCCGGAGACACTTGTAGAGGTAACTCCTTTATTACAATACAACACTCCAACAGTCCTGATACTCTGTTACAGCCTAGGTACACAGCCTAGATACTCTACTCTGGCTACGCTCTGGAACTCGCCCTCACAAGGTCGTCGAGTCGGGAGTTCCAGAGTCCCACCACTGGCTCTCACATCGTCCCAGGGTCCTCAGATGGCTGGTCTTGGGTCTTGGGTCTTGAGCTACGACTGGCCCCGATCGTCCAGGGAGCTCCGCTTTTATAACTAGTCCCCAACGAGGGGTGGGGCCGTGTGCGCCCCCAGATCTCCCACAGAGCACACACAGCCCCCCCCTTTGGCGGCGCCAAGGGGATTAAGCGTCTGAGAACCCAACGCCTGGTGCCAAGGGGCTTAAGCGTCTGGACCCGCCCGGGAACCCAACGCCTGGTGCCAAGAGGCTTAAGCGTCTGGCCCACCCAGGGTCCCAGAGCCCCCAGCAGCCCCTCCCCTCCCATGTCACTACACATACTAAAGCTCAACAAGGCCTCCGTGGAGACACCGGGACACTCCGCGGGGCCCCAGCCGATGTTTGGGGGGGGAGGGGGGCGGTGTAATAACGACGTTCCGTTAACTCCGTCTAACAAAGCCAACGATTATTTCGGCCGGCAGCGTTGTTTCTTACCGACGCTCGCCCTGCCCGGCAAAGCCTCGGCCAGTCTCAAAGACTCGTCATTAGCAAGATGTCCTGTGAGGTTTTCACAGCAGGAGGCGCGGTGTTTGCTGCTGTGCTAGTGCGATCCCAGTTGAGCAAGTTTGCAGATCATCTCTCGGCATTGTGATGTGGTTTGGGGCTCCACGGTGGCTAGGAGATGTTAACTACCTCGCCTGGTATACAGGAGGTCGTAGGTTCGATCCCAACCATGACGCCTGTTTTGGATTTGGAGTTTACGGTCTCTTTCCCCCCATTTAGATTCAACGTGCGTTTAACTGCTATAAATTTGTGATAAGCCGCTTCATTGTGCTATCATTTGTGATAGCCAGGTCGCTTCTGAAAACGAGCTACACAGCTCAATGGGGCCTTACCTGGTAAAATGGTTTAGTCAAATGGTTTTGAGATGTTTTTTTTGGTTTGTGATAGGATGAAACTGGAGAATCCGGAGGAAAATCTATGCTGAACAGGGGGAAGAAAATACAAACTCCACACTCAACGGTCCTTTTCACAGACTGTTGGGACAAGTGCTGTTATAGTGAGCACCTATGAAGCCTGCTGGCACGGCACACGAGGGGGTGGGTGAACCAGGCTGAGTCCGACCTCGGGCTAGGCGCAGGACCGGATCAGACATTTGTCACCGGTGTTAGATGAGCGTGGGAGTTAAACTTGGCTCCCTCGCACTCACTCTGCAGAACTGGTGGAGAACTGGTGGAGAACTGGCGGAGAACTGGCGGAGAACGTGCACGTACCACACAGGAATGGTGCCGGGATTTAAACCCGGGTCATTGTCTCATTCAGTGCCACATTGCCATCCCGATCAAGCCACAGTGCCGCGCCGGTCACCGACACATTCAATACCATGATGCCACCCTGCCGCCCCGATCACAGATTCATTCAGTACCATGGTGACACCCTGCCGCCCCAGTCACGCCAAGGTGCTACCCCAGTCACCGACTCATTCGCTCGGTCAGCCTCACCGGACACCTCGACCGGTCCACTCACCCATGACGGCGCTGCCAATGTCCAGGGTGCCCGCTCTCGGCATGCATCCCGGCCTCCCCGGCGCTGCCAGGTCGTCGTCATTGTCCGACGCATCTCCAGGCAATCTGTGGTGGTTGGCAACTTCTTCAAAAAACATCACATTTCTCTCGGCACGAGCGAGGGGGCTGCGCCAGTAGCGTCGTAACGAAATCCTCAGTGGCATAGTCGCTACATTATCAGTGGCGTAGTAACTACATTATCAGTGGCGTAGTAACTACATTATCAGTGGAGTAGTAACTACATTATCAGTGGCGTAGTAACTACATTATCAGTGGCGTAGTAGCTACATTATCAGTGGCGTAGTAGCTACATTATCAGTGGCGTAATAACTACATTATCAGTGGCGTAGTAACTACATTATCAGTGGCGTAGTAGCTACATTATCAGTGGCGTAGTAACTACATTATCAGTGGCGTAGTAGCTACATTATCAGTGGCGTAGTAACTACATTATCAGTGGCGTAGTAGCTACATTATCAGTGGTGTAGTAACTACATTATCAGTGGCGTAACTACATTATCAGTGTTGTAGTGATTACATTACTCGTAGCATAGTAACTACATTATCAGTGGCGTAGTAATGAAATCTTCAGTGGCGAAGTAACTACATTATCAGTGGCATAGTAACTACATTATCAGTGGAGTAGTAACTACATTATCAGTGGTGTAGTAACTACATTATCAGTGGCGTAGTAACTACATTATCAGTGGTGTAGTAACTACATTATCAGTGGCGTAGTAATTACATTATCAGTGGCGTAGTAACGAAATCATCAGTGTAGTAACTACATTATCAGTGGTGTAGTAACTACATTATCAGTGGCGTAGTAACTACATTGTCAGTGGTGTAGTAACTACATTATCAGTGGTGTAGTAACTACATTATCAGTGACGTGGTAACTACATTATCAGTGGCGTGGTAACTACATTATCAGTGGCGTAGTAACTACATTATCAGTGGTGTAGTAACTACATTATCAGTGGCGTAGTAACTACATTATCAGTGGCGTAGTAACTACATTATCAGTGGCATAGTAACTACATTATCAGTGGCATAGTAACTACATTATCAGTGGTGTAGTAACTACATTATCAGTGAGGTAGTAACTAGATTATCAGTGGAATAGCAACTATATTATCAGTGGCATAGTAACTATATTATCAGCGACGTAGTAACTACATTATCAGTGGCATAGTAACGACATTATCAGTGGCATAGTAACGACATTATCAGTGGCGTAGTAACTACATTATCAGTGGTGGAGTAACTACATTATCAGTGGTGTAGTGACTACATTATCAGTGGCGTAGTAGCTACATTACCAGTGGCGTAGTAACTACATTATCAGTGACGTAGTAACTAGATTATCAGTGGCATAGCAACTATATTATCAGTGGCATAGTAACTATATTAACAGTGACGTAGTAACTACATTATCAGTGGCATAGGAACTACATTATCAGTGGCATAGTAACTACATCCTACAATAGGAATGTGGAATATCCACCAATTGGCTATAGAGGGGCTGCAAATGAGATCAATCGGGGACAAGCGATAGCACTGCCTCAATGTGGTTGATGTGAGCAGCAGCGGCGGCACCAGCGGCGGCAGCAGTGACAACAGCAACAACACCAGCAGCAGTGACAACAGCAGCAGCAGCGGCGGTGGCGTTGGTGGCAGCGGAGTGGTGACGGGCGCTGTCGGTGTCCATGAGTCTCAACGTGGCCGCTCTTTACCTGGACGCAGGAGAAGCCTGCGGAGGAGTCTCCTTGGCGTTGCTCACCGTGATTTCCGGCACACGACGGCGGCGATCGCCGTGATCACGGCCACCATCGTGATTACGGCCACCATCGTGATCACGGCCACCATCGTCGTGATCACGGCCACCATCGTGATCGCCGCCGCTATCGTCGTGATCGCCGCCGCCGTCTCGGTCGTAACGGGCGACCTCGACGTCGTCACGTCGTTCTGATCTCTTCCCCCGAGCATCAATTGTCGCATCACGCTCCTCAACGCTGCCGCCTGGTGAGGGTGCTCGACGAGGGTCGTGGGCCTGCCGCGAGACGGTGCTCCTCGCTGCATCGCTCGTCTTCGTCGCGCCGCCGCCCCTCACCGTAACATCCACCTCCTCCTCCACCTCCTCCTCTACCTCCTCCACCTCCTCCACCTCCTCCACCTCCTCCACCTCCTCCACCTCCTCCTCTACCTTCTCTACCTCCTCTACCTCCTCTACCTCCTCCACCTCCTCCACCACCTCCACCTCCACCTCTTTCTTCACTTCCTCCTCCACCTTCTTCTTCACCTCCTTCTTCACCTCCTTCTTCACCTCCTTCTTCACCTCCTTCTTCACCTCCTTCTTCACCTCCTTCTTCACCTCCTCCTCCTCCTCCTCCTCCACCCCATCCACCCCCTCCACCACCTCCTGCTCCAATTCCTCCTCCACCTCATCCACCTTCTTCTTCACCTCCTTCTTCACCTCCTTCTTCACCTCCTTCTTCACCTCCTTCTTCACCTCCTTCTTCACCTCCTTCTTCACCTCCTTCTTCACCTCCTTCTTCACCTCCTTCTTCACCTCCTTCTTCACCTCCTCCACCTCCTCCTCCAACTCCACCTCCAACTCCACCTCCTCCTCCGAGACAAAATCTCCTCTCTCGTCTGGAGACATGGCACGCTTGCCTTTTGGAGAATTCCCGCTCCCGATGCTCGGCGCGTCCAGAATCGCTTTCGCCATCATCACTTCCACCTTGTCTAGGAGAGATTCGACGTTTTTGGAAATCATCTTTGGCACGAGCGGAGCCGGAGCCGCCGCCGCTGTCCTACGTTTAACGTTCCGAACGACCGGCTCCCCGTCTTGCCCGAGCGCGCCCTCCCTCAGGGAGCCGGAAGGAGAATTCCCACCAAAGGCATCGCTCCGGATGCTCACGCTGGCCGGGCGCGCATCGTTGGCCGGACGCGCGTCACTGGCCGGATGCGCGTCATCATTGCTGTGGCGTGACCTGTGCTCCACTTCGTACTCGACTGCAGGTGATATCGCCTCAACCCTCAAGTCGCCTTTTTCTTCAAGCGTCTTGGCATGGGACTGCGATGATTTTGCTTTAGAATCCATGATCTCAGTCGTTGTCTCGCTCTCCTTTATTCCCCTGGAATCACCTCGTGCCGGCAGTTTGGATTTTCGTTCTGCTTTCAAAGGCTCCTTTCTTGGATACTTTCTGGAATAATCATCATCATCGGCCACCACCACCTGCATTTCTTTCGGATAATTTTCCCCATTTCCTTCTTCTTCCACCGCTTCGTCAGCGGTGGAAGCCCAACGTGACCCACCTTCCCGACGCCTATCGTTTGCGTGTTTCGTTTCCCCATTGTAATAATCTCCGTCCCTCTGCCGCGCCAGCGAAACACCGATGACGCCACCTTTTGGCGCCGCCTGCGGAGCCTTGGAGCGATGTTCATCCTCCTCCGCCGCCGCCCGCACTTTACGCACCTCTCGATGACAGTCGACCCGGGGTCGCGTCACGCCCTCCACTCGGCCGTCGTCTGTGCCATCGGGCTCTCCACTCCCTGTCGCCTCCGCCGCCGCCGGTGGTGGTCTCAGTTGACTGCTGGAGACGTCTCCTCCCGACGCTTCATCGCGAGGCCGACGAGGCCGCGGCACCGGGGCCGCCGGTTTCGGCAGCGCGACGGCGTCAGCGTCGTCCATTCTGCCGCCGGGCGGCGACGGCAGAGATTTGTTCAAATGGGGCGTCGCATCGGGGAACCGATGTGCGGCGTCGTCTTCGTCAGGACGTCCGACTATATCTTCCGCACGCGTTTTGCTTTCGACGCGGCAAGGCTCGTCCGAGCGAGAGTGGTCTTGCTGTTGTCTCGGAGAGGATCGATGCCTCTCGCTCGATGCTTGTCTGGTTTTCTCGCGGTGGCGCAGATCTGGTAACGCCGGCTCTGCTGGCGAGTGGCCACCCTCCTCCTCCTCCTTCAAACCCCCACGACTTAAGGAAGTTCCCGCAGCTTCATGGGGAGACTTCCCGCATTCCCGGCGCGTGGGAACGCTGGGGGCGACGGTCCCCACGTCGGCATCCTCGCGATCCGCCGATGGCTTACTGGCGGCTCGCGGGCGATTGCGCTCGGAGTCGCCGCCTCCGTCGCCTACGGCATTTGCTGAAGGATCAGAGGCGGCGGTAGAGCCTCGTTCATCGGAGCGACCGGGCGACGATTCGCCCCGACCAGTTTCGCGTTTCTTGAGCGCCTCCGACTTTGCTGCCGCCTGTGCGAGCGGTGGATGTTTGTCTCTGACAGGAAGCTGTCCGCCAGAAGGTGGTCGACTCGGCTGAATATTTTCTCCCTCTTTGCGGCTCGCCCCTGTCCGATGTTTTTGCGGAGTCTTCCCGTCGTTGCTCTCTGGAAGTTTGGCGGCGGCGGCGGTGGCGGCCCGCGGTGATGGTGCCGACGTCCTGGATGCTTCTGACGAAGGCCGTGATGGTGGCGGAGACAAGCGCGGCCTGGTCTCGCGTGGAGGGACCTCGCCGGCGTCATCTTCCGAGAAACTGGACGCTCCGATTCCGTCAAACGGATTGCTTCTCATCTACAAGCCAGACGTCGCAGTCACCACACATGCAGGACAGACCAACCTCAAGGTCATTGTTGCTCAACCGACCGGCGGCCCCGTTACTCGTCTGACACATCGACGGGGTCGGGAAGGCAAATGAAGATATGCGAAGGCGATAATTTGCATTTGCACATCCACTGCTAGATGAAGGCCTCTCAACGCTATACGAGCTGATTCCGCCACTCCATCTCTGGAGCGGACGAAAAAACCACCATCGCTTCCGATGATTCGGCCCTGCCCAGGTGTAGCTCGCCCTCAAGCC
Source organism: Lampetra fluviatilis (assembly GCF_964198595.1). Classification (NCBI taxonomy): domain Eukaryota; kingdom Metazoa; phylum Chordata; class Hyperoartia; order Petromyzontiformes; family Petromyzontidae; genus Lampetra; species Lampetra fluviatilis. Next base: position 7,584,901 of record NC_136326.1, on the reverse strand, counting down.
GACGAGATACCTCCGCTCCACGCCGGTTCTGTGGCCGCGTACGTGTCCCTCCCGCCATCGGCCGCGGTTGCCAGCACACTTTTCTCGGTGACGTGCGGCCAACGTGGCATGATCACCGGAATGTTACTTGCTCATTATCAAATTTAATTCTCCCAAAAAACCTCCTCCCCCCCCCCTCTTGCCCTACTCTCACCTCGCCTCGTCAACAGGTGCCCTGGGGGCATCCTCCCTCCATTATTTCCGTCTGTTCAGGGAACCTGTTTTCTGCACGGACTCCGTGTTGCTCCTCTCTACCAGCAGCCTTCCCCCTGCCAAGTTCCTCCGATCGCTCCCCACACCTCGTCACCATCACCCCACCTCATCACCTCACCTCCTCACCCCAATATATATATATATAAAAGGAAAAAAAATTGAGTTTGTGGGTTTGTTTGTGGTCGCTCGCTTGGCTCTCCAACGGTGGGGTTTGTGAAAAAAAATAGCCAGGCACCACGCCATAAGTCCCCCGGTCAGCAAGCGCTATTCCTTTTTCACACCCGTCAACTTTCAATTAGTTTAATTAGCGATTTAGTGCGATTTTTTTGCGCTAAAATATTATTTTATTACTTATGACGTATGCACGACCATACCAACTCACACGCCTTTGGTGGGGGAGATGGCCCATACCAAGTCGCACGCCTTCGGTGGGAGTGAGGGGGACTTTTTCTTTTGCGTTAAAATGATATAAACGCTCACGTAAATTCTTAACTGTGTGATGTCCCCCCCACCCAGATGCGTACAGTTATTACTACTATACAGTCGCTAGATGCTACCACTATAGGCCGTAGATATTACTGTCAGGGGTAGCAGCCCAGCCCGCCAAGGTGCCACCTCGGCCAGCTGGACAATCTAGGCGAGGCCTGAGGCTCTGCACCGAACTAGGCCTCACCACACCACTCTGTCAAGTGAGTACTTTGTGCTATAGAGTCGATAAATACTGCCATAGAGTCAGCATGTACTACTGTAGTGATAGCAGGTACCACCACAGTCGGTATGCACTGCTGTAATCATAGCAGCTACCACCACAGTATGCACTGCTGTAATCATAGCAGGTACCATCACAGTATGCACTGCTGTCATCATAGCAGGTACCACCACAGTATGCACTGCTGTAATCATAGCAAGTACCACCACAGTATGCACTGCTGTCATCATAGCAGGTACCACCACAGTATGCACTGCTGCAGTGAAAGCAGGTACCACCACAGTATGCACTGCTGTAATCATAGCAAGTACCACCACAGTCAGTACGCACTGCTGTTACATTTTTAAGAGGAGCTTTGAAATATTTTTAAGACCCGGGCAACGCCGGGTACTTCCTGCTAGTGTGATGAATAAAAAAGCATTTTTTTCATTTTACCATGTAAGGCCCCACACTCACTAAGCTATTGTAGCTCTCTTTTAAAAGCGACTTGTCCACAAAAGCATTGCGGTGATGTCACCGCCACTTGGCAGCAAACGGCTGTTGGTGTTGTGAGAGGGGACGTGTGTAACGTCGTAACGCTGTGGCCACCGGAGCACAGACGCGCTTCGCCACGCGTCGCTGTCACGCGTTTCCGTCACGTGTCGCCATCACGCGCTTTGCTACGCGTCGTCACATGTCACCACGTATCGTCACGCATCGTCACGTGTCATCACGCGTTTTCATGCATTGTCACACGTCGCCACACATCGTCACACGTCATCACACGTCACCACACGTCGCCACACATTGTCACACATCGTCACCCGTCATCACACGTCGCCACACGTCATCACGTGTTACCACATATCGTGACACATTGTCACGTGTCGTCACGCATCGTCACGTGTCGCCAAGCGTTTACCTGCACGGCAATGGGATCGCTCACGATGATGGGATGCCCCGCGTCCCGCTTTGTTTTTGTCGCGATGGATCTGTTGGGAAACGCAGCACAGCTCGTCGCACACGTGTGCATGCACACACACGTAGCCATGCTGCAATCCTATGCGTTCCATTCTGGCCACCAGCCCGGTGCACGACCACCCAGGTTCAGCTCCGCCTAGCTTGCATGACCCTGGTGAGGCCGAGCGAGTTGCTCGCCGGTTGACAACCGGTGCGGAGCGGAGGCCGTGACACCACCACCGCGGCTACCGACGAGACAACAACGCAAGCGCCAAGTTTAGTAGTAGTAGTAGGAGGCTTTCACGACCAATATTATCCATGAGATGTTTTTTTTCGGTTAGGTTGCATAAAATATAAATGTGTCGTTAAACCCGCCACCACCGCCAATTAGTGAGGTTTGCCAAGCAAACAAAACATGCCGATTCGTTACTAGTTCAGCACTAATCAGTTGTTGTGTTTGAGAGTAAACCCTTTACAACATTTACACTTTGAGTACCGTGACGTTTCGCCGGTAATTACAACAACCACAACCACCAGCATCATCGGGCGACTGCCAGAGTTGTGGAGAAATCCTCCTCCTTTGTTTCAGGCCTTAAATATTGTTGGGGGATAAATGTGATGTCGTCACTTGTGAGCCAATCAGGTGGTAAGAACAGGGTGGGGGGGGGTTAATGTAGTCATTAATTACAATGGATCTCTATGATTGGGCCGGGAGCTTACGGTTCATCGGCAGCCTTGCGAGGAACCGGCTTCCTGTGCCGGGGAACGTCACCGACCGCCGCTCCGTCTCCACGACGCTGGGGTCCTCCTGGGGACACGAGGGGGCACGCGCACACACACACACAAGGCAAAGATCCCCCGTGTTGCCTTAACAGACTGTTGGGGCAAGTGCCAGCACCAGGCCCGACCGCCTTTGTCTTCCAAGTGGCGATGTTTTTACACACCGCGGCCAGGCACTCGTTTGAGGCAGTCGAGCTAGGGGAGGCCCATGACCGGTTCAGACAATCGTCACCGGTGTTTGCCATGAGCGGGAATCAAACTCGGGTCACTGGGTTCATAGCGCAGCGCGCTAGCCACTACTACACTACCGGTCTCCCACAAGTGGTAGTGTAGTGGGGGGGTGAGGAGGGGGGCACACGCACGCACACACACACGCGCGCGCACGCACACACGCGTGCACACACACGCGCACAACAACATGCAGGCGACATGACCCAGCCAACGCAGCCTTGCCTGCCAGAGGAGCTCACCGATGGGACTTTGTCCAGATCTTTCAAGGATTTGTGAGCTCCTCACACAATCCAGCCTGGTTAAACCCAGGAAGGATCATAGGCAGGCCAACCTAAATGTTTCTAACTGGCGAAGATGTTCCATTAGGGGAGTCCACGTTTCGCAAGCATAGAGAAGGTAGGAAATGACCGTGGCCGAGAAAACCTGCAGCTTCGTGCGGAGCTACAGACCAGGTAAGCTTCCACATCGTGTTACGCAACCAATGAAAAGATAATGGCGCTCGACTGATTCGGAGTGAGACCTCTGCTGTCAAACCGGAGCTGGTGATGAGCACACTGCCCAGGTATGGGTAACTCTTCACTCACTCCACAACTGCCCCATCACCAATTGGTTCTGATGATGAGAGTAGGCCTTTCAAATTTTTTCAGCCATCCTGAACACCTCCATCAGCCAAGGTATCTCGGGAGGTCTGGACCATGTACCCAAAGCAGCCATTGCAGCTGCATGAGTCACAGTCCTAAACCTCGCCCATTTCCCCTCGACATCTGGAGGAGTGGGGGACGATGCCAACCCCAGCCGCAAGCGATGATTACATTTTCGCTTGCAACTTTCATCAGCTAGCTGACACCAGGTCACCTTGGGTTTGAATGGGGTCCTGGGTGTACACCCACCACCAGAGTTAAAGAATGGCAGGCGCATCTTACAGATGACAAGTCGATGGTCACAGTGGGCAGATCAGCTCCACAGTAGGTCCTGGTATCAAGGACATGGGCCCACATCCGCTGTTCCATCACTACGTAGTCCAGTAGATGTTCTTGGTTGGACCCGGCATGCATCCATGATGTTGTGTGGATGTGCCGATGCCAGAACAGAGTGTTGGTAATTATAAGCCCATTGGCTGCACAAAAATTTAGCAGCCTCCTACTGTTGTTATTGAGCTGATCTGACCCATGTCTTCCAATTACTCCGGCCCAGGTGCCAGCATCATGACCAACTCAGGCATTTAAGTCGCCCAACAAGATGACTCTATCCCGAGGGGCCACTTTAGCTAGCACCTGTGACAGGAGGCCATAGAAGCCACCTGACTCATCGGCCTTGCCTGTATCCCCTTCACGGATGTTCGTCTTTGGTGGGGGCATAAGTAACCACGACCACCATTCCTCGCCTCCGGTTGATGGGAAGGCGAGCCCAAAGTAGTCTGGGGCTTACCGCTTCCCACACTTCACCGCCACGCTCCAACTTCCCCCTTCATTCTTTTGTTCAGAAGAAGAGCCACACACTGTTGTTTGGCAGTCTCCTGCCCCGAGTAGAGGACTGTCCACCCCTCATGGTGGCAGGAGCCAGAGCCGGTCGACCAGACCTCCTGAATAGCACAGAAATCCAGGCGGTACCGGTCCAGCTCCCGACAGAGGAGTGGCAGCCTCTACTCCACAGTGAGTGTTCGAACATTCCACGTGGCCATCCGAAATGACTTTTTGTTCTATGAGATCTCTTTTACCAGTGGCAAAATATAATAGTAGGTTTTTACCCTTTTAACTGGTACAAGGGTAAAAATTCAATCTCCTGGCTCCGCCAAAAGGGATTTGGCCAGGAAACGTCATAGACGCCTGTCCCCCAGGGCCTCCGGCACTAGCTTATTAAGTAGATATTTTATACGTGGTTTTGTGGTAATTAATTGAAGGTGGAGGGGTTACCAGCCCCTCGCACCCATCCAGAGCCCCCATTTGGCCTCTGTGGTGGTTACAAATGTCATGAAGGGAACGGTCAATCTAAATTGGCCCTCCTCCCATGGCACTGCCCACCACAGCATTGCCATCCGGCACCGTGAGGAGGTCGGAGGTTGTTTTTGCTGGACACACGCACACACCAATGCATATGCGCACACATGCACACACACACGCACACGCACACATATGCGCGCACATACACACGCACACGTGCACACACACACGCGCGCACACACACGCACCCACACATGCGCGCACACACGCACCCACACATGCGCGCACACACGCACACACACATGCGCGCACACACGCACATGATTGCGTTCCCTCGACAACCCCCCGATCCCCTCTCTCCCCCCCCCCCACCACCACCGATTTTTAGCCAAAAGGTGAAAATGTGCGGGCCCCCCCCTTGCAGTCCACACTCTCTCACCGGGTGAGGAGGCGGCGGAGGAGGCGGAGGAGGCGGCGGAGGAGGCGGAGGAGGCGGAGGAGGCGGCGGCGGCAGTGGCGGTGGCAGTGGCGGTGGCGGTGGCGGAGGAGGCGGCGGAGGAGGCGGAGGAGGAGGCGGCGGCGGCAGTGGCGGTGGCGGAGGAGGCGGCGGAGGAGGCGGAGGAGGAGGCGGCGGCGGCAGTGGCGGTGGCGACTTTGGTGTCGTCGTGCTGCAGAGAGACCTGGACGAGGTCCGTGGAGGGCGTCTGGTCGAGGGGGTGGTGCCGGGACTTGGTGACGTTGAACCAGTCGCCACTCACCTTCCATCGCTCCTTCCAGCTGGCAAGCCGCCCCTGCTGTTGCCTGCAGCAGCGGTAGCAGTGGCAAGTGGCAGCAGCAGCGGCAGCAGCAACACAAATTTAGCACCGAGAGTGCTGTACTAGGAACGAATTGGTAAGTTCTGTTTAGGTAACAAACAATTACTAATTGGCTGTGCCGGGTGGTGGCGGGTTTAACAGACGCATTTATATTTACGCGATCTAACCCAAAAAACCTCTATTATGGACCAATTTATATCATTACATTAACCCCCGTCCGCCTCCAATCTTCGCACCCGATCGGCACACAGTGATGCCATCATCTTGCTCCATTTAAACATTCTGGCAAATCGCCTGACGAAGCTAGTGGTTGTTGTAATTGTAATAAAGGACTCGATCACTGGGTCTGTCTCCGTTGTCCTTTATTTGGGTTCCTTACACTTGTCCCACACGGCCCTCGCTCAGAGCCTCCCCGCTTGGCAGCTCCACAGCTGCCTTCGCTCCCGTAGCCTTTTGCGCTCCTGCAGCTCCGCTGCAGGTCCCTGGTGCGGCCCTCCGGCTGCTCTCACTGCAGCTCCACCGCTGCTCCCCGTTCCTCCGTGAGTCTTACTGTGTGTGTGGCGATCTCGCCACTCTCCAACCTCCACCCTGCGTGGCCTCACTGTGTCTCTGTCCCCAACACTCTCCCGTCTCTTCCGGTATCTCTCCCTTAAGACCTCACCCCTCTCTCTCACGTGACCTAACTCCTCCCCCCCGTGACGTCATATCCGCGAGGCCGTTTACGCCCGCATTACATAATCACTGGCGAAGCATGGTGCTTGAATTGTAAAGGTTGTTGGCAACGGTTACATTTTGTTGATGTGACAAACCTTACTAAGTGGCTGTGGACTCTCTCTCTATCTCTCTCACCTTCCCCGTGAACACTCTCTCTCACCTTCCCCGTCACGCAGTGTACCTCGGGGTAAACACTGGATCGTATACTCAGCGACAAAAGGCACACTTTAAACACCAAAGCCAAGGTCAACACGCGAAACAACATTATGCGAAAGCTTGCAAAAATTCCAAGTGGGGAGCACATCTATCCACTCTACACAACACCGCATTAGCACTTTGTTTCTCTGTGTCTGGATATGCATGCTCCACCTAGGGACGCTCAACCCACAGTAAACGTGTCTACACCGCCCTAAACGACACGTGCAGAATCGTGTCAGGGTGCCCGAGAGCCACCCCTGGTTCCCTGCCTATCTGGCAACTATCTGGCACAGCGCCCCCTAGCATCAGCAGGAGGGTAGCAGGTGACCACGACCGGCAAATGGTGGAGGGGTACAATCGTCATCCGCTACGTGGTCATTGGCCAGCACCACCACCACCGTCGTTGTCTGTCATATCGAGAAACAGCTTCTTGTGGTCCACCGTACCACTGACACCACATCACCGGAATCTGCTCGAACTTCCCTCTGACAAAAAGAATGGGAAACATCAACCTCGCCCCTGGCTCCAATTCCGAATGGCTCACATGGCAGAGCCTACACAGACTGAGACTGGGTTTCGGCAAGATGCAACTCTCTCATGAAATCATGGGGGGGGGGGGGGGGGGCTCATCGCAAGCGAACAATGTGCACTTGTCAGGAGATGCAAACCGTGGATCATCTCCTGAGATGCGCTGCAGCACCCACAATGCACCTGTCAAGATTTGGCAATGCCAACACCAGGAGCGGTGGCCTGTGCAGAATATTGGGAAAAGATGATTTCGGTTGGACAGGAGACACGAAGAAGAAGACCTTCCCCGTGAACTCTCTCTCCATCTTTCACCTTTCCCCATGAACTCTCTCTCTCTCTCACCTTCTATGAATTCTCTCTCTTTCTCACCTTCCCCCATGAACTCTCACTGACCGTTCCCCATGAACTCTGTCTCTCACCTTCCCCAATGAACTCTGTCTCTCACCTTCCCCGTGAACTCGCTCTCTCTCGCGCGCATTAATTTCCCCTCTCGCGCAATACATTTCTGTAATGATTAACGCAGTTTTATTCCTATCAAAACGTCGCCGCTGCTCGGAATTACATTGGTGACCTGCCAACGGGCCTAACCAAGAGGGTTTTGAATTATCCGCGCAGAGTCGTCCCACGTGGCGACTTCTCCCAGTGAGCGCGGCAACGTTACTCCGACGTCGGCATAACGTTCGCTGGGATATGGACGCAGGAAACACGAGGCGCCGACAGGGAAGGTGGACCAAAAGCTGAAGAAGGTTGCATTCAGCAGTGGATAGATCACGGCCGGCACCGACGACGGAGTTACTCACCGGACCCTCTCCTCCTCCCGTTTCCTGAGCTCCGCGTCGCGATGGAGCACCTCCAGGATGACCGCCCGCTCCTCTTCCGACAGGAAGCTCAGGTCGAGCATCGCTGAACCTGCGAGGGGGGGGAACCACAGAATCCTGGTATTGGGGGCTGACTCGATAAAACGATCACCACTTTGTTGAGAAGCTAACAATGGTTGTCCTCTTCTGAATAGGCCACCATCACCACTGAGATAAACACCATTTACCACTGCCACTACCATCACCCACCATCACCACCACCACCACCACAACAACAACCACCATCATCCACAGCGCGGATGACAACGTCTGCGTTTCCGCCCGACATCGTCACTGGGGAGAAATGCGGTCGTGTGTTGTGCTGATGATGATGATGTTATTACCCAGTACTTATGGTAATACGGCTGATGTTGATGTTATTAGCCAGTCAACATGGTAATGATGATGTTAGCCAGTGAAGATGGTGATGATGATGTTAGTCAGTGAAGATGGTGATGATGATGTTAGCCAGTGAAGATGGCGATGATGATGTTAGCCAGTGAAGATGGTGATGATGATGTTAGCCAGTGAAGATGGTGATGATGATGTTAGCCAGTGAAGATGGTGATGATGATGTTAGCCAGTGAAGATGGTGATGATGATGTTAGCCAGTGAAGATGGTGATGATGATGTTAGCCAGTGAAGATGGTGATGATGATGTTAGCCAGTGAAGATGGTAATGATGATGTTAGCCAGTGAAAATGGTGATGATGATGTTAGCCAGTGAAGATGGTGATGATGATGTTAGCCAGTGAAGATGGTGATGATGATGTTAGCCAGTGAACAAGGCAATGATGATGTTAGCCAGTGAAGATGACAATGATGATGTTAGCCAGTGAAGATGGCAATGATGATGTTAGCCAGTGAAGATGGTAATGATGATGTTAGCCAGTGAAGATGGTGATGATGATGTTAGCCAGTGAAGATGGTGATGATGATGTTAGCCAGTGAAGATGGTGATGATGATGTTAGCCAGTGAAGATGGTGATGTTGATGTTAGCCAGTGAAGATGGTAATGATGATGTTAGCCAGTGAAGATGGTAATGATGATGTTAGCCAGTGAAGATGGTGATGATGATGTTAGCCAGTGAAGATGGTGATGATGATGTTAGCCAGTGAAGATGGTGATGATGATGTTAGCCAGTGAAGATGGCGATGATGATGTTAGCCAGTGAAGATGGTGATGATGATGTTAGCCAGTGAAGATGGTAATGATGATGTTAGCCAGTGAAGATGATGATGTTAGCCAGTGAAGATGGTAATGATGATGTTAGCCAGTGAAGATGGTAATGATGATGTTAGCCAGTGAAGATGGTGATGATGATGTTAGCCAGTGAAGATGGTGATGATGATGTTAGCCAGTGAAGATGGTAATGATGATGTTAACCAGTGAAGATGGTGATGATGATGTTAGCCAGTGAAGATGACAATGATGATGTTAGCCAGTGAAGATGGTAATGATGATGTTAGCCAGTGAAGATTACAATGATGATGTTAGCCAGTGAAGATGACAATGATAATGTTAGCCAGTGGAGATTGTAATGATGATGTTAGCCAGTGAAGATGGTGATGATGATGTTAGCCAGTGAAGATGGTGATGATGATGTTAGTCAGTGAACAAGGCAATGATGATGTTAGCCAGTGAAGATGGTGATGATGATGGTAGTCAGTGAACAAGGCAATGATGATGTTAGCCAGTGAAGATGGTGATAATGATGTTAGCCAGTCAAGATGGTAATGCTGCGTATGATGTTGACGATGATGACGGCCCGGAATTAGCTCTGACGAGACGTGGACGCAAACATCATCAACCTCGTCAACAACATCAACATCAAACATCTACATCTCGTGAGTGGCTCTGGCTGCGTAACAATGTCTCACCTCGGCGTGTAGACATGGAGACGCGGAGACGAGACGCACACACAGGGTGAGACACACAAACACAGAGACACGGACAGAGGGAGAACACGGACACACACGGCAAGACGCACGGTGACACACACAGTCACGGACACACACAGAGAGAGAGAGACGGACACACACACACACAGGGTGAGACACACACACACAGAGACACGGACACACACAGAGAGACACACGGACACACACAGAGAGACACACGGACACACGGGGGGAGAGGGAGGGGGTAGGGGAGAGAGAGAGACGGGGAGATGGCTTCTGGCGGAGGAGGCGCCGCGCACCTGTGCGACAGGAAGAAATCTGCGCAGCTGCGCGTTGGTCGCGGTGGCGGTGGGGGCGGGGACAGGTGAGCGGTGACGTCACGGCCTCGCCCCGTCCAGGTGCGCGCCTCTGCCGCGGACGTCATCGGCCGAGGACGACGCCCCGCGGCTGCGCCCTCTCCCAGGTGACTGCGCCTCGCAAGTGGCATCGACTCCATTCGACCGCGACGGAGGCTTCTGCGCTCGCTGCCCCGTTTCTCTTTAGGCGGCCGGTAACAGCCAGTGCCGTATGAAGCGAGTGCGGGGCCTGTAGCAAATGTTGTTATAAAGGGGCCCAATTTTTTTTTTAAACACAAATATTAAAACACAATTTTTTTTAACTTGCATAGTAAATTGTGTGTTTTTTTCATTTGCTACACAGCCAGATAATACGACATATCGCTAACCTTGAACACCCAGTCGTTCGTGAAAGTTGAAGGCGTTATAGTACTCTAGTAATAGTGCAAGTGCAGAATCACTGAACCGGAATTGATAGCTTGGAAGCATTTAGCGCGGGGCCCTTGAAAGTGCGTGGACCGTAGCTACATATGTGTAGTAGCTACTTGTGTGTAGCTACTACACATATGTAGCTACTTGTGCTACTAGGATCATCCGACACTGATACCAGCGATATAATTTGTAACGATGATGATGGCGAGTGGCAGTCCCGTGATGGTGCCGGGTTTATCGAGCGCTGTGTGTAGTCGACTCGTGTTGAGCCGAGTGACTGCGTCCGTCACGACTTCATACCGTGGCTAAGGGGCCGTCCATAAATGACGTCACGCACCTGGGGGGGGTGGTGTCAGACATTTGTGACGATGTGTGACGAGTAGGGGGGGGGGTTGAGAAATGTGACGTCACATCAAAATGCGCAACTTTAAATGAATATAGACAACACGTTCTACTTAATAAAATATACTTTTTAATAAATGTTTCTCCTACAACATCCGAGTGCAGCGCCACATTGAATACGCACTACAATGACAATAGTTTAATGCGATTTGAAGCATGTTTTATTTTTTTTGAGGGGGGGGGGCAGAGCTTTGTGACGTAATATTTGAGGAGGGGGGTCTGACTTTTTGTGACGCCGTGTGACGATGGGGGGGGAGGGGTGTCAAAAATCGTCCAAAATCGAGTGACGTCATTTATGGACGGCCCCCAACCCATGCGGTGTAACGCCGTATTCCTGTGCAGGGACATTGTATGTTCAGGTCCATACGGCGTGCAGCCGCTTCAATACCGATCGAGATTTGAAGTTTTCGTGACTGCAGGGATCCATACTCTTTGGTTGTTTCGGTAAAGTCACGTGGGTAGAAAATATAAAATAAATTAAATGACGACGTTTCGGGCGTAACACAAGCGCAACACGAGCGCCCGAAACGTCGTGATTTAATGTATTTAATTTTTTACCTATATACGTGACTTTACCGAAAGAACCGAAGAGTACGTTTTCAATACCGGTAACGATTTGATTGTTTTGTCTATTTTATCGTGTTTTATTCCTTGTGATGGGACTTTGTAGGATGAACGTTGAGATTTATAAAGGACACGGGGTGACCAATACGGTCTGAATTGGTGTGTAGTAAGGTAGGGCGCTGATAAGGCGTTGACAGGAATGGGATGACGATTGGTATTTATTACCACATCAGCAGGAACTGATTGCTGCCGCTGTGTGTGTCGTGTGTGTGCGTGTCGTGTGTGGGTGTGTGTGTGCGTGTCGTGTGTGGGTGTGTGCGTGTTGTGTTGGTGTGTGCGTGTTGTGTGTGGGTGTGTGTGTGTTGTGTGTCTGTGTGTGTGTGTGCGTGTGTGGGTGTGTGTGTGCGTGTTGCGGGTGTGGGTGTGTGTGTGCGTGTCGTGTGTGGGTGTGTGCGTGTTGTGTTGGTGTGTGCGTGTTGTGTGTGGGTGTGTGTGTGTTGTGTGTCTGTGTGTGTGTGTGCGTGTGTGGGTGTGTGTGTGCGTGTTGCGGGTGTGGGTGTGTGTGTGCGTGTCGTGTGTCGGTGTGTGCGTGTTGTGTGTGGGTGTGTGTTGTGTGTCTGTGTGTCGGTTTATGCGTGTTGTGTGTGGGTGTGTGCGTGTCGTGTGTGGGTGTGTGTGTGTTGTGTGTTGGTGTGTGCGTGTCGTGTGTGGGTATGTGTGTGTTGTGTGTGGGTGTGTGCGTGTCGTGTGTGGGTGTGTGTGTGTTGTGTGTTGGTGTGTGCGTGTCGTGTGTGGGTATGTGTGTGTTGTGTGTGGGTGTGTGCGTGTCGTGTGTCGGTGTGTGTGTGTTGTGTGTGGGTGTGTGCGTGTCGTGTGTGGGTGTGTGTGTGTTGTGTGTTGGTGTGTGCGTGTCGTGTGTGGGTATGTGTGTGTGTGGAGCGGTGCTCGCTAACACCACTTGCCCCAACAGTCTGTTAAGGCTATACGGGGGAGAAGGGGCTCCTTTGTCTTTGTAGGGATCGCTAGTGGAGCGGTTAGTGCTGCGAAACCTGCCCGAGACCCGAGTTCGATTCCCGTTCTCGGCCACAGGCACCGGTGACCTCAAATGACCTCCTCGGCGTGTAACCGTCGCCGCTGGGGAGACAAAGGCGGCCGGGCGTAGTTCTGCCCACCCACCCACCCACCCCGCCCGGCTCATCACGTGACGGATTTAACTCCATGCTCTCGTGCAACGGCGGCCACCTCAGGCTGAGCCGCACCTGCTCCTAAAGGGGCCGTCCATAAATGACGTCACGCACCTAAATGTTTTCTCCTACAACATCAGAGTGCAGCGCCACATTAAATACGCACTACAATGACAATAGTTGAATGCGATTTGAAGCATGTTTTATTTTTTTTGAGGGGGGGGGGGGGGGGGCAGAGCTTTGTGACGTAATATTTGAGGAGGGGGGTCTGACTTTTTGTGACGCCGTGTGAATGGGGGGGGGGGGGGGGTGTCAAAAATCGTCCAAAATCGAGTGACGTCATTTATGGACGGCCCCCAACCCATGCGGTTTAACGCCGTATTCCTGTGCAGGGACATTGTGTGTTCAGGTCCATACGGCGTGCAGCCGCTTCAATACCGATCGAGATTTGAAGTTTTCGTGACTGCAGGGATCCATACTCTTTGGTTGTTTCGGTAAAGTCACGTGGGTAGAAAATATAAAATAAATTAAATGACGACGTTTCGGGCGTAACACAAGCGCAACACGAGCGCCCGAAACGTCGTGATTTAATGTATTTAATTTTTTACCTATATACGTGACTTTACCGAAAGAACCGAAGAGTACGTTTTCAATACCGGCAACGATTTGATTGTTTTGTCTATTTTATCGTGTTTTATTCCTTGTGATGGGACTTTGTAGGATGAACGTTGAGATTTATAAAGGACACGGGGTGACCAATACGGTCTGAATTGGTCTGTAGTAAGGTAGGGCGCTGATAAGGCGTTGACAGGAATGGGATGACGATTGGTATTTATTACCACATCAGCAGGAACTGATTGCTGCCGCTGTGTGTGTCGTGTGTGTGCGTGTCGTGTGTGGGTGTGTGCGTGTTGTGTTGGTGTGTGCGTGTTGTGTGTGGGTGTGTGTGTGTTGTGTGTCTGTGTGTGTGTGTGCGTGTGTGGGTGTGTGTGTGCGTGTTGCGGGTGTGGGTGTGTGTGTGCGTGTCGTGTGTCGGTGTGTGCGTGTTGTGTGTGGGTGTGTGTTGTGTGTCTGTGTGTCGGTTTATGCGTGTTGTGTGTGGGTGTGTGCGTGTCGTGTGTGGGTGTGTGCGTGTTGTGTGTTGGTGTGTGCGTGTCGTGTGTGTGTGTTGTGTGTGGGTGTGTGCGTGTTGTGTGTTGGTGTGTGCGTGTCGTGTGTGTGTGTTGTGTGTGGGTGTGTGCGTGTCGTGTGTGGGTGCGTGTTGTGTGTTGGTGTGTGCGTGTCGTGTGTGTGTTGTGTGTGGGTGTGTGCGTGTTGTGTGTTGGTGTGTGCGTGTCGTGTGTGTGTGTTGTGTGTGGGTGTGTGCGTGTTGTGTGTTGGTGTGTGCGTGTCGTGTGTGTGTGTTGTGTGTGGGTGTGTGCGTGTCGTGTGTGGGTGCGTGTTGTGTGTTGGTGTGTGCGTGTCGTGTGTGTGTGTTGTGTGTGGGTGTGTGCGTGTTGTGTGTTGGTGTGTGCGTGTCGTGTGTGTGTGTTGTGTGTGGGTGTGTGCGTGTCGTGTGTGGGTGTGTGCGTGTTGTGTGTTGGTGTGTGCGTGTCGTGTGTGTGTGTTGTGTGTGGGTGTGTGCGTGTTGTGTGTTGGTGTGTGCGTGTCGTGTGTGTGTGTTGTGTGTGGGTGTGTGCGTGTCGTGTGTGGGTGCGTGTTGTGTGTTGGTGTGTGCGTGTCGTGTGTGTGTGTTGTGTGTGGGTGTGTGCGTGTTGTGTGTTGGTGTGTGCGTGTCGTGTGTGTGTGTTGTGTGTGGGTGTGTGCGTGTTGTGTGTTGGTGTGTGCGTGTCGTGTGTGTGTGTTGTGTGTGGGTGTGTGCGTGTCGTGTGTGGGTGCGGGTTGTGTGTTGGTGTGTGCGTGTCGTGTGTGTGTGTTGTGTGTGGGTGTGTGCGTGTTGTGTGTTGGTGTGTGCGTGTCGTGTGTGTGTGTTGTGTGTGGGTGTGTGCGTGTCGTGTGTGGGTGCGTGTTGTGTGTTGGTGTGTGCGTGTCGTGTGTGTGTGTTGTGTGTTGGTGTGTGCGTGTCGTGTGTGTGTGTTGTGTGTGGGTGTGTGCGTGTCGTGTGTGGGTGCGTGTTGTGTGTGGGTGTGCGTGTCGTGTGTGGGTGCGTGTTGTGTGTTGGTGTGTGCGTGTCGTGTGTGTGTGTTGTGTGTGGGTGTGTGCGTGTTGTGTGTTGGTGTGTGCGTGTTGTGTGTTGGTGTGTGCGTGTCGTGTGTGTGTGTTGTGTGTGGGTGTGTGCGTGTCGTGTGTGTGTGCGTGTCGTGTGTGGGTGCGTGTTGTGTGTTGGTGTGTGCGTGTCGTGTGTGGGTGCGTGTTGTGTGTGGGTGTGTGCGTGTCGTGTGTGGGTGCGTGTTGTGTGTGGGTGTGTGCGTGTCGTGTGTTGGTGTGTGCGTGTCGTGTGTTGGTGTGTGCGTGTCGTGTGTGGGTGCGTGTTGTGTGTGGGTGTGTGCGTGTTGTGTGTTGGTGTGTGCGTGTCGTGTGTGGGTGCGTGTTGTGTGTGGGTGTGTGCGTGTCGTGTGTGTGTGCGTGTTGTGTGTGGGTGTGTGTGTGTTGTGTGTTGGTGTGTGCGTGTCGTGTGTGGGTATGTGCGTGTGTGGAGCGGTGCTCGCTAACACCACTTGCCCCAACAGTCTATTAAGGCTATACGGGGGAGAAGGGGCTCCTTTGTCTTTGTAGGGATCGCTAGTGGAGCGGTTAGTGCTGCGAAACCTGCCCGAGACCCGAGTTCGATTCCCGTTCTCGGCCACAGGCACCGGTGACGATGACCTCAAATGACCTCCTCGGCGTGTAACCGTCGCCGCTGGGGAGACAAAGGCGGCCGGGCGTAGTTCTGCCCACCCACCCACCCCGCCCGGCTCATCACGTGACGGATTTAACTCCATGCTCTCGTGCAACGGCGGCCACCTCAGGCTGAGCCGCACCTGCTCCTAAAGGGGCCGTCCATAAATGACGTCACGCACCTAAATGTTTTCTCCTACAACATCAGAGTGCAGCGCCACATTAAATACGCACTACAATGTCAATAGTTTAATGCGATTTGAAGCATGTTTTTTTTGGGGGGTGGGGCAGAGATTTGTGACGTCATATTTGAGGGGGGGGTCTGACTTTTTGTGACGCCGTGTGACGAGGGGGGGGGGTCAAAAATCGTCCAAAATCGCGTGACGTCATTTATGGACGGCCCCATACCTGTCAACCCCTTATCAGACCAATTGAGACCTTACTGGTCACCCGGTGCCCTTATAAATCTCAACGTTCATACTACATCACAAGGGAGAAACACAAACAAATAGACATGGGCTGGCAGGTATGGTACAGGTCTCTACTTTGTAATTCTACCTTCAGGTAGTCGCCTCAAAGCCTCGTAAGTGACGTACCTCTTCGCCACGTGGCGCATTTGTCCAGCCACGTGGGTTCGGTTTGTTACGCTCACCCCGAAGGCGCCGTTCAATAGCCTCGTTGGGCAATTGTCTCGCTCAGACGTGGACAAAGCAGGAGCTGGTCGCTTTGTGTGGCACCTGGGTTCCTCCACTCGATTCGTCACGCGAGCTGATTAGATCTAACTACCCTAGGGACAATGATTTTTAGGGTGCTCGTAAAACAACAAAAAAAGACATGGGGTAAAATACGCAAACCAAACAATTGCCCAAGTTTCGTGGCCCTACAATTGCAATATTGGGTCAACTCCATAAATGAGTTCCCCTAGATCATCGTTTATCCGGCGGGGATGGGGCGCCGGATAATCGCGAATCATCAATAATTAAAATAGATTATTTTTGCACATTCTTGTATGAAATTATGTTTGGAGGTGTTGTGTTTACATGGAATTTTTTTTATCCTACTTTAAAAAGTTACTGTATTTATTGCACCGTACTTACCACTCCAATCTCGAAGACTCTTCATGGGGTGATGTAAAAACACGTGAAGCATTTGCAATAAGTTGTATGTAGTGTATAATGTAGTGTATATCATATTAGACCCTGAAATCAAGCGTAGCGACTTGTTATCTGCCACACACGTGGTGCCCATCGCCGGACCTGGCTACAGCCTTTAGAGCGGTTTTGCCGAATTCGCCGGATCGGCCCCGGGACCGCCGGGTAACGTTGGAAGCAGCCAGATAACCGATGATCATCTGCAGTTGATACACGGCAGTAGACGGTCGCACGTTACGGGCAGCCCACAGCCCAAAGCGACGACCAGGTATACTGGGACGTGGTGTGCCGCGCACGGAAGTATATTCCGAGCCGGTGACGCCACAGACAGACGCAGCTGGAATGAAGTTTTTTTGCTCGAAAAAAATATCTGAAACGCGCTCCGCTGGCCAGGTGGAACGTGACATTGTCGGCAATCCTGAACACAACGTACTGAGATTTCTAATGTGCACTTTCTATTGAGGGACGACTGTGTGTTTGTCTTGGTGTGGTCTGTGACTGCTGTCGTTTTACTGCCCTTTCCGAAGCTTGGGAATTGATGATGCAATTTGAACTTGTATACTTTGTTTTTTTAAGGGGCGCAACTGTGGTGTGATGTTAACTCCCTCGTCTGGTATGCAGGAGGTCGGGTGTTTGATCCCGACTATAAATGTCCAAATGATAAGCCGCTTCGTTGAGCTACCATTTGTGGCCAGGTCGCTTCTGAAAAACAAGTTAATACCCCAGTGGCCTTTGCCTGGTAGGATGGGGATGGTTTAGTTGTATGTGTTTGGGTGATTTGTTTACCTTTATTGTAATAATAATGCCATTTACATCGCGGCTTTTCATAAAGGATCTGAAAGCGCTGCATAAGACACAGCAGCAGACACTCAGCATAAAATAATTATAAATCGATTTGAAGAATCCATTTACGAAATGAACTAAACGTTGAATAAATGGAAGTGTATATAAACCGTTTTTAAGACGCATTTTAAACATTTCCAGTGGTGAGCGTGATGTCGGCACGCATTAATAACACTGTTTTCACAGTCAATACGATATGTCAATAAAATACCAATATTCGCTGGTGTTGAGGGGGGATGGGGTGGTGGGGGGGGGGCTTATTCCCCCACCCCCTTTGCCCCCCCCTCAAATCCACCACTGGTATGTACAAGATACCAGTTGTGTGGGATATTGGGTGTTTGTTACTACTACACGGCACCTGGGTCTGTCCCGTGACTTCTTGTGAGTGAGCCTTCGACACTTCACGTGGCCTCATTGCACCTGGGCCCACTACGGACGCTGTGCTGGCGTCACAGTCACTTAGTGACGAATGGTTATTACTGCTGCTACTGCACAGCAGTGGACCTTTGCTGCAGTTGCCCTCTATTGCTACACCGTGACATTTGTCGCCACGGGTCTCTCCAACGCCGAGAGGAGGAGCTCCTCATTCGACACCACCATCTGGGGCCTGTGTGGGCCTGTGGCTCGCACACTAACCCGATGTTGGAGCGTCGATATGAAATCCGGAAGCAAGCCCCAGCGACTGTCGGGCTCCGACCAGTCACACTCAGCCTGGTGCTGTTCGCGGAGAGTGATGGCGGATAGTGATGGCGGACGAGAAGCCTCTCATCCAGGAGGAGGCCTGGCCAGGGACGGATTATCCAATAGACTACAGTAGGCACTGTGCCTAGGGCCTACTCACTCACCCATTCACTCACTCACCCACCCACCCATTCACTCACCCACTCACCCATTCACTCACCCACTCACCCACCCACTCACTCACCCATCCACTCACCCACCCACCCATTCACTCACCCACTCACCCACTCACTCACCCACTCACCCACTCACTCACCCACCCACCTACCCATTCACTCACTCACTCACTCACCCACTCACCCACCCACTCACCCACCCACCCATTCACTCACTCACCCATTCACTCACCCACCCACCCACCCACCCACCAAATCACCCACCCAATCACCCACTCACCCATTCACTCACCCACTCAACCACCCACCCATTCACTCACTCACCCATTCACTCACCCACCCACCTATTCATTCACTCACTCACCCATTCACTCACCCACCCACCCACCAAATCACCCATCCCAATCACTCACCCACCCACCCATTCACTCACCCACTCACCCATTCACTCATCCACTCACCCACCCACCCATTCACTCACCCACTCACCCACCCACCCATTCACTCACCCATTCACTCACCCACCCACCCATTCACCCACTCACCCACCCACTCACCCACTCACTCACCCACTCACTCACCCACTCACTCACCCACTCACTCACCCACTCACCCACCCACTCACCCACCCACCAGAGCCGTGTTATCCAATAGGCCACAGTAGGCACTATTCCTAGGGCCTACGAAAAACATGTGACCATGTTTTAGGTTGTATGATAAAAAAAATGTAACCAAGATATTGTCTCGAATCAACATATATATAGCAAGATTAGGCACAGTGTATACACAAATAGGCTGAGTCGTGTCAATCGGTTTTTTTTCATAAGGTGAGAGAAATGAACACCGGAGATGAACTTTTCGAGATTATTTTCCCATTGAAAAATTAGCAAATGACATCTTCGAACGGTGTTTTTTTGACAATCTCACTCTCAATAGAGAGCAGTTCAAGGGAAGACAAGGCGGCATTATTGTCCTATGGTTGATCGGAGGCAGTTTTTGTCTTCGTCAGCGGCTGTAATAATCATCGGGCAGCAACCACCAATTATTGGAAAGTTATCACTGAAGGCCTACGAAACACAAGTGCCTAGGTTTCGATTTAAAGCTTTCGTGACTGCAGGGATTCATCTTCTTGGTTTTTTTCGGTAAAGTCACGTAGTGCCTAGGGCAGGGGTCGGCAACCAAAATAACAAGAAGAGCCATTTCTTTCCAATTCGGTACAAAATTCAGTATTTCAAGAGCCGCAATGCATCTATGTACATACGTACATATCGTCAAGAAGCAGCCCGTAAAGAGCCGCATGCGGCTCCGGAGCCGTAGGTTGCCGACCCCTGGCCTAGGGCCTACAAGAACCTTAATCCGGCCCTGGGCCTGGCGATGGGCAATGGGATCGCAGCACCTGGAGGAACATTCGATATTGCGACGTCTCTGTTCATGGCTTAGCAACCACGACTAACGAGTGTCCATCGGCATACCCTACGAGTCATCACGTTCGATGATGCGGAAAATGCCTATCGTACGAGAGGGTATGGCTGACTGCCTAGAGGATTGCAGAGCTTGGGCAATTGTTGGTGGCTGCTGCTGCCCGCCTGCTCCTCATCTGTGGTCCCCTCGTGGCTCGTCATCCTCTCTCCAAGAGAGCGAAGGATCATCGGGCGCGTTCCACGCTGAAGTTATTGTTTATTATCCAGGCCCCTTAAAAACCCACGTAGCTTCCGACATCTTGGGTCATCAGGCCGTGGACTCAGTTAGGCTGGGTCAGGGCTCATTCACGATAATCATGGACCCCCCCCCCCCCCCTCTCGTGAACTCAGTCCAGCTGGGTCAGGGCTCATTCACGATAATCATGGACCCCCCCCCCCCTCTCGTGAGCTCAGTTCAGCTGGGTCAGGGCTCATTCACGATAATCATGGACCCCCCCCCCCTCTCGTGAACTCAGTTCAGCTGGGTCAGGGCTCATTCACGATAATCATGGACCCCCCCCCCCCTCTCGTGAACTCAGTTCAGCTGGGTCAGGGCTCATTCACGATAATCATGGACCCCCCCACCACCTCCCGCTGTATGGTGGTAGTAGTAATTACTGTAGTAGGCACCCATCTTCGTGTATCGTCACCGCCGCGAATAGCAGCCGGCATGCCTCCCGTCGCGATTCATAATGCCGGGGTTTGAGTGTATCTCGGTGCGTGCGGAGGGAGACGCGGGACCCTTTCTGTTCGTCTTCCAGTACAACAGTTTTATTATGACCCCACCGCCTCAACCCCACCACGTGTACTGGTCCAAATCGCGCGCAACAGAAAGTCACGGTCGCCGAGTTTTGGGGAGACGTCACACGTCGGAGGGTACGCCACAACCGGGAGAGAAAAGCTGAACAATGCCGTTAGACGTTTGAAATAGCGTAGACTGATAATTATATAGCGTGTCCCGCTTATAACGCGGGGGTGGGGGGGGGTATGGGGGACTTGCAATTAAATTGGAAAGTCTCGCTCCCGAAGCTCAATAAGGAAGCATCGCTCCGAACTGCGTCTCCACCCCGTGGAACTACAGCAGTAGAGACGGCTGTAAGACTGTTGTAGTTACAACAGTGAATACTGCTGTAGTTCTGTACTCCACGATACAGCAATAGAGACTTGCTGTAGCGTGGAGTTCGAGGAGAGACTACTGCAGTAGAGACTGTTGCAGCAGCGAGTGTGGAGTGCAGGTCTCGACTCGGCCGGCTGCGAGTTGGCGTTATCTTTGTGTTACCTGCTGCCAGTGTTACCTGCTGCCAGTGTTACCTGCTGCCAGTGTTACTTGAATGTTGCACGACTTGAAGGTTGTTTTCCTCCAATGTGTGTTTGCTCCTCGGTGTCTGCAATCTTGTGATTCATTCGTTTCCGTAAACTGCCTTTCGTTCACCGAGCTTCCGCCGCGGGGCAATTCTTGTCAAACACAACTTAAGGCTGAATGTTTGTTTTGTTTTAAGCCGCGTATAGAAAAAATAAATGTAAAATAAAAAATGCGCACGCACAACATGCTGGTGAAAACACGTACAAAGTTAGTCAAGGTTTCGGCCGAAAAGTCTTCAATGAGACTGCAATCGACGGAGACGTTGACTAATGTTACACGTGTCTCCAGTTGGGATCTCGGCCAATCCGGTGGCCGCGCGCTCTCCCTCCTCATTCGCGGCCGCGAGCGCCGCGCCGGTTGGTTGGCTGGCTGGCGGCGCACGTGCACCGCAGTGTGGCAGCGACGGGCGCGCGTGATTGGCCGGCTTGGTGGAGGTGGACGAAGTCACGTGTCCCTGCCTCCCTCCCCTCCTCTCCCCCCCGTGGCGTCAAACGTGATTCGGGCCAGCGGTGAAGAATCCACGTTCGCATGCCGGGGCGAGTGCGTTATTAGGACGACTGTTGCTTTCCCCCACTTCCCTTACAACAACACAAATCATCTCAACGCATTCCTTAATTAGGACTGTGGCTTTAAAAGGAAAATACTATGTAAAAAACAGGTGACTATAAAAAACAACAATGACCCTTCTTCATAGCACTTCCTTCATTGGTGTTAGTATCGCGAGTCAAACGCGTGAACTCGACTTCAAATCACAATTGTCGCCTTACGAAACGAACTGGAGCTGGCCATGGGAACGCGGAGTTACCGTGGATAAATCTCGGAGGCTCTCTCGCTGGGGGTCTGGCTCGCCGGTCTTGCAATCGAAGGTCATTGCGCGCGCCAGGTCAAGTGGTCCTGAACATTTCACAATTTCGCTTTAGAACTGTTGAAGTATTCAGAACCACTTAACCTGCCGGCGATCAGAGGCGAGCTCCTCCAGGCACGTGTCCATCTGTGCACCCCTCACCCACCTGATGCAACAACACCAAAGACAAAAGACACCCCACACACACGTATAGCCTTTAACAGACTGTTGGGTCAAGTGCTGTAAGCGAGTAGCATTTATGAAGGTCGGCACGGCTCACGGAGTGATGGGGTAGCCGCCTTTGTATACCCACGTGCTCATGTTTACACAACATACCAGATACAGTGCTCATTTAAGGCTGAGTCGACCTAGGGTGAGGGGCTAGGCCCACCAACCCCGGTTCAAATATACGACACTTTTATTTGTCGTGGGCGGGAACCGCCGGTTTTGTAATCCAGCACTGCTCCACCAACCTTTTTCAACAACAAATACATTGCAAAGTAGGGGCATAACAGACTTTCGGGGCAAGTGCTGTGAGCGAGCACATATGAAGGCCGGCACGGCACACGTGGTGGTGGCTTGACCAGTACCAAAGACAAAGATCCCCCGTATAGCCTTTTGAAAGACTTGGGACAAGTGCTGTTCGCGAGTAGCACCTATTCATGCCGGCACGGCACACGAGGGGGTGGGTGGCCAGCACCACGCCCGGCCGCCTTTGTCTCTCCCCTGCTGATGTTTTACACACTGCACCAACTACTAGTTTGAGTCGACCGAGGGGCAAGCCCAAGTGCGGTTCAGAGATATTCGTCACTTATGCTGGCCTTAGCCCAGCAGTCTATTACATGGCGACACCGATGGTCTGTGTTTGTGTACGCGTGTTTGTGTGTATATGTTTGAATGGTGTGTGTGTGTATATTATGATGTCAAATACCATAACAAATACCATGGCACCGTTCACCGTGTCACCCCACAACAGACGCGTGAGTCAGTGTGAATACAGGTCCACACAAAGACAAAGATCCCCCGTATAACCTTGCCATACTTTATGGGCATGTGCTGTTTGTGAACACCTATGAATGCCGGCACTGTGGCACACGAAGGGGTGGGTGGCCAGCACCACGCCCGGCCGCCTTTGTCTCCCCAGTGGCGATGTTTACTACGCACCGCACCAGGTACTCATTTGAGGCTGAGCCCACCTAAGGGATGCCCAGGACCGGTTCAAATATTGGCTGCCACTGTTATTGGTCGTGAGTAGGAATCGAACTCGAGTCGCCAGGTTCGTAGCGCGGCATACTGACTGACCACTGCACTACCGCTCCCCACACACAAAACACTCGCACATTCACGGTCACACGACACGTGCGCACGCAATCACTCACAGAAACACTCACACAGACACATATACACACACCTACATAACATACACAAACAAACACACAGGTACACACAGACATAGACACCCAACACTCACACACAGTCACAACACATACTTGTGCGCACACATGCAATCATACACCCAGAACATAGACGTACACACAACACACACACATATACACCTTTATACACAGCGCGCACGCATACAACACACATAATATGCATACACCACACACATGCAACACACATACTCACCTATACATACACAAAGAAACACGCAACACTTACTGCACACATAACACAGCCAACACACACAACACCATATGCAACACACGTACACACAAAGAGACAGATCACCCGTATAGCCTTAACAGACTGTTGGGGCAAGTGCTGTTAGCGAGCAGCATCTATTAACACACACGCGCGCGCACACCTGTGCACGCACGCACAGACCAACCGGGCAGGTGAGCTGTCTCACTCACCTGCACCGCTCACCTGCCCCACTCCCCTGCCCCACTCACCTGCCCCGATCACCTATCCCACTCACCTGTCTCACTCACCTGCCCCACTCACCTCTCCCACTCACCTGCCCCACTCACCCGTCCCGCTCACCTGCCTGCCCCACTGACCTGCCCCACTCACCTGCCCCGCTCACATGTCCCACTCACCTGTTGCGGCTGCTGCTGCTGCAAGTCGCCGCGCTGTCCGTGTCACCAGACATCGCACCTTATATCGCTATCCTCCTCTTCCTCCTCCCCCTCCCTCTCGCCATGCGGGTTGTCACAACACGCGGTGCAGCTTCACCAGGTGAGGGAGGTGAGGCGGGTGGCGGGGGGGGGGGTGAGGTGAGGCGCTGCCTCCTCCCACCCGGAGCTGACGGTAGCGGCCGGATCCTCCCAGGCCTGGCTCGCTCCTCACCTGCACCTTACCTGTACCTCACCTGCACGTGTACCTCATCCGCACCTCATCTAACCTGCATCATCTCACCTGTTTTACCTGCCACTCACCTGCACCTCAACTCTTCGACTTGCAATCTCGCCCCTCCTGCGCCACATTTCACCTGCACCTCACCTCATTGACCTGTAGCTCACTTCATCTCACCTCGCTGACATCACCTCGTACCTCACCGGCACCTCACCTGTACCTCACCTGGTTGACACTTTTCAATGTGCGTGATTGGCACCGCCAGGTGTGGTGCCTAGCCCCAGGTGTGAGACCTAGCCCCAGGTGTTGGACCTAGCCCCAGGGTGGTGCCTAGCCCCAGGTGTGTGACCTAGCCCCAGGTGTGGTGCCTAGCCCCAGGTGTAGGACCTAGCCCCAGGTGTGGTGCCTAGCCCCAGGTGTGGTGCCTAGCCCCAGGTGTAGGACCTAGCCCCAGGTGTGGTACCTAGCCCCAGGTGTGTGACCTAGCCCCAGGTGTGGTGCCTAGCCCCAGGTGTGTGACCTAGCCCCAGGTGTGGCGCCTAGCCCCAGGTGTAGGACCTAGCCCCAGGTGTGGTGCCTAGCCCCAGGTGTGTGACCTAGCCCCAGGTGTGGTGCCTAGCCCCAGGTGTGTGACCTAGCCCCAGGTGTGGTGCCTAGCCCCAGGTGTGTGACCTAGCCCCAGGTGTGGCGCCTAGCCCCAGGTGTGGTACCTAGCCCCAGGTGTAGGACCTAGCCCCAGGTGTGGTGCCTAGCCCCAGGTGTGTGACCTAGCCCCAGGTGTAGGACCTAGCCCCAGGTGTGGTACCGAGACGGGGCCCGTGAGCGCTCTCCACCTGAGTTCTCTACACGGTGCGGGCCGTGGTGGGTGGGAAGGGTGGGGGGGGGAGTGCAAACACCGCGGGGGGTAGAGCCCCCACCCCCCGCTCCCGAGGATGAATGAGTGACCGTGTCAATGTTATGAGCGTGGGGACGCTGCCGCCACCCGCCGCTGTGAGCGAGCACCTATTAAGGGCGGCGTAGCACGCGTGCCAATGTGGGGGAAGGTGGCGGGGGAGTCGTGGGGGGGTTGCAGATGCCACGCGCACCCACGCGCGGCCGCCTTTGTATCCACGATGTTGATTGGCGCGCCACGTCAGCCCGAGTAGAGCTCGGAGTGCGGGCAAGCCCGCCACTAATGTTAGCCGTGAATCGAACCTCTCGGGTCCGCCGGGCTCGTAGCGCGGTGCGCCAACCGCTGCACCGCCGCTCCACCACAGCAACACACCCCCGATAGCCACCGGGTACTCGGTTGAGGCTGAGTCGACCTCGGGGAGGCCCAGAACCGGTTCGGATATTCGTCACCGGATGCTGGCCGTGAGCAGAGATGGAACTCGGGTCCGCCGGGTTCGTAGGGCAGCGCAGCACACACAAAGACAAAGATCCCCCGTGTAGCTTTAACAGACTGTTGGGGCAAGTGCTGTTAGCGTGTAGCACCTATGAAGGCCGGCACGGCACACGGAGGGGGTGGGTGGCCAGCACCACGCCCGGCCGCCTTTGTCTCCCACGTAGAGATGTTCACACACCGTACAAGGGACTCATTTAAGGCTGAGTCGACCTAGAGGATAGGGTGCGGGGGGGGGTCGGCTCCGAACCGGTACATCACTCGCCACCGATGTAAATAGCCGTGGCCGGGAATCGAACTCAAACGCACACACGTTGCCTGCCGCCACTGTGTGATGAGTGGTTGAGTCGCACAGTGGGCGCGGGTGGCGGTGGTTCTGCACGTGGCTGCCTGTGATCCACCTCCCATCAGCACGGTTGGCTACGTATGGTGCGAAAGAAGTCCAACACACATCCAGCGCTGTGGAGGCAGTGGCGAGGGTTGGTGGGTCACATGCAGATGGGTTGCGAAACTCCCCTTCTGCCCGTGGTTGTCTAGGAGGTCCCATACCCTGGCTCGCCGCGAGAAGGCCGTGCGGCAAGTGGACGCGTCGCCGTCTGTTTATTCCATCTGTACGGTGGGAATAGCGCGTTGCTCCCTCGCGCAAGGGCGTTGCGCATTATCTGCGTGCTCCGTTTTCCCCGCCTCCCTAACGTGAACAATGAACACGGCTCGTCACCAAGTGGCTGGGAACAGCTCCAAATGAAACCCCAACGTAGCGGCAGCAGCGGCCGCGGCAGGATCCTCCTGAATAGATGAGTGTTTTTCTATCTCCGATCCACTCTGATGGTCAAACGAAGCCCATCTGATAATAAAGGTTTTTGGGTTGGATCGCGTAAGTATAAATGTTGCGTCGTAACACCTCCACCACCCGACACAGCCAATAAGGTTTGTCACGTAAACAACGCCCACCGGTGTGTTGGGGAAATTGTAAAAGTCGTGGATTTACTCTCCAACACACCGGTGGGCTGAAGTAGTAACGAATTGGCACGTTTTGTTTACTTGACAAACCTTACTGGTTGTGTTGGGTGGTGGAGGTGTTACGACACATTTATACTCACGCGATCTTACCCAGAAAACTTTATTATGAAAAATATTGGTCGCGAAAGCGACCAATATTTTGGCGATGCTGCTGCTGCTGCTGTGTTGGCAGTATGCACGTGTTTTGGAACTTCTTTCGCACCGTACGTAAGCAACCGTGCTAATCGGAGGTGCGGCGATTCACAACCACCGTCCGAAACGTCACCTCTTGTACACTTCAGTGCCTCTCTTTTAAGGCCGCAGTGTTATTGACGAATGTGTTGAGTTTTTTGCGACTTCCATAGTGCTGTTTGTCGCTGGCCGTCTGACGTTCTGGGCCTTTGGGCCTGGGCACGGATGTCTACGCTTCATCAGTCACCCATTCCCCCTGTGCCCTGGCCACTCGACAGTAGCATGGCCGGGATCAAGGACCTTTCCTGGTCCCCGTGGGACCACCTAACCCTGCGTATCCCCGACTGACCCCGTGTGACCCCTGACCCTGCGTAGCCCCGACTGACCCCGTGTGACTCCTGACCCTGCGTATCCCCGACTGACCCCGTGTAACCCCTGACCCTGTGTATCCCCGACTGACCCCGTGTGACCCCTGACCCTGCGTATCCCAGACTGACCCCGTGTGACCCCTGACCCTGCGTATCTCCGACTGACCCCGTGTGACCCCTGACCCTGCGTTTCCCCGACTGACCCCTGACCATGCGTAGCCCCGACTGACCCCGTGTGACCCCTGACCATGCGTAGCCCCGACTGACCCCGTGTGACTCCTGACCCTGCGTATCTCCGACTGACCACGTGGGACCCCTAACCCTGCGTTTCCCCGACTGACCCCTGACCATGCGTAGCCCCGACTGACCCCGTGTGACCCCTGACCATGCGTAGCCCCAACTGACCCCGTGTGACCCCTGACCCTGCGTATCCCCGACTGACCACGTGGGACCCATGGCCCTGCGTATCCCCGTCTGACCCCGTGGGAGGCATGAGAACCCCGAGCGGAGCGGTCTGGGTCTGGCTTCGTCAGGGCTCGGAGTCGAACCGGTTCCGGCCACCTCTCCGGCTCCGTCCGCCTGAACCCAGGCGAGGGGATGTGCGGGTAGAGGGCACGGGGGGGGGAGGGTGGGAGGAGGGGAGGGAGGGACAGGATGGGATCCACGACAGCACGTGGGGAGACGCATTTGGCCGGGCGGTCAGAGGCACGGCTACACACACACGCCGGGACGCAATTGCGCATCTCTATCCCCGAACCGGTGGTGGACATTCCCCGTTAGTATGGCACGGACGGGTATGTCCTTGAGGCAAGCGCCCGACTGACTTCGTGCAGGGTGACATTTGTTTTTAGCGGCAGGGCAGCGATGATTGGTCGACTTTTTATTTTTTATTTTGCTGCTATGAATGTCCAATCGATAAGCCACTTTTCGATTTAAAGCTTTCGTGAATGCAGGGATTCATATTAGCCCCACTTCAGCAAAAAACATTTTCTTGCTGTAGTTTTCACACCTGATGATGATTGCGTGTGTTGCAATCGAAACGTCGTGAGAATTTTTTTATTATGTTTTATTTGTATTATTTTATTATTTCCCTTCGACGTGACTTTACCGAAAGAACCAAGAATACGATGGGCCACTTTGTTGAGCTATCAATTGTGGCCAGGTCGCTTCTGAATAATAAGTTATAATGCCTCAGTGGGCTTTGTCTGGATGGGATGGCGATGGTTTAGTTGTTGTATTTGTTTGTGTTTGCGTGATTTGTTTGTCGTTGTCACGCTCCTACCCCTTGCCCAGACTGAACATCTGTAACAAAAGAGCTTCATAACTCATCGGATTGCAGCTGCAGAATAAATAAATATTCCGATTCAAATTCTGATAGTGACGGGCCTGAATTGACCGACCATTGCCCGAAGAAGACCCATTGCCCGAAACGTCACCCATCATTAAAATATTTTTGTAACTTTTAAGACCGAGCATGTAAATGTTTGTGTTGATATTTTATAGTTTACACCAACCAGGGAAGAGGACGCCAGGCTGAGGACGATGGGAATAATGATGGGGGGGGGGGGCGCGGCGCTTGGGTGGAGCGGTGGGCGCAATGGTTAGCGCACTGCGCTCAGAACCGGTCTCCCGAGTTCGATTCCCGGCCACGGCGAACGCCAGCTGATCCTGGCCCGGCGCGTCACTCCATTCGCCAATCCGCACTGACCTGCGCGGTGAAGTATGGTCAAAAACCCCCGCTTTGACGTTCCACTGCTGGACGAGGGCCTCCGCACGCCGCGCGGGCCGTCGGGGGTTAATTGACCATACTTCACCACGCTGGTCAACGCGGTGAAGGTGGTGGTGGGGAGCGGTGGTGTAGTAGCCTTCAGCGCGAGGCGCTGCGAACCCGACGACCCGAGTTCCATTTCCGCTCACGGGCAACGCCCAGTGACGATCATCTGAATCGGATCCTCCCCTAGGTCGACTTAGCCTCAAATGAGTGCCCGGTGCGGTGTGTAAACATCACCACCAGGGCGACAAAGGCGGCCGGACGTGGTGCTGACCCCCCCCCCACCCACTCGTGTGCGCTACTCGCTAACAGCACTTGCACCCGTCAGTCTGTTACAGCCTACACGGGGGAGCTTTGTCTTTGGCGGGGAGAGGGTACGGACCAAACAATGAATCTTCGCTGCGACGCCCTCTGTTCCACCCATCCGAGCGCTCGCCAGGCTCGAAAAACATCCTCCTGCTGAGCTTACCCCGAGGTCGTGGCGCGCGCCGCGTGGGAGGTTCAAGATGCCTCGACTCATGGGGGGCGAGACGCCACCCACACAACAAAACTAGACTTTTGTTTTGATTTCGGTATTAAAAACAACTTCCATGGTAAACTGAACTCCCATGGTAAACTGGACTTCCATGGTAAACTGAACTCACATTGTAAACAGGACTCCCATGGTAAACTGGACTCCCATGGTAAACTGGACTTTGATTGTAAACTGGACTCCCATGGTAAACTGGACTTCCATGGTAAACTGGACTCCCATGGTAAGCTGAACTTCCATGGTGAACTGGAATCCCATGGTAAACTGGACTTCCATGGTAAACTGGACTCCATGATGAACTGGACTTCCATGGTAAACTGAACTCCCATTGTAAACAGGACTCCCATGGTAAACTGGACTCCCATGATGAACTGGACTCCATAGTCAGGGGCCGATAAACCAACCGCCGACTCCCCCCCCCCCCCCTGAAGAGGAGCTCCCCCCCCCCCTGAAGAGGAGCTCCCTCCCCCGCCACGCGGGGTGGGGGTGGAGTGGAGATCGAAGCGCTCGAGAAGCCGTCAGGTCGCACCCACGCGGCCTTTCTGAGCCCGCGGGCCGCTCCCGCGCCTCTGTCGGACCGGACCAACAGGTTCGACACCGGGAGAGGCGGTGGCGAATTCGTGTGGTGAGGTTGAGGGGGGGGGCAATGCGCACCCTTGTTGCTATTTCAGGCCGGTTACTGCTCAGTCGAGGCCAATCCGCTCCGCTGGGGAGGGAGGGTTCGTGTGGTTATTGACCACGGGGCTGACTGACTTGAGAGACGACTGGCCGATGCACCACCCGTGCCCCTTACTGTGCCAACGTTGCCGCGTTTTATACGCCCGGCGCTCCGCTCGTTGTTGTGAGCGTCGCTCCTCTGCCCCTCCCGTCGATGCTGGAGGGCGATTGTCTCCAACTGCCCAGAAGCAGCAGCAGCAGCAGCGTCCTTCACGAGCCTCCTCCTCCGCAGAGGCCGATGTTGACACCGCTGATATCAAGTCGTCGGCGAGTCCACAACTCACTCACACGCACGATACGGTCACTCACTCGAAATGAAAGCCACGGTAGAGGAGGCTGGATCGATAGAGCGGTGGGAGGCTACGAACTCCATCAGGTCTCAGTTCGACTCCCGGCCACGGCGAGCATCAGTGGCTTTCGCCTGGTGAGTGTCTTGGAATATGCTCACTCCGTGTATGGGTTAGTGAGTTGGGGGGGGGGGGTTCTAACTTCTAAGAGCCCCCCCCCCCCACGCCACTCCCGCGGAGATTTCCATGGCTTCGGGCCACGCACTGCATTCGAGCACCGATTGAGGTGCGGCAGGGGCGGTCAGTGCCACCCACGCCTTAGATATTTGCATGGGGTTTTTGTTGTTGTTGAACTATTAGTTAGACATCCGCGGAAGTGCAGGCTACAAGCAAGACACTCGATGCTGAGTACATTTTGACGGCGGATTTAACCGATTGGATCCAAGGAACAACTGCCCTGGATTCCTCGTTGTCGCCGTTTAAAGGGAGGTTCGAACTTCCACGGATTTTTGTTTCGTTTTGTGCCGCAAGAGATCCGTGGACGCGAAATATTCGCGGACACCCGGGGAGTGTGGGCGTGTCTTTGCCCGGATCTGGTGTTGTGACGTCAAAGGGGGGGCGTGTCAACTCGTAGCCGCCATCTTGAAAATGTCCGATTTTATTTCAGATTAAACGTTCCGTACACGGAGCTAAAGGAGTTTTTATTGAGATTGTTTTGTCTGTCAGTCTGTCAGGACACGAGACGAGACTGCTATGTTGATTCGCCATGTCAAAAAAGTGTGTTATGCCTTTAAAGAAGAGTTTTTTTTAGTTTTCTACTTCGCTGCATCCGAGTGTCCGCTTTTATTTCAGGTTAAAACACGCCGACAACAAAGACAAAGATCCGCCATGTAGCCTCGACGGACAGTTGGGTCAAGTGCTGATAGCGAGCACCTCATGGAAGGCAGCAACGGCCGCATGAAGAAAGGGTAGCGTGAACACCACGCCCGGCCGCCTGTGTGCCTCCCCCCCGACATTGATAATGTTGACGCATCGCCCTCCGTGTTCCACGAAGGCAGAGTCGACCTAGAGGAGGCACACAATTGGTACTACCACGCACCGCTGATTGTTGGCCGTGGCCGGGAATCAAGCCTAGGTGGTGGGCCGAGGTTCGTTCGTAAGCGCATGGCGCGAACCACTGCACGGTCCGCTTCCAACAAACACCAATCATCGCACCCACACCCATCCGGGGTGGATAAAAACTAACATCACTGCGTTGAATTCCACAGTGCTTAAGCCGTGTTTCCGAACTGTTTCCCCGTCATGAGAACGTGGAATTTCCACCACTCCGCAGCTCCGGGGTGACGGATACGTGCGCCGCCACGTGGTGGTATCTGCGTGGGGTCGCGGGGGTCACGGGGCATTGCGGCAGTGTGGTGGGGGCTGGTCCATCGGAGGGGGGCCCTTAACAGACACACCCCCCCCATCTGTCACCCACTTCAATTCGTAAGATCCGAGTGAGATGGCAGAAGAGGAGATACAAACGATAAGAGATTGAGAGACGTGGTGAGACAACTGTGGACACGAGAGACAGCTGTTTGTGAGATGACAGACGAAGACAGGAGACACGGGGGAGGTGAAAATAAAAAGAAAAAAAAATAGAAATAACTAAATTAAATCACGTTTCGGAAGCACCACAAACACAAACTTCCACAGCAAGAAACAAAGTTACTGTCCCACCTGAAGACGGAAGCTTGTGTTGCTTCCGAAACGTGATTTAATTTAGTTATTTCTATTTTTTTTATTCTCATTTTTATTTTCACCTACGTGACTTTACCGAAAGAACCAAAGAGTATGGATCCTTGCAGTCACGAAAACTTCAAATCTAGAGAGATGTAGCCGAGATAGAGAGATGGTGACATGCAGGCGAGAGGAGGTGTAGAGATGAGATAGACGAGAGAGATTCACCGTCTCGCTCGTTGTGTTTATTCGTGTCTGAATTCGAGCTGATATATTTGACGTTTCGGGCAATGGCCCTTCATAGCATTTCACAGAAGGGCCATTGCCTAAAACGTCGTTTGTTTTTTCAGGGCAGTGTTACTGACGAATGTGTTGAGTGTCTGTGTTGTGAATGTGCACCACTGCCAACGCAGCAGCAGCAATAAAACAAAAACGTGTTTTTATTTGACCAGGGAAGGCCCCACTGAGCCAAGTGGCTCTTTCAGAAGCGACCTGGCCACAAATGAGAGCTCATCGTCATCGGGTGGCAAAAGTGCAGCAGCAGCCAACTACTCTAAATGCAATATTCTGAATGTGGAGGGAGAAAACTGTGAGGACCCGGAGACTAATCCACGCGACCACAGGGAGCGAGACACGCAAACTCCAAATATACAGCAGCAGGCGTCAGGGTCAGGATTGAACCCACGACCTCCTGCATACCAGGCGAGGTTGTTGACATCTCCTAGCCACCGTGATGATGAGAGAGACACGCAAACTCCAAATATACAGCAGCAGGCGTCAGGGTCAGGATTGAACCCACGACCTCCTGCATACCAGGCGAGGGAGTTAACATCTCCTAGCCACCGTGATGATGAGAGAGACACGCAAACTCCAAATATACAGCAGCGTCAGGGTCAGGATTGAACCCACGACCTCCTGCATACCAGGCGAGGGAGTTAACATCTCGCCACTTATGGCGCTATATATATTTTACTCTCCATAAATCCGGGGTCCCCTTGAGCTCTCGCTTTTATTTGTGCCCAGCCAACGCCGCCAACGATCGGTCGCGATCCGAGCCGCGTGGCTCTTCCTGCTGATGGGGGGCAGTGGGGGAGAGGGCTGGGCTCTAGAACCCCCCCCACCACCCGGCCACTGCACCCCGTCGCGCGCGTTATCTGTGAGATTGGCAGCCAAGGGTGATGTTGTGCCAACAGCTGGAGACACCACAAACAGCACAGACTCGCTCGACAATCTGAGCAATCTCGCTTAGCAGACACTGACCAATACTCACCAAACGCTCACCAATCTCCGAGCACGCTCGCTTACCAGACACTGACCACTCCTCAAGGGACTCTCCACTCCTCAGAGACATCTCCCAATCACTCCCCAGTCACACACCACAGTCCAAATCTCACTCTCCGTTCTCCACCACCATTGCGTATTCATCTTATTCATATTATTTTAAGCACAGTTGCCAGGCACAAGCCCGAACACCCAAAAAGTCAAGCGAACAACAGCACTGTCAAAGTTGTAACAGACAAGTGTAACACGTGGTGTGAGACAAAGCAATTGCCATAGCCTGGAGGTGAACCTTAGTAAAGGGAGTTCAGGGGTCAACGGCGTAGAGGCCGGCCCGGCAGCTGACCAAGAGGACCGGCGAGGCTGGCGAGCGGCGCTGCTGCTGCGGAGGAGGAGGATGAGGAGGAAGAGAAACTGCTCACGCCCGTGGCACCGATGTGGGTTTTTATTTTTTTGTTTTCACCGGATCGGCGATCGCGGCCTCAACGCAGCCACACGCGTTCCACGCCAACACCGCCTCGAGCCCTCGGCCCCACATCCGGCATTCGCGGCCACACGCTCACCCCCCCCCACCCCAACCTCCACCCCCCCCGTCCTCCTGCCATGACGCCCACGCTGCCCAGCGTGAGTCGCACGGAGGGCGAGCGAGCGACCCCATCGGCTCTTCCCGCACGTGCAGTTCGTCCACCGCGACGTCCTACGTCACGCGTGCCGGCGAGTCTCTTCAATTCCTTCAGTTGTCGAAGAAGCTCCACCCCACAACCCCGCCCCCTCACGCAGTGCGTGGACCGAAACGTCGGACATTGTGCCGAACTTGTACGCCGCTGCGGCACGATGCGAGAGAAGCGCGGCAGAGCAAGAGTTGCGCGAAAACGCGCGGAGCAGCGTGGCCGCGATCGGTAGGATCCGACGCCGAGGGCGCGGCGTGGATCAGAGCCGGACCTCGCACGGTCGGCGCGGGGGTCGCGCCCCCCCCCCCCTCCCCAACAGGATTTGGTCAGGAGGGTTTGGCCCGGGCGAGAGGGGCCACCACAATTAAACTAACAGACAACACGTAGCCCTCTGCCAACTGTTCCACCACCGGCTGATTGAGCGTCCGCTACCTGTGGGGAGTTGGGGGGGGGCTTCCTGGCACTCGTGAGGAGGGTAAACAGGACACGATTAAAAACGGGGAACAGGATTCAAAACTCGGTGCAGCGCGACGCACGGGGTTTGTAGGAGGGGGGGTTACGCATCTACGACGACGACGCCGGCAGCCGGACAGGTGACCGCGGTGCGCACACACACGCGCGCGCGCGCACCTACACACGGACGCGCGCGCGCCTACACACGAGCACACACACACACGCGCGCGCACGCTTTGTTTCGCTACCATTTGCGTTTTCGTTACAGCACGAGCAGCGTCTCCTGCGGCAAGGCGAACGCGGCCAGCGGGACGCGGAACGACGAGCAGCGCAGAGAGGACAACCGTGGCGGCGGCGGTGACGGGGGAGACGGGCTGAGCGCCAATATGGGGAGAAAACTAGCCAATCACTAGCCCTGCTCCTACGACTACCACTAGCCAATCACAGTCCTGTTCCTAGAACTACGGCGAGCCAATCACTCGCCCTGCTTCTACAACTAACACTAACTAATCACTCGCCCTGCTCCTATCAATAGCCATTCACAAGCCCTGCTCCCATCACTAGCAAATCATTCGCCAATTCTCCTATCACGAGCCAATCACAAGCCCTACTGCTATCACGAGCCAATCACAAGCCCTGCTCCTGTCACTAGCCAATCACAAGCCCTGCTCCTGTCACTAGCCAATCACAAGCCCTGCTTCTGTCACTAGCCAATCACAAGCCCTACTCCTGTCACTAGCCAATCGCTAGCCGTACTCTCAACCACTAGCCAATCAGACCGTTACCTCTACTCCTACACTTACCACGAACCACAGCAGCCAATCAGAAGCTAGCCCTACCACTTACACCATGAGCCAATGAAACAACTAGCACTACCACCTCAACACTAACGCCACATTACCCAACGAGACCACGAGCGTCGACCCCTTCACCTCCGTCGTCTTCACCGCCCCCCCCCCCCTCCCGCTGGCACGTCGCGCCCAAGCGCGGCCGTCCTTGCGCCCACCCAAGACCCCCGCCGCCAACGGCCCTCCCGCACGAGCCAAATTCTCTCTATGTACAGTGCATCGACAGCGCCTGGCGCGACGATCCGCGGCGCCAACATAAAAATATTGAGGGAGGGGAGCGGGCGGGAGTGAAATAATAACGTGGATTTAGGGGGCGGGGGGGGGTCATAGGGAAGCGGTGGTGGGGGAGAAGGGGGGGGGTCGCTAATCTGTCTTCTTGTCCTCGGGGGTCTTGGCAGATGCGTCGTCGCCCCCCCCACCGGCGGGGTCGGGCGGGGCGGCCAGGGCGGGGGTGGAGGAGGACGGGGCGTCGTCGCCCGCCCCCCCCGCCACCACGGGGTTCCCCCGTTCGTCCAACCCGCTGGTGCCGAACTCGTTGGTGCGCCGGGGGTCGACACGGTAGATCCAGCGTTGGTACAGGTAGATGAAGAACACCACGTCTGCGGGCACGTGGGGGGGGGGGGGGCACGGGGACCGCGGGGGAACGGTCACGGCAACGCCTCCTTTCCCGCCGGCCGGCACCGTCCGTGCCGCGCTGGCGCACTGCCGCCCCGAGCCAGCCCGGCCTGGCTCGCTCGCGAGTTTGTGACCCCCCCACGCAACTGCTCAGTACGGCTCAAAGGGCCAAAATATGAAATCGGCCAGCAGCAAACAAACAGCACCCAGTGTCAAAGTTCCGGATAGCAGTGTGGCACAATGAGCAAGGTAATTGTTGTTGTTGTTGTTTAAAAATAAGAATAGGCGTTTACCCTTTCGGTCAATAAAGCAGGAGTTGTGTTAAGATGTTCAAACGCCAAATAGATATTGTTTGCATGCTCACCACACGTACTGTGTGTGTGGCTTGATTCCTTGCAAAAGGTATCTATTTGGTCAGTTTAACACGGAGTCTTTGGCGACCAATATCATCCGTAATACAGGATTTTTTTGGGTTAGATCGCGTAAATATATGAACGTGTCTTTAAACCTGTTAACATGACAAACCGGTGGCGGGATTAACGACACATTTATATATTTACGCGATGTAACCCAAAAACTGTATTACGTTATTTATTTGGTGTTTGAACATCTAATCACAACTCCTATTTTATTGCCAGAAATGGGTAAAACCTATTCTTATTTTTTTACTTTTGATACTGGCAAAAAAGGTCCCATGATAGTATCATTGTCGCACGAGTGGCGGCCGTGGGTGCGTGCCCTGGGAACTCACCGTCACGCAGGCAGCCTATTCTGTACATCATGGGCATCTTGATGACGAAGGCGAAGAGGTCGTCGATGAAGGTGTTGAGCGCCTTGTAGGTGAGCATGCGCCATGGCAGGTGAGCCACCGACTTGAGCTTGTAGTTGATGAACAGTTGCGGGGTCATCGTGATGAACCCTGGGGGGAGACGGGGGGGGGGGTCGTTATGGAGGTGCGGCACCAAGGGGGTCCCGGGGACAGTGGGCCGGGCGAGACGGGGGGGCGGGGGGGGGGCAGCAGGAGAACGCAAGCGTGCTGGTTCAGTGGCGCTGTGGTACTTAATTTAAAAAGCGGACTGCGACGGAATCGCCGGCATTTCTGATATTATATTCTTAGGTTTTTTCGGTAAAGTCACGTAGGTACAAAATTTAAATTAATAAAAGTAAAATAAAATAAAAAATCACGACGTTTCGGAGGCAACACAAGTTTCCGTCTTCAGGTGGAACCGTCACAGCACGATAGCTGTATCAAGTGTATCAAGTGTATCACTTGATACAGCTATCGTGCTGTGACGGTTCCACCTGAAGACGGAAGCTTGTGTTGCCTCCGAAACGTTGTGATTTTTTATTTTATTTTTGTTAATTTTAATCTAGAATTTCTGATATTAGCCAATCGAATGAAGGGGCGCGGGTCGCATCATGACACGATCCATGAATCGCCGACGTTGCTGATAATCGCCAATCAAATGAAGGGGGGTGTGTCACATCATTACTCGATCGACGGATCGATTGGCAAATGAATCGACAATAGCGATTAACCTGAAAAATATGATCAACCTGGTATTTCTGATGTTTGTTTATTATGGATCAACTGAGTGGGAATCGACACAATGAATCTCGATTAACGATCAACAGTGACCGTATACGGGCAATGACATGCCCCAGGCCACAGCTATTTTCTTACACATATGGGGGGCAAATCTCTGATCGGTTATTTTGCTCGGGTGTACGATTTTATATTGCTCCGTTACAGCGCCGCCGGCTCCACCGGGCGGGAGGCGACAAGAGACGGTGTTCCGCTGTACGGGGTCGAGTCCTCGCTTACACGCTACAATGCGTCTTCGCTAAAAGGCGGCTCTCCCCAATCGAGGGAATCGCTTTTCGCACAACGCGAAACGTGGTATTTGAGCGGTCGACAACGAACTACTTTCTTGAGCTACGGTACACGGAAAGATACGGTACGCGGCGGCCGAACCCTCGTCTCGGCCACTTTGTCCCGCCGTGGGTTGACCGCAGGCTTGCTTTAGAGCGCAAATGCGATACAAATTTTACCCCAGTAAACAAAGTGACAAGCATCACTCGGCTAAGAATTCATTCAGAATCCTCGCAAAGCGGCCCGCAAGAGCGGACATCACGGAACCACTTCCGACGGGTTAAGTGCCGTACTGAATTGAACACGATGGGATTCCACATTGTACGGTTATTGGTGACGGGGCTCGGCACATCAACTCGCTGTACTTGAAAACCCGGTTTAATCGCAGGCGGCAGAAACTTGGATTCGAACCCAGGGCCTCGGCGGTACCGGCTCAGCACAAAGTCACGGAGACCACCTGGGTGTAAGTGTCCCCCACGCACGCACGCAGACGCACGCACCGAAGGTGAGCAGGAATCCGTAGAGCATGCTGAGCACCCAGGAGTACCAGCTCTTGTGCTCTTGGTACACGAGGCTGTAGACCGCGTAGCAGCCAAGCAGCGGGAACAGCGCCCACGACAGGTAGCGGAACGCCATCTGCACCCGCACGCACGCGCACACGGAAATGCGGCGATGAAATGAGCGCGTGCACGCGTGCGTATGCACGTATGTTGGAACTTCTTTCGCCCCGTAAGTAGCCAGCCATGCGAATCGGGGGTGCAGGAACCGGGTGGATAGCCGCATCTCGGGATCGTCCGTGACCACGATAATGCCAACGGCTCGGGACAGGGGAGGGAGGCCTTCACGCGGCAGCGGACAGATCACGGCCAGACGACGACCAAGCAGTCGACATGGGACCTTTTTTGGCAGTATTAAAGTATGAAAAAATGAGACGAGGTTTTTACCCTTTCTGGCAATAAAACAGGTGTTAAGGTAATTGTTTTATTTACCCTTTTATCTGGCAACAAAACTGACACCTTTTTTTTTTACAAGGAGTCATGTTTGCATAGACCACAATACCTGCAGTCATAATGCAAACAAAAAACATAACTCTGATAATGTATGCACTGTCCTTGAATTTGATTGGTCCACACCCGAGACAGCTTTCCTTAGAGCCTAGTCTCAGAGTTGTTTTGTGTTTGCATACATTATCAGAGTTATGTTTTTTGTTTGCATTATGACTGCAGGTATTGTGGTCTATGTTTGGCAAGCATGACTCCTTGTAAAAAAAAAAGTGTCAGTTTTGTTGCCAGATAAAAGGGTAAAAAACCAATTATCATATTTTTTACTGGCAAATGAGGTTCCAATAGGTGTTAAGGTGTTCAAACAGCACAAGTGCCGTGTGAGGTTAATGCAAACTTGATTCCTTGCAAAAGCTTTCTATTTGGTGTTTGAACATCTTAACACCTGCTGTTTTATTTCCAGGAAGGGTCAAAACCTCTTCTGATTTGTTTCAGACCAAGCAGTGGCGTGGACGCTCGCCGGCACTCACGTCGTCGTAGTCCTTGGTGGACGACTTCATGTAGGTGGACTTGTTTTCAAAGCGCACACGCGGGATGATACCCAGCAGCTTGTTCTCGCGATCCACCTGCGGGTCGAGAGGGGGGGGGTAGCCTCCTCCGTCCGTCACTCCTGGCGGGCGCCGGCCCGGCCAGCGGAGGGGGGCGGGTGGGTGGGGGTTGTGGGGGTTGTGGGGGAGGGGCGAGCTCTCACCTTGATGTTCATGACCTTGGTGACCTTCCAGAGGTCGATGAGGAGCCCCACGAAGACGCTGATCTGCACCACGAAGTTGGTCTCGTTATCCAGGATGTAGAGCAGCACGACGGCCGACTGGAACACGCCGAAGATCACCGAGCGCACCGATAGGCCCTCCAGGGACTGCCGGCTGTTCCAGAACTGGATGTCTGTTGTGAGCACGTGAAGTGAGTGTCGCACGCACGCACAGACACACACACTCCGATCACCCTCGCAGCAGCAGTAGCAGCAGCGGCGGCGGCGGCTTCTGGCTGGCCGTCGAACAAAGACGGCCACCGCATCGGCGCGCTTTCAGATGCGCCTCTGTGGCCGTCTGGAACGCGCTTCCTTCCGATATAAGGAAGCCACTGTGGAGCTATGCACTTATAAATCATCATCATATAGATTGCAAACGCATTTCGTTGGAACTTATTTTTGTGTGGAGTTTGTGGTTGTTCCCCCACACTAAAGATTATCACGGTTGGCTACGTATGGTGCGAAAGAAGTTCAACATACATATATACATCAGACTTTAGGGGCAAGTGCTGTTAGCGAGCACCTATGAAGGCCAGAACTCCCAACAAAGGGGGCTGGTAACCAGCACCACGTTCGACCGCCTTTGTCTCCCCGGTACTCAAGTAATAATGCCGAGCCGGCATGTTATGGGAGGGGAGACACGAGGAGAGAGAAGACACGAGGAGAGAAATATGGAGAGGAGAGAGAGGCGAGAAGACAGAGAGGATGGAGAGATCAGAGAGATAAGAGCTCTAAGAAAGAGAGAGTGAGAGATGAGAGATATAAGCGAGAGAGGGAGGAGGGAGAGATAAGAGTTATGAGAGGAGGGAGAGATGAGAGTGATAAGAGAGAGAGGGAGAGACAAGAGATGGAAGAGGGAGAGATAAGAGAGAGAGAGAAAGAGGAGGGAGAGATGAGAGATAAGAGAGAGAGAGGAGGGAGAGATAAGAGATACAAGAGAGAGGAGAGAGAGATGAGAGATACAAGAGAGAGCCGCACCGTTCTTGAAGGCGAGGAACTCGAAGATGCTGTGCACGATGGAGACGACGATGGTGATGCCCAGGAGGTAGGGGTTTGTCTCCAGCAGCGCCACCTGTAGCCACGGCAACGCAACGCGTGGGGTACAGCAGCAGCAGCAAACACAACAACCACAACAACAAAAACAGCGACTGCATCAACAACCACAGCAGCAGCAACAACCACCACCACAGCAACAAAAATAGCAGCAACAATAACAACCGCAGCAGCACAGATAGCAACCACATCAACAACAATAACATCGGCAACAACCACAGCAACGAAAATAGCAACAACAATCACAGCAACATTCACAACCGCAACAACAACAACCACAGTAGCAGCAACATCAAAAACAGCGACCGCAGCAGCAACAATAACAGCAACAGCAGCAACCGCAGCAGCAACAACCGCAGCAGCAGCAGCAACATGTGAAGACCTCGAGGCTATGCCACCACAAGCTGCTGTCACTTCCTTCCTGCTGCCAGATCCCTCGGCTCCCGCACAGCTGAAACCCAGCCCAGATTTGCTTTCAGCGTTTCATCAGCAGCATCGCTTTTTATTTGGGTCATCCCCTCGTTACACAATCGATGATGCAAAGTGGTGGCGAGGATGGCAGTGAGTGGTTACCATGGTTATTATGGCAACGGTAATGATGGTGATGATGAGAGTGGGTAGTGATGATAGCAGTGATGATGATGAGAGTAGGAATGATGGTGATGGCAGTGAATAAGATGACGATAACAGGGCGTGGTGGTGATGAAAATGATGAGAGTGGGTGGAGATGATCGTGATGATGACAGCGGGTGGTGACGACGATGATGATGATGATAGTGATGATGAGAGTGGGTGGAGAAGATGGTCATGATGAAGGTGATGATGAGCGTGGGTAGTGATGATGGCAATGATGATGACAGTGAACGGTGACGATGACGAGTGGGTCAAGGCGATGACGACGATTGTTTGCCCGGGACGGCATCGCGACGCCGACAGTTGGTGACGCCCCCCACCCCCACCGCACCTTCACCGAGTCCTGCTCCTCGTCGGACTGGTCGTAGATGTCGTCGCCGAGGATGTTCCAGGCGGAGCGCGTCGACTGAGCCGCGTACATCTGCCAGCGCCAGAGCGAGAGCGGCGAGAACGTGACGTGCAGCGGCAGGCTGCGCAGCGAGCTGTTGATGGGGTAGAAGTCCTTCTGCAGGTTCCAGTAGTCGTTGAAGAAAACCACGGGGAAGTAA
This sequence comes from Lampetra fluviatilis, assembly GCF_964198595.1. Lineage (NCBI taxonomy): Eukaryota > Metazoa > Chordata > Hyperoartia > Petromyzontiformes > Petromyzontidae > Lampetra > Lampetra fluviatilis. Next base: position 7,542,739 of record NC_136326.1, on the reverse strand, counting down.
TCGCCGCTCACCGCGTCGAACTTCACGTCTGGGGTGCGGGGGGACACGGGACGAGACGGGGACACGGGATGAGACGGGGACACGGGCCGAGACGGGGACACGAGGTGGGAGACAGGGACACGAGACGAGACGGGGACACGAGGTGGGAGACGGGGACACGGGACGAGACGGGGACACGGGACGAGACGGGGACACGAGACGAGACGGGGACACGGAGACACGGGACGAGACGGGGACATGAGGTGGGAGACGGAGACACGGGACGAGATGGGGACACGAGACGGGGACATGAGGTGAGAGACGGGAGCACGAGGTGGGAGGACGGGGGACACGGGATAGAAGACGGACGTGGAACGAGATTAGGTTAAGCGAAGGGCACACGTGTCTCATGCTCCCATGTGTTATGTAACCACAAGCACCATGTCCTATGGTGTCACATATCCCTGCATGCCGACACAGGTCTCGTATCTCCACTCGTCTCGTTTCCCGACTGATCTCCCGTCTCCTTCCCCCCATGTGCCGCCATGCCTCCCCGGCGCGTCTTCCCTGCGCGTCCCCTGGTGTTGGCGTGCGGACGGCCGTCGCAGCTCACACTGGTCGAGCGGGGGTGGCACCGATCCCTTGACCCAGGACGTGTGGTCGTCCACGATGTTGATGGTGACGTTCGGGTGCCAGTGCGACAGGATCTCCACCGGCCCATAGTCCTCCGCTCGCTACAGTAGCAGCAACAGCAGCAAGTGGCAGCAGCAACAGGAGTAGCAGCAACAGCAGCAGGACCAGCAGCAATAGTAGCAGCGACAGCAGCAGCGGTAGCAGCAGCAGTGGCGGTAGCAGCAGCAACAACATAAGCAACAGCATAACCAACATCATCATCACGATCATTGCCATCGTCAACAACATCTCTCATCAGCAGTTTTAGCGGCACCACCACGAGCTGCAGCAGCAGCTGCAGTGGCGGCAGAATGATTTAACCCGGTCACCAATGACTGCACAAAAGAACCCATGAGGCTACTTGTGGTTCTGCACTAAGTTGGCTTGACTCCAGCTCTGCAGGGTCCACAGTGAGGGTGCCACTGCAGCTGCCCATTCACTATTTTAAGAGGGACAACACTCGGTGGTTGTGCAGCGCCGTGCTGGGCTGCTCGCGCCTTGCATCAAGTAGGTGCTGGGTAGAGGCCGACCGAAATTCGGTTTCGGTGCCGAAAGTTGTCAATTGGCCTCTTTCGGTTTACTTTCGGTTTCAGCCGAAAGTCAATTTTTTACTTTCGGTCTGGTTTCGGTTGAAACCAGAAATTCAGTTTTGGTCGGCCTCTAGTGCTGGGTTTGATTCCCGACTTGAGCGCCATTCTGCGTGAAGTCTGTATGTTCTACCCATGTTCTGCAGAGTGTGTGCAGTTTGTATGTCCTCTCTCTTCTCTGCAGAGTGTGCGAGTGTGAGCGATTACATGCGAGAGGGCGTGGAGCAGCAACGTCACCCCCTAACCGGGCGGTGGTGGGGGTGGCTATCCACGTGGCCATCCACGTGGCCTGTAACCCAACACTGTGGAGCAGCAGCAGCGAGGGTTGGTGTATCACACAGAGATGTTGCGAAACTCTCTTCCCGTGGGTGACGCAGAGGAGGAAGTCTTGCCACGGCTTTGCCAGGAGAAGGCATTCCAGCAAAAATATGGACTCCACCCGTTTCATCTGTGTGGGATAGAGTGTTTCCCCCCCTCGCATGCGTGGATTGCGCCGTATGCTCGGGTTTCCTCACACACGTAAACGCTCGTTAATTGGTGGATAACACCTTCATAAATAAAGGACCGCAGACCCTAAGCAATTGTTGGCACCGGCTCATCGCGTGGCCGCCTTCCCTCCCCGCACCTCAAAGTCTTCAAGAGAGAGAGAAGAACTTTGCGGTGGCGGCAACATTGTCGCAAAAGCGCGGCAGGAACCTCCTGCACAGGGAGTCTTGAGGCTCAGCGAGGCGTTGCTGGGCGAAGAGGAGGGGTGACCGTGAGGGCGGCACGAGGGCCGGAGAACGGTGCCCCACCTTGATCATCTCGGGGCTGGCCTCCGTCTCGCCCGTCAGCAGGTTCTTCGTCTTGAGGAAGCGACGCTTCTTGTACTTGTTCAGCACTGCGCACACGTCGTCACACGTGGCATCGTCACACACACCGTCACACTGCACACGCTAAACACACGGCATCACACGGCACATGCTAAACACATGGGGTCACACACGGCATCACACGGCACATGCTCTTCTTTCTTGTTCGTCCATCAAAGTTGATGATGACCAAGGCACGTTTGTCATTATGTTGGGTTTTGATGAGTGCGCAAATGGCTGAAGAGGCCAATCCGAGCCCGGAATTCCCTGTGGCACACTGGACAGGTCAGGGAGGATGCAGAGCTCTGAGGTGCAGCCACACGTCCTTCCTTGGTAGATTTGCGCTGCTGCCTCTTCAAGATAGCACACGGCACATGCTAAACAGATGGGATCACACATGGCGTCACAATGTACACACTAAACACACGGCATCACACTGCACATGCTAAACACATGGGGTCACACACGGCATCACACTGCACATGCTAAACACATGGGGTCACACACGGCGTCACACTGCACACGCTAAACACATGGCGTCACACACGGCGTCACACTGCACACGCTAAACACATGGCGTCACACTGCACACGCTAAACACATGGCGTCACACACGTCATCACACACGGCGTCACATTCCACACGCTAAACAAGCGGCATCACACACAGCGTACCATAAGTCACAGTGTCACGGCACACACAGCATCACAAATAGCGCACGCACACAGTGTGTCACACGCTGCACATACAGCAAACGCAGCGTCACATACTGTCACACACCTTACTGTGTCACACAGCAGAATGCATGACGCAGAGCAAACACTCTGGAATCCGCCGTGAATGAGTAACTGGTGCGACGTGCAAAATATCACCAATGGAGAGACGAAGGGAGCTGTGAGTGGCGCGGACCACCCACTCCTTCGTGTCCAGTGCAGGCCCTTATAGGTGCCCGCTCACAGCACTTGCCCCAAAAGTCTGTTGGGGCTATCCGGGGGATCTTTGTGTTTGTCTGTCTCGTACGTACTGCGGGAGATGTGCGTGGTGGCGAGGCGCCGGTACTCCTCCTTGCGCGCGGGGTCGGGGTGGTGACCGCTCTTAGTGAAGAAGATGTGGATGTAGATGGAGCCGTTGTTCTGTACGTTCTGTACACCGCAACCACCACCACCACCACGATCACAACTACCACCGCAACCACCACCACCACGATCACAACTACCACCGCAACCACCACCAACACCACCACAACTACAACCACCACCATCGCGATCCTATCACCACAAGCACCACCATGATCACAACCACCACCACTGTGATCACAACTACCACCACAACCACCACGATCACAGTATTACCACTATCACCACAACTACCAATACCACCACAATAAAAATATCACCAACTACCACCGATACCAAGGTCCGCTCTTACCATTAGCACCAATACCACCGCTATCACTGTGAACACCACAACCACCGTTATCACTTCCGTCACCACAACCGCCGCTACCTCCACAACGTGAAAGAGGGGGTGAGTGGGCGGGCGAGTGAGCGGATATGTGAGTGGGCGAGTATATGGGTGAGCAGGCGGGCGAGTGGGCGAGTAAATTGGTGAGTGAAGGGGTGAGCGGGTGGGCAAGTGGACGGTTATGAGAGTGGGCGACCAAGCGAGCGAGCGCGGTGGTGAGAGAGCGGTGGTGAGAGCGTGCCTCTGAGATGTCGATCTCGTGGGAGCTGGAGAAGGAGCCGTCCCCGTTGGGCCCCGAGGCCCAGTCCCCGTAGCCAAGGTCCAGCAACTCCCACACGAGCACCGAGCTGTCGTTAAACTGCGTGAACAGCTCCTGCTCCGACACGTACACGCGCATGTCCTGCACGCACACGGACACACGCGGGGACACACACGTCGCAACGTCACGCGACCACCATCGAGGCGCACACACACACGTACATGCAGGTGTCCTGCACACGAACGTAATCAACACGCACGCGTGGCGACATCACGCAATCGCCAACATGGGCACGCACACGCGTGTCTAGCGTACAACACGCACCGCTCCGTCGGTTCGCTGTTGTCAGAGAGCGGAGAGTCATTGTCTAGCGCAGTGGTTCTTAACTTGGGGTGCACGCACCCACCGGGGGTGCGAGATGCCATTTAAGAAAACCAAAGGGATGCAGGCTCCCGTAAAGGTTAAGAACCACTGGTCTAGAGAGACACGGAGTCGGCCATCCATTCCGTCTGGGAAAAGGTGTGGGCGAGGCCATGACTGCACATAGGGGAGGGGGCACGTGGGAGGAGGGGGGGGCTGTATGTGCGTGCGCGTGTCCGCACCATGAGCTGAGAGCACTGATACAATGGTTAGCGCACTGTGCTACGAATTTGCCGAGTCTATGTTCGATTCCCACTCGTGGTAAACGTGGCGGTGGTGAATATCCGAATTGCTCCTGGACCTCCTCGAGGTCGACACCAGCCTTAAACAAGTCCCCGGTGCGGTGCGTAAATATTAGCGCTGAGGAAGACAAAGGCGGCCGACACACACGCCACCCCCTCGCAGATGGGTGCGCTTTGCCCCAGCGGCGTGCGCGGGCTACCCGTGGAGACCCTTTGTCTGTGTGCGTCGTGTACCATAAGCGTGTCCTTGGGAAATAGGTTGCGGCTGGGCGGTCGCATCACAGCCGCCTCCCCAGGTGCAACCCCCTCCTGCGGCGCCGATCCCCGGCGGAACCAACTGCTGATCACCCAGATGATGAAGATTCTGACGGAGCGGCAGCAGCAACAGCAGAAGCAGAATTGGTTACAAGATGTACGCTCTGCATCAGAGAGGTCACCGAGTATTCTTATTAAAAACACGTAATCACGCCACACTCATCGTCGTAGCTGCGCCTCAACGCGTTCACAGCGCGGACGGGAGAGAGCGTGTGCCGGCGGGGCGACTGGGCAGGCACGCTGACCACCCTGGCAGAGGCTGGGGGATCGTGGGGTGGGGGGGAAGCAACAGTGGGGGGGGCACGGCTATGGAAAGGGAGGGCGATCCGCGAGGCCTACCGGAAGAGCACGCCCTTGATGACCTGCCACGCATTGGGCTGCGGTGGCGGCGGCGGCTGCTGCTGGTTGTTGCTGTCGTTCGGCGCCGGCTCCACGGCGCCGTCGGCCTGGCCGCCGTCCACCAGCGCAACCTGCGTGCGTTCACACGGCACCGGCTCGGTCTTAATCCTCGTCAGCGTCGTCGTCGTCAGCATCATCGTCCACGCTCACAGAACACGTCCAAGTCAGAGTGATTTCCCACTACTTAAATGAGCCACAGAGGCGTTGATGCTAATGTCCCGTTTACAGGCCTGCAGGGCCAGTGATGGGAAATTCCACATTGGCACGTGCAGGTATTTTTGTTACATTTTTTAACAACTTTGCTGAGCACAGGTCCAAAAGCCCAAAACGTCAAGCAGCCGGCACGCTTTTGAAATCGAGCAAGGTTATTGTTGTTGTTGTTACGAGAGCTTGTGGGAAAATAAGACGACGATGTGAGCAGTGCTAGGAAAGAAGGAGGAGAAGCGAGGTGACCTGCAGTGTGGCGAGTGGGTGAATGAGTGGGTGGGTGAGTGAATGAGTGGGTGGGTGAGTGGGTGGGTGAGTGAATGAGTGGGTGGGTGAGTGGGTGGGTGAGTGGATGAGTGGGTGAGTGGGTGAGTGAATGAACGAGCGAGCGAGCGGATGGGCGAGTTAGTTCGTGTCGAGCAAATTACCGAAGTGAGCAAATTAGTGAGCGAGCGAATGAGTGGGCAGATCAGAACTGCCTCACACGCGCACACACACTAACATGCACATATTAAACACACAGACAAATCGGATTATAAGATGCACAACGACATCTTGATTATATGGAGGGGGCAAAAGTGTGCCTCAATATCCGGAGAAGACGGTTTTGCCATTGCACCACCACTGGGTGTGCAGCAGCGATGTTGAAACGGTTCGAGCACTGCGCTTCGAGCCCAGTGATCCAAGTTCTATTCCCGGCCCTGTTCAGATGGCAGTACAATAACGGACTGGCCCAATCTGTGTGCAGCGTTCATGGTCACCCATTGCATGGATCTTCTCCATACAAGACACTTGCCATGGTGGGGAAATCGTTCGCAGCACGCTGTGACTTCGAGCAATCGCCGGTTCGATTCCATCTCCCGGCGTGGCGGTTGAAACGATGGCACGGGTTAGTTAGCTCCTCCCCACCACCTCTGTCTGCCCAGCAGCGTGAACGGGTTTCACCGCGGTCAGTTCATCATCCGGTTGCTTGTGGTCGGGTAAGGTTTTGGGTTACGCCCACCTCCTCCGACGTGCCTGGGTCAACATGCAAGAGTAAGGCCAAAAGCCCTCGACAGCCTGCTCTCGCAGAGAGTCTCTTCTGCCGGCAGTGGTGCGAGAAGAAATTGCAGGGCCGCACCTTTGGCTGGCGTTTCCGCTCACGCGAGGCCAAACATCAAGACCACAGAGCTCACGCGAATGAAAATAACTCGACACCCACAGTTCCTCGAACACTCAACTCGGCGCACTTACACACGCACTCGCTCACTGACACGCACGAGTAGATCCGGGGAGAGATAATGAGATCACGAAGACACCCACCCCCCCTCCCAACCTCCACTCGAAGCGAGTGGCACATTCCGTAACGGGGACATCGCCGGTGCGAACGCGGGACTCGTTCCATCCTGTGCGGCAGCGGGGGCGGCGGTGGGGTGGCGAGAGGAGTTCGGACAGCTGCTGTTGCTGTGGTGTCTGGGTCTGGCCCAGCTCAGTCCGGCCCAGGAATGGACGTTCACATAGGAACCAGAGAGAACTGCACCGCCGCTCGGAGACGACCGCCGAGAACACGTCTCGCTCGCCACAGCAGCATGCACGCACGCACGCACACACGTACATCTGCGTGCCGGGTGGCCTCCACTGACATCAAGTCGTCCGCTTCAGGGCAGGTCCCTTGGCTCGAGCTCTCTCCATCTTGTCCGATCACGAGCTTCCTTCTTCACAACGCTGCGCGGCCCCCTCTCTCCCTTCGTGTCGTCGAGCAGCGTCCGTCACGCCGTGCGGGGAGCCCTCCCCCTTGGCCTCTTTCCCAACATCCCAGAACAACGCTTCGGCAGGAAGTCTCGTCACCAAGCTCTGAACCGCTCAGAATGCGGCGGGTGTGCGCACAGATTCACGTCCCGTTCCTTCTCATTCCGATGACGTACGCGCTCATGCTTATGGATGCGTGCGTTATCGGTTTTTCTTCGGAATCCGTTCCGATGACGCGCGTGCGCATAATTAAAAAACAAAATCCGGGAGAAAAACTTAAATAGATAACTTTATCGGTACCGAGGTTACCACAAGGCCACGTGGCAGAGCGCGAGTGGTACAGTGTTAGCGCCAGCTGCTGTAGGGCGCGGCGGTGTGATGCTGGGATGTCGACGATGCATTCAGGTCTACGTGCGTGTCAAACCATTGTACAGATAACCAATATCAGCTCTATATATAAAATCATTAATTACCTTTAAATTTAAACTCCACGTGCATTATTCTGTGGGGCTATTTCGTGGAAAGCAGAGCACCGTGGGGAAAATTCAATGTTGTACTGTACTCTGCTCCCACACCTATGTTCCCTGCACTGACAAGAGTGATGCGTGGTCAAGGGACCACCACGGCCCGCACTGTGTGGGGAGGGACCCTCATCCAGCAGCGGAGGGACTTAGGGCCGTGCGGCGTGTACGGTTATTGTTATTCTGGTGATTGTCACTTTCTGGCCGAGATTGCATCATTCGCGGAACTGCCGAGCAGTGACGCTCGCTGCCAACCTCTCCCTTGTCATCTCACTCCACTCCCTCTCCTACTTCTCCCTTCTCATCTCACTCCACTCCGCTCCATGCACTCCCCTACCTCTCCCTTCTCATCTCACTCCACTCCACGCACTCCCCTACCTCTCCCTTCTCATCTCACTCCACTCCCTCTCCTACTTCTCCCTTCTCATCTCACTCCACTCCGCTCCATGCACTCCCCTACCTCTCATCTCACTATTCCCCTCCACACCCTCTCCTACCTCTCCCCTCTCATCTCACTCTACTCCACTCAACTCTACACTCTGCTCCACAAACCAAGTCTTTCTGTCGAATCCCCCTGTCAATCTTCGCTCAGTGGGACATCACCCATTCATTCTACTCCACGGACCCCAGGGTCTGGAACTCCTTTCCCGCAGCCGTCCGTGCCGCTGATGGCTCCCTGGCCCTGTTCAAGTCCAGGCTCAAGACCTTCCACCGCATCTCTCTGCCTGTAAAATACACGTGCCCCTCCCCCCCCCATTTCTGCACAGCGCCTTGAAACGCAGCCGTATCCCGACGCTCCGTCAATCCCCAATGCAAATTGTGACGTGCAACGGGCGCTCAGCGCAGCTGTAACCGTGGGCGTGATCCCTGCGGGAGTGCGGGTGTTCTATTTTCAGCTCTCTCATTTTCTGAGCCGCAGGTGGCATGGATATATATATTTTAACACAGTTGCTGAGCACAGGCCCAAGGGTTAAAAATGTCGCGAGACCAGCGACTAACTGCGCTATCAAAGTTGTCGTCTATAACACGGGTTTTTCTTTTTATTGAGCGAGGTCGTCATTATTATTATAATAAGGGTTTGGAAGAGAGACAATGGGAGGGTATTAAAGACACGGAAGCGCGTATCCATGAACAACCGCCCTCTCTATCCAATCGGATTCACACGACAGAGCGAGTGGGAATCGTGGAGGACACGTTAACGCAACCTTTACTTGTGCCTGCTCGCAATCGCCAGCAGGGTCAGGGACACAACATCGCCTGCTGCCCTATGCCCACCAAGCCGCCTCTGCTTTCGGTCATCCACTGGATCTCCTTACGCTGGTCACCCCGCACGGCAGCAGTAGCACCACTCAACCTCCTCTTTACGTCGAGGGCCAGGAGCATGGTCACTGCTGGGCATCGTTTCTCTGTCTGGAACGCGGCCATCATCATCACCACCACCGTCATCATCGTTGTCGTCCCGCTGCTGCTGCTGCACATTCATAGCAGCAGCAGCAGCAAAGTTGGTGGCAGCCCCAACAGTCTGGAACGATATCCCTCTGCACATTCGCAGCATCACCTCAATCGCCTCCTTCAAGAGACACTTAAAAACTCACCTCGACAATCATGCTTTCGAGCGACTCTGAGCTTGTCTCCGCGCCCTCTGAGTTGCGGCCACTACGTCTGCAAATTTGATCGCGTTACAAATTGAACTATTATTATTATTAAAGTTCAATCCACACCAACTTCTTAAGAGACACTGAAAAGGCCTCACCCTCTCTCGCCTGGCTTTCAAGCGACGCCGAGCTCAGCTCCGTATCTTTTGACGATCCTTTACATCTGTGAAATACTGTGAACGTTACCACTTGCATTATTACCATCTCTTGCAATTACAGCAAGTGCATAAGACCTGTGCAGTACGAGCTATATGTATATTTACTTATTAAAACATTCTATACATTACAATTTTAAATAATAAACAAGCTTTTGTCAGTTCACTTGTAGATAAAGCACTCCCAATGCCATGTTGGTCATGGAATTGTTCGACCACACTTCCACACGCTGGTCAGTGCTGGAAGTTTAGGCGTGGGAGCACAGAAGTACGGTACAACAAATCTTGCTACACCAGCAGCTGCTGTCCGATATGTCCTCCCACAAGCCCTATGGTGAACGCCTGCCTAAGCACTGTTATCCAGGCTCAACCTGCTTAGCCTCTGAGCGTTCTAAGGTCATTTGGTCATAATCCGATGGAGTTGAACTCCTTAAGAAAACATCTACAGCCTCCTTGATCGATTTACTGCCGGACTAAAGGCCTTCCCGTGGCGTGTGGTCATGGTGGCGGTTACGAGGCCGAGTCTAAACTATTTATAGGTAAGGCCCACTACTCAGCTACGTAGCTCTTTTTCAGAAGCGACCTGTCTTTTCACGTATTCTAAACGCACGTTTATGAATGTGGAGGGAAAAAACCGGAGGACCCGGAGTAAAATCCACACGACCATTGGGCGAGAGAGACATGCAAACTCCAAATACACAACAGGCGTCAGAGTCGGGATCAAAACCCACAACCTTCTGCATACCAGGCGAGGTCGTTAACATCTCCGAGCCGCCGTGGCGCCCACGCTGGCCGGCGCGGGTCGGTACAGATGGGGTTCGCTCGCCCGCCGATCCGGCTCACCGGGCTACACCGTGCGACCTCAAGAATTACAACAAAAAAACTTGCGACGCATCACCGGCCGAGCGAGACGCAGCCAGAACCCCCGGACTGTGAGGCAAGCGCGCGGGCGTGCGAGATCGGTCGCACGTGCAAAGCCACACCGGTTCTCGGCAACGGAAGCCAAAATCGGTTCAGAAGCGGCGACGGGCAGGACGGTTGTTACCGAACACGCCACCATCCCCGGCGTCTCTCAGATTTTGCCACGAATAAAGCAGGGGGGGGGGGGTGCTGTGTCGCAAGGGCCCGTTGAGGTCACCGCAACACAAGGCGGCCGGGTGGCTCAGAGGTCAGAGCGCTGAACCGGCACCGCTGAGACCCTGGGTTTGAATCCGGGTTTCAGCCACCGCCTGTGGTTAAACATGGCTCTCAAGTGCAGCGAGTTTACGGTCTCAGCCCAGTCATTTTTTATTTGGTTCTGCCCTTCATTATATTCCAGCTCTGAGAAAAAATATCAGTTCTTCATGAATGTATGTATGTTGAACTTCTTTCGCACAGTACGCAGCCAACCGTGCTAATCGGAGGTTCGGTGAACCTCAATATCACGTGCAAAGTGAGTGAGATTGTGCTCTCTATCGCGTAGATCACAGGTCACTTCAATAGATCTCGGAGGTAGCTCTGTGACGTCCGCTTTCCTTGCACTGCTCTCTTAACATGTGATACCATGTGCTGCAACACACGTAACCACGTGCACCCGGACACGAGCCCGTGCTACGTGTCCCCGTGTGCCAACCATGCTGCCAGTGATAGACACAAGACACTCGCTGGGGACGATAAGACACGTTCGTGACGCGATGCAGACCCGGCACGTGGTGACGTAGCGTGCGACACCGTAAGTAAGGACACCGCGGAAATACCGCGGAGACACTGGAAATACCAATGGCAGTAGAGACACCATGGAGACACCGTAGATCACAAGGGAGACGCCATGGAGACATGGCGGAGCCACTGGAGACAATGTCAAATCACATGCAGAAGTCATGGAAACACACCATGGGCACACGATAGACATGATGGAGATAGCAGACACCATGGAGACACCGTAGATCACATGTAAACACCACGGAGACAGTAGACACCAGAGAGACACCGAAGTTCACATGGAGACACCGGGAAGACTGTAGACACACCATGAAGACACTGAAGATCACACGGGGACACAATTAAGACGCAACGGAGACAGTAGACACCATAGCCGTGGAGACACGGCGGAGACAGTGGAGTTGGGCGTGTTGCCCACGCAGGTGCCCCGTGCTCGCGATCCGCGCGGTGCAAAGTCCACGTGGCCGTCTCGCCCTCGCTACTCGCCACCAACCCCCCACCCCCGTCCCTCCGGCTCACTCGGCCTCAAACACTCACAGCGCTCACTCGCCCGCAAAGCACTCGGCCGTCACGTGGACAGGCCGAGCCTTCGAGTTTTGTCCCCGTGGTTTTAATTTTATTCAATTTGATGGAACATCTGGCTTGCAACCACGTGTGCCATGGTGCCGCCTGACACGCGCAAAGCAGACGCGTGATAGCACCGCTGTGCTACCGGCGGCGGCGTAGTGGCGACGGACAAAGAATCCGTTCGTTCGAAAGCCTCGCGTAATAACGATAATCATTGTTAAGACGAAAGTCGCTGTTAATGATTATCTTCTTGCAATTGGTGTCACCAAGAACCCATTTGAAAAATCTCACAACAGCTTTGCAATCATTTGCGCTGGAAAACGGCTCACTGAAGCGGTTATCACAGAGTTGCTTCTGAGGTCCCTTCAAGTGACCTCTAGTCCATCCATTAACGGGGAGCACTCTCTCGCCCGCCCTGCCAGAGCCATGCCCGTCACCCTACAGTAAAACTCACAGGGCTGGCTGGAATTTATAGACACATTTAAACAAATCAAGTGCAGAACCTTCATCTACCTACGTGACTTTATCGAAAGAACCAAAGAGTATGGATTCCTGCAGTCACGAAAGCTTCAAATCAATGTTTTTTTTGCACCAGTCATTGGTGACTGAGCCAAGATCATCAATTGACAATATTTGAGGAACCTGGTTTTTAACCACAGGCGGCCGAAACGTAGATTTGAAGTCAGGAACTCGGCGAGACCAGCTCAGCGCTTCGACCTCCGAGCCAACCCAGGGTGGTGGGTGGCGGGGCAGGGAACGTCGGCGCGTGGTCATGGGGCAAACGCCATCGCCCACCCACCCCACGCGCTCTACACTCGGGGTCATTGCAGGCTGGCCTAACGTGGTGGGGGGGGCGGGGGAGCACAGAAATCACAATTAACGCAATTTCAGAATCGTGTAGCAGCGTCACCAAACGCCACTGCCAGGCGCTCACAATTTTCTATCCGCGTGGGGGGGCAAACCCGGAGCACGCACGCGCACCGAGCCTGGCGCAGGGATCCAGAAATGCGTGCCTCTTGGCGGATGGTTAACAGAGCATTGGCGACAATGCGGCATAATTAACGAAAACGCACGAACCCGCACGCTCCCAGTCTCGTTGAATTGTGTGGGTTGGCGATAATAATAATTGTTATTACCACGTTTAATTGGGCAAAGAAAAGGCCTTACTGTGTCTCAAAACTCTTTTTCAGGAGGGTCCTGCCAAGTGTCATATAGCAGGGGGAGCAAGCGCTCTGTATTCTCCCAGTAATTTGAGGTTTAGATTTTTATAAGCTGGCAACATTTTCGTGCCGCGACACTGGCACACAATGGCTTACCCTACTTTGAACAGCCTCATGGGATCTTTAACGTCCACCGTCCAGCAGACGGCAAGTGGTAGTTATTAACAGTTGGTTACGCCCGCGGGCATTAACCGGGGCGGCCGCAGGTCTGGAACTGCGAGCCTCTGCAACGAGCGGCAAGCGAGCGAGAGACCCCTGGGCCTGCGATGGGTTTGAGCAGCAAGCAAAGCGGCACGCGGCGCTAGCGTGCGTGGGCCCACGAACGCGCCATCGGCCCTCGCGGCACCCACGTTCGCACACGCACGAGCATGACGCGGCACGAAAAAAACTCCGTCTCCTACCCCCCTCCGCGCCCGCGTGCCCCTATTACAGAAGGGAACAAAATGTTGTGAGCGAGTGCCTGTTAAGGCCGGCACTGGGGCGTTCATGGTCAGAACCGCCTGTGCCAGACCACCTTTATTTTAGCGTGGCTCAATGCTGATTTCACACAGCACCAGGTGTGCGAGTTGGCTTGAGTCGACCGCAGGGAAGGCGGTCCCGCCAGGTTTGAATGAACTATTGGTGAAGTGAAAATACACGTCAGCATTCTGTGTGTGAACAAAAACACCTTCATTATGCCATGAAGGAAACTCTCTGCTATGAAGAAGGGCCACTGCCTAAAACGTCACCGAGCATATACACGTTTTCCTCTGAGGGGCGCAGTCGTCTTCACGAATGTGTTTAGTAATTTAAAAATATATACACGTACCCCACTGCAAAAGTTAATTCCATTTTTCAGGAAAAATATAACTTCATTATATGTGCCCATAAAAGTCTGTGACGAAATCACACGGAATGCACCCGATCTTGTCACATCTCTTAAATCTGCACAGGGACGAGCCTGGATTGCGCTTGAGAGGGTGAATAACATGCCTGGCAGGTTATACGAGGCGGTTGCATTGTAAGTCTTTATCCACACAGAATGAAGCTATCATCCAGCAGTGGATTGGCATAAACAGCTGTATGTGAATAAGTAGAGTGACAGCCGGATGTCTCTGTGGTTAGGTGCCATATGACTTGCGATCCGGTTTCAAATTCAAATCCCTGTCATGGATAGACTCGGCCCATCATCCCTCCTTGGGTGGATTAAATCAGCACCGCTTTGCGGGAAGTCAGGAGTAATGGGACTGAAAACTGATGGGCATCGCTCCACCAAACGGCCAGAGTTATGAAACCACTTCAACACGACGGTGTTTTTCCACACACATCCCTGCTTACCACAAGCAACGATGAACATGACCTGCACTTGCCACTGCTGCGGCTTTGGCACAAACTGGACCCCCCCCCCGCCCATTATAAAACACTCGGTCACTAAACGACACGCAATAAAAAGGGATTCCAATAGAGCCGATCTATCTTCCCGGCACGGTACCAGGGTTCATACGCTTGCTGTGCCCAGCGCTAACCGCGGTCCAAAGACCCGCGATAAGGCCCCACGGATGAATGTCACTGACGAGTCCATGCGAGTGACATGAGTCAAGTTCACCCCGTCTGTCACTCACCCGGCCACGCGGACGTCTATTGATTTGGGGCCAGTGAGAGTTGTTGCACCGTTGCGTACAAACCGCGTTGGGTAGTCGGTGGACAATAAATTGCTCAGGGTCAGAACCTGCGACGGGTCCGATATGCGATGTCGGACTGTCCTCGTAACTTGCAATGCTAAAAATCCCGATTCGCAGTCCGGCAACGACCAGTGATCCTGGACTGTCCCACATCCCCCTTCGGTGTCAGTCAACCAGGGCCGTTCGACAAAAGACGCCCAGAATCCCCAACGACGTCCTCGTGATGGAGACCTTTTGTAAAATGGTGCAAAAAATGGTGCAAAGAGCCCGGAACCATTCCATTGCAAGGTAAGCCGGATTGAGCCTGTGGCCAATGGCTTGTTGTATTACTGCGGGTGACCGCCGTGTCTAACAGGATGCCGTGGAAGCTGCCGCGAGGTTGTAGACAGCAGAGGGCGGTGCAGCATTGTTGTCCCATACTTCTATGCGCCCCCCCCCCGACCCCCACCTTCACCAAAGGCGCGTTCACCGGCGTGGTCGGGACGTGGCGGGGGGTGGGGACAGAGACACAAAAAGGGGCCCAATATGACTGAGGCACTGCACCACTGCTACCCACGCAGAGCCGTGGCTCCGTTTGCTATTGGTAACGGTGCCCGCGCGTTGCCCATTGTGAACCACGCCTACTCAGTGACCAGGGCGATGGCAGTACAGCAAGTGGGTTCTGACCCATCTGTGCATGCCGGCGGCGTGCGATGCCGGTATTTGAGTGGGGTGTTAGCCCCTCACAGAGCTGCGAGTTAGGGGTGCGATGCCCCTTACTTCACAATCATCATCAGCAGCAGCCACCATCATTCCACTGCTGGATGAAGGCCTCTCCATGCCGTAGCCACCGTTCACGACCATGCGACTGAACGATGCTACACTTTTCAGTCCAAGTTTGGGGAAATCGCTCTGTCTGGCATTGACAAATCCATGATCAATCCCGGAAGGCTGGATTGATCGTGGACTTGTCAGTGACAGACTAAGCCCCGGATCAATCCAGCAGTGAATCGATCATGACCGATTTCCAACGAAAGACTAAGCCACGAGTCCACTGCTAGATTGGAGGCCTCCCTTTAATAAGCTGTTGCCAGCCACCGCAATGCCGGACGCATCTCAAACAAATCCCAAACATCACCCCCCCCCCAACCCCCATTCACGTCACCATCACGCCATGCTCACTCCACTGCTGGGTCATGGCCGTTCGAGTCAACGGCAGACTTAAACCGTGATCAGGACAAGAGTTAATGGGGTGGGGAGGGGGGGAAATCCCTTAGTCTCGCCACAGGCCACGATCACCGCTCAGGGCCGGCCCGAGGCATAAGCGAACTAAGCGGCTGCTTGGGGCCCCCTGGCCACCAGGGGGCCCCCGAATCGTTTTTTTTTCCAAGCTCAAATTGATAAAAACATATTTGAGATCATCAATGGCCCAGGAAAGACTAAGTGGACTTGCAGTCATTAGTATTAATAACAAAGTTGGCCAAGCAATACCATACAATGATGTCATTAGTGACTTTGCCTCCAGAAAAGCTAGGAAGGAACGATTTTGAGGTCATTGTTGTACAGTTGACATTGTTGAACCCTTGCTGTTCTTATGTTTGCTTTCATTATTTAAGTATCTTTTTTTTTGTAACATTCTATTTTTGATTAGATTAATGTTTGTCTATTTTGGTTTTATTTAAAAGATTGCACATTTAATGCACATTTGCAAATAATTTATTTAATATGTTTTTTGTGACCGTTTGTATTCAGAAGTTTTAATAAAAGAGTGAAGTATTTTAAGTGTTGTTTTTATTTTTTATTAATACATAACCTCACTGTATTCGTTTATAATATTCGCTATAACATTATAGTGTGACATTTGTGTCAATAATCTTCTAGCACAGATGAGTCTGCGTGGTGGGAGGGGGGCCCCCAAATCAAATTCTGCTTAGGGCCCCCAAGAGGCTCGGGCCGGCACTGTCACCGCTAGACGAGGGCACAGACGCCAGTCCCGTGACCCGACTAAACAGCGCACATCGTGTGACGAGAGAGGCCGGCCCCCATGAGGCCGCATTGTCTAGGCCCGAGCAACGACAACCCCTCCGGGGGGGGGGGGGGGGGAGCCGCCGTGACAAGGGAGCCAGACGGAGCCAGACGGAGCCGTGGCAGGAGCCGTGGCGGGAGCCGGGGCTTGGGGCGGAGCTGGAGCCGCACGCTGCCGGGAGTCGCCATACCTCCCCATTGCGCAGCGCCACGCGTTGATCCTCAGTAGCCGAATCCTCGACTTCTCCCTGCGCCGACATCTTGGACTGGGAGGGGGGCGGGGCAAAGAAAGACCGGGGGGAGGGTGCGGGGGCTTACAAGTGGAAGATGGGCGTGGCCACAAGGGCCTTATATCGATTGTGGGAGGAGCTATATGGCGAGGGGCGTGGCCACGGGGCCTTAATATGGGTCGTGGGAGGAGCTATACGGCGAGGGGCGTGGTCACGGGGCCTTATATGGGTCGTGGGAGGGGCTATACGGCGAGGGGCGTGGTCACGAGGCCCTTATATGGGTCGTGGGAGGAGCTATGCGGCGAGGGGTGTGGCCACGAGGCCCTTATATGGGTCGTGGGAGGGGCTATACGGCGAGAGGAGGGTCACATCGCCTATTATGGGCAATAGGAGGGGTTATTTGGTGAGGGGAGGGGTCACGTAGAATAATATGGGCAGTGGGAGTGGCTATCTGGCGAAGGAAAGGGTCACGCCGCCTATTATGGGCAGTGGGAGGGGCTATATTGTGAGGGGAGGGGTCACGTCGCAAAATATGGACCGTGGGAGGGGCTATGTAGGAAGAGGAGGAGTCACATCACCTTATATGGGTTGTGGGAAAGGAACTAACTGGCGAGGGGCGGGGTCAGGTCGCCTTGTGTGGGCTGGAGGCGGGGACTATTGTACCTGAAGGCGGGATGATTCCGACCTTATTTGCGTGGAGGGAAGGGCTACGTTACCTGATGCGGGATAGAACCAGGGGCTGTCACATTCAGGGGCCGTCCATAAATGACGTCACGCGATTTTGGACGATTTTTTAACCCCCCCCCCTCGTCACACGGCGTCACAAAAAGTCAGACCCCCCCCTCAAATATGACGTCACAAAGCTCCCCCCCCGCCCAAAAAATAAAACATGCTTCAAATCGCGTTAAACTATTGTCATTGTAGTGCGTATTTAATGTGGCGCTGCACTCTGATGTTGTAGGAGAAAACATTTATCAAAAAGTCTATTTAATTAAGTAGAACGTGTTGTCTATATTTATTTAAAGTTGCGCATTTTGATGTGACGTCACATTTCTCAACCCCCCCCCCCTCGTCACACATCGTCACAAATGTCTGACCCCCCCCCCCCTAGATGCGTGACGTTATTTATGGACGGCCCCTCAGAATATGTATTTATGCTGGAAGAATCCGATAAGCGACAACGCTATTTTTGCACAGATGCCCAGTAGGAGCGGGTTTACGATACATTATATGGGATTTCTGGTGAAGCTTTGTGGCGAGCGGCGTGGTTACGAAGTAGGAGCGTGGCTCCAACGAATTGGGGGATCATGGATCCATATTCTTAGGTTTTTTCGGTAAAGTCACGTAGGTAAAAAATTAAAATTAATAAAAGTAAAATAAAAATAAAATAAAAATCACGACGTTTCGGAGGCAACACAAGCTTCCGTCTTCAGGTGGAACCATCACAGCACGATAGCTGTATCCATTGTTGTGATAGCTGTATCAAGTGTTGTGATAGCTGAATCAGCAATTGTATCAGCAATCGTTCTGTGACGGTTCCACCTGAAGACGGAAGCTTGTGTTTGCCTCCGAAACGTCGTGATTTTAATTTTATTTTTATTTTACTTTTATTAATTTTAATTTTTACCTACGTGACTTTACCGAAAAATACTAAGAATATAGGTCATATCGGCGATTGCATTCCGGTTCAACACGTCGGAGGCTTTCGCGATCAATATTATCCAGCACCCGACACAGCCAATAAATACCTCCTATAATCACCCAGGAATGTCTGTCCTTAACGCTCGTGACGTCACTCCACATCGACCAGCCCCCCTCATTAATATTCATGAGCAGGTGACGTCACTCTAAATGAACACCCCCCCCCCATTTTCTTTCGGTAAAGTCACGGAGATAGGTTCAAAGAAAATAACAAAAAATGTACAACTATTTTCTTGCACCTATCCACGTGACTTTACAGAAAGACCCAAAGAATATGAATTCCTGCAGTCACGAAAGCTTGAAGTCAAGATTTACATGGAGCACCCTCCCCCCTCATTAATAATCATAAACAGGTGACGTCGCTCCACATCGAACAACCCCCCTCATTAATAATCATGAACAGGTGACGTCACTCCAAATGGACACCCCCCACCCCATTTCGTCACTCCAAATGGGGGGCGAGGCGCCTCCTCCCCCCTTCTCGGCGTCAACTCACAACCCTCACTGCAAAGGCAGAATCCTCACGTCACGCGATCTCCGTGACGCTGTTGAGACATCGAAGTAAAAAGGACGTCATGATGAACAATGGATTATCACCTTAAAATGAAATAGGTCTGTGTCACCGCGCCCTTACAAATTGCATTGATTTCTGAAAACTTCAAATCAAGATAGATCATCGGTTGCATTGCAGATTGCCAATGTGGCTGGCAGGGGTGCAACGCGGTGGTCAACAGATGGCACTGCAGCACAACCGCCCCACCTCACCCCCACGTCTCTGTGCTCCAGCACCTCCAGAAACCCGGGCCGACGACCCAACGTGGCGACACTTCAGGACGGCGTGGGGAGGGACCTCATCCAGCAGTGGGTAGACCATGGGATGCCTCAACCCCTAGACACGTGGGAAACTGCACACGCCAACAGCTGACGAGCAAATGCTATCCTTGAATTGCAATAATTTATCAGTGACAATTTTTTTGAAAAAAAATTGCCACTCCCATCACAAAGGACGTTTGAGTTGAATTGTGTTTATTCATACGTATAAATTGCACACATCACAATGACTAGGAATTTCCGAGTAGTTGCAACAATGCACTGCGATTCAATTAATATCGATACGTGTCAAATCGTGTAAAAATGTCGATTCTGATATATGCAGTCGGTTTAATTGTTCCCCTACAGCCACTTCAACGTCGTTATCACAACGATCTTTAAAAAAATCAATTGCACGCAACCTTTTAGAAGTATAGTAGTCCCTCGGTAAACGGTGACATCGGTTAACCGTTTTTCGGTTAAGGGGCCGTTCATAAATGACGTCACACACCTAGGAGGGGGGTCAGACATTTGTGACGATGTGTGACGAGGGGGGGTTTGAGGAATGTGACGTCACATCAAATGCGCAACTTTAAATAAATATAGACAACACGTTCCACTTAATTAAATAGACTTTTAATAAATGTTTTCTCCTACAACATCAGAGTGCAGCGCCACATTAAATACGCACTACAATGACAATAGTCTAAAGCGACTTGAAGCATGTTTTATTTTAAAAATGTAAATATGGTTTTGGAGGGGGGGGGGCAGAGATTTGTGACGTCATATTTGAGGGGGGGTCTGAGTTTTTGTGACGCCGTGTGACGAGGGGGGGGCGGTCAAAAATCGTACAAAATCGCGTGACGTCATTTATGGACGGCCCCTAACGTTTCGCCTCCCACAAGACCCCCATGGTTTCAACTGAAGTTAACATTTTGATTAACGGTATGTTCACGTTACGCACGCGGGCACCAATTTCGGCAAATTCGAGCGCTAAGTAGATCGAGCCATACCCTCAGCCAATCAGCGACGCCGATTTATGAGCCTTTTGAACTCGACTGGCTTTGTTTACATTCTTGGTTCTTTCGGTAAAGTCACGTAGGAGGGAAATAATAAATTAATAAAAAATAATTAAAAACGTATTTTATATTATATAAAAATGTATTTTGTATTATTTTTGGTGTTCTTTTTATAATTTTATTATTTCCCATCTACGTGACTTTACCGAAAGAACCAAGAATATGAATCCCTGCAGTCACGAAAGCTTTAAATCGAAATTTGTTTACACTGTTTTCTGTTTTGGCAGTGAAAACAGCTCGCTTGCAGATCTCAATGATTCTTACTTATTTTTTTCAACTTATTAGTGAATTCGATGAACAGTTATTTCGGTTAACAGGAGTTTTGGTGGAACGGATTAAAACGTTAACCGAGGGACTACTGTACGCGACAGGGAACAAAGCAAATTTTGATTTAAAGCTTTCGTGACTGCATGGATTCATATTCTTGGATCTTTCAGTAAAGTCACGTAGAAGGGAAATAAGATAATAAAAATAAAACAATTAACTAATGTTTAAATAATATTGTTTTTAATTTTTTTAATTTTATTATTTCCCTTCTACGTGACTTTACCGAAAGAACCAAGAATAGGGAATAGAGCAGTATCACATCGACCGCATCATCACGCTGATCTCTCACAAACAAGGTGAGCGTGTTCTCGTGCCCTCGAAGGCAAGGCGGCACCACTGCTCCAGAACCTGTCCCTCGCCCCAATGGACTGGATCCTGCAGCGTCAGTTCACAAAGGCCTGCTGGGAGCAATCTAAGGCAACGAGGTGATTCGACAGACAATGTGTGCCTTCTAGATATGAAGCTTTCGTGACTGCAAGGATTCATACTCTTAGTTTTTTCGGTAAAGTCACGTAGGTAAAAAATTAAATTAAAATTAATAAAAATAAAATAATAAAAATCACGACGTTTCGGAGGCAACACAAATCAGGTGGGATCGTCACAGCCAGATTTGCTGTACAGCAAATCTGGCTGTACAGCAAATCTGGCTGTGACAGTCCCACCTGATGACGGAGACTTGTGTTGCCTCCGAAACGTCGTGAAATAAAAATTAAAAAATGAAATAAAAATGAATCAAAATAAAATAATAAAAATCACGACGTTTCGTAGGCAACACAAATCAGGTGGGACCGTCACAGCCAGATTTGCTGTACAGCAAATGATGACGGAGTCTTGTGTTGCCTCCAAAACGTCGTGATTTTTATTATTTTATTTTATGAATTTTTATTTCATTTTTTACCTACGTGACTTTACCGAAAAAACTAAGAGTATAAATGTGTGTCTTGCCAGCTGAAATGCTTAAAGGTTTACGGCTAGCACTTGAGATCATGCATAGTGAAATCCTCCCAGTTGGCCTGTAAAACAGGACCCTGTGGGGTGGGCTGGTAGGACCGAACAATTGAATGGCTATAATAAAATGAAATGGCAAAAAATGGCCGCCAATAAGTGGATGCCCCGTGGCCCCGCCCTCCACCCGCGTAACCCCGCCCCGGCCACCCGTGGCCCCGCCCCATCTCGGTGTCCCCGCCCCCAGCTCGTTGCCCCGCACCTTACCGCCGTAACCCCGCCCCAACCCTGCATAGCCCCGCCCTCCACCTCGTGCCCACGCCCCCTGCCGCCGTTGCCCCGCCCAGCCCCGCATAGCCCCACCCCCTGCCGCTGTAGCCCCGCCCAATACACCCCGAGCGGGGGAGAGATTCCCAGGCCTGGCTCGGCTGGAGAGCCGCCGAAGAGGTGGGGGTAGGGAGTTGTTTTTAATGTAAAAGCTTTAAATTTAAATGTTTCTATTAAAAAACATCAGAGAATGTAACATTGTTAAACATTAACTCTCACACACACGGGGGAACTATACGAAGGGAGAGCTTGAGGCCTAGGTCTAGGCTTTAGGCCTAGCTGTAGGCCTTAGGCCGCCGTGAGTTAATTGTTAATATAAATGTTTTAATTATTTATGTAAAAGCTTTAAATGTAAATGTTGCTATTAAAAAACATCAGGGAATGTTACATTGTTAAACATTAACTCCCTTTCACACACACGGGGGAACTATAAGAAGGGAGAGCTTGAGGCCTAGGTCTAGGCTTTAGGCCTAGCTGTAGGCCTTAGGCCGCCGTGAGTTAATTGTTAATATAAATGTTTTAATTATTTATGTAAAAGCTTTAAATGTAAATGTTGCTATTAAAAAACATCAGGGAATGTAACATTGTTAAACATTAACTCCCTTTCACACACACGGGGGAACTATACGAAGGGAGAGCTTGAGGCCTAGGTCTAGGCTTTAGGCCTAGCTGTAGGCCTTAGGCCGCCGTGAGTTAATTGTTAATATAAATGTTTTAATTATTTATGTAAAAGCTTTAAATGTAAATGTTTCTATTTAAAAACATCAGGGAATGTAACATTGTTAAACATTAACTCCCTTTCACACACGCGGGGGTACGATACGAAGGGAGAATTTCAGGCCTAGGTCTCGGTTTTTGTAGGGTCATGCCAAGTGTTTGCAGTAGGGGGCGATGTTGCTACACGGACGGACGGATGGACGATATAATCTATTGGTGGCTGGTCCACTTCGTTCCTACCAGTATAAAACCAAAATATAGACCACTCATGAGCAGCCACTCGACTAGACTGAAGAGCAAATAGCGGGCAATCATGTTGAAGTAGTAAAAGTTCACTTATCTCAGCTATAATTTGCAATATACTGGAAGATGCGAGGCCGAAATTAAAAGGAGAATCTCAATTACACGTGAGCGTAAGAAACAGCTCAAAAGATACGTCTGGTGCTCCAACATAACAGCAGCAAAGATCCGCCTCTACGACGTGCACATCCTTCCCATACTGCCGTACGGCTCAGAAACGCGGTCAACGACAGCGCCACTCAGCTGGAAGCTGGACGCCTGCGACCGGCGGTGCCTGTGACAGATTCTCCACGTTCACTTCGGCGAGCACATCACCAAGGCCCGGGCCCGCCTTCAGACAGGGGTGCCCAATGGTGTGTTGATAGACCGAGCCAGACGACTTTGGTTTGTTGGACACCTCAGCAGATCGCACCAGAGCCCTGCGCATGACAATCGACGGCCCACCAGGGGATTGGAGACGAACCCGGCACAGGCCGTGGCTGACATGGACACGTACGATCGAGGCTGATCTTCACCACCATTGCCTTGGCCTGGATACAGTGTGGCGGCGAGCACAGGATAGCAGCCTGGCGGCGTCTCACGAAGACCGCTACGCCTCATGATGATGATGGTGACGTGGCCATTCATTGAATTGCGAGGCAAATGGCAAATTGTTCATACGCCTTGCGCCTACAATTAACACGTAGGCATCGCTCTATTTGACCCTATAAAAAAATCTAGATAAAAATTTGTGTAAATGCGAATTGAACGTAAAGTATATCGCATTAACTGCCCAAGTTATAAGTTACGTAGTGAAATTCCGCATTTTTAGTTGCCGTATAACGAGGGACGACTTACCAAAAACAAATGACTTTGACTGAGGCAAAGGCTCTAGGAGAATCGAGATCAAAGAAAGGCATTATCCTTTTAGCTCCTGACAAAGGCAGATCCACGGTTGTGATTTCCTGTTTGGATTATGATGACGAAATCAGAGATTTACTGAACTAGGGCACTAACCTTAAAAAATAATTCTAGATTTGAAGCTTTCGTGACTGCAAGGAATCATATTCTTAGGTTTTTTCGGTAAAGTCACTTAAAAAATAAATGAGCGGCAAGATCACCGCATCAGCCCTGGTTATCGGCAGAAACATTTAGCACCCTGCAATAGAAGCCCGTCTGCCCATCTTGCATGGTGACCGAGTGGAAAAGGCAGACTGGCTACGTCGAAGGCGGACCATGGGAAGCATCGCAGCGACACAACGGACGAAGCTGAGGCTGGCATTCACAGCAACAATCTCCGGTCAGCCTTTGTGGCTGTCAAGCTTCGGGCGGGTAGCAAAGGCTGGCCCTCGGAGACTTACAAGAACGGTGCAGCGGCCGTCACCTGCAGCCACGACGCGCAGCCATCGCGGTTTCAAAGTCCCTGTAGCTCACGCGCCCGTCTAGGTCCCGGTCGGTCTCTCTGCAAAACACAGCGTGGGTTCAAATAGCGGCACCTTGAGTACGGTCACATACCACGACGCCGTCTCAAAGTGCTGGGCGTATTTATTTTGAAGAGAGGCAATCAGTCATCGGCAGAGGGAACAGAGGATGGTCTTGAGCTTGGACTTGAACAGGAAATTCAGTTAATTGATTAAGTACGAACCAAATCATAGGTAATGTGGGACCTTCTTCAGTATGGCCTGTGAAGAGATTCAATTGTAAGTGATTTATCCGTAAAAAGATTTTTGTCTCAGAGTTAGTGAATCAGACACAGGAGTGTCTCTGATTTTCCACTTGTGCACGAGTTCCATCAACTAACGACGCTTGAGAACCCGGTTTAATTACAGGCGGCTGCCTAGATTCAAACCTCGGACCTCAGTGGTGCCAGCTCAGCATTCGGACCTCTAAATCACCCCGCCACATGCAGTGAGGAATAACACATTCCTTGCAGAGGGAGCTGGTAGGAACGTTGGGTTGCTCGGTCGAAGACCAGGGTCAACGGCGGCGTGGTGTATTCCGCAAATATGGCCGACTGTGAGGGCGGGCACAAGCCGGCGTGAGTAGGTTAAATGTTGAGTTTTATAAGGGCACCACGGGGTGACCAGCCCCTCCCCACCCAGACACACTCCTCCCACCCCCCACCCAGCCCCACCCTCCCCACCCAGCTCCTCCCCACCCTCCCCTCTCCACCCAGCCCCACCCCTCCCATTTTTGGATGCACGACGGATGGACACAATAATCCCCTGTGGGCTGGTGTAACCAGGAGATTCCTACCAGTATTATTTGTCATTGTGGGCTTTTGTAATGGCAATGGAAGAGGAAGGCTCACCGGAACGTCTCATGGATGGTTTGCCCCGAGAGGTGTGGGGCGACGAGAGAGAAGGCCTTCCTGAAGTCCTCCACCGTCAAAAACCCACGGCCTGACACACGACAGCACAGCCATCTCTCTCAGAGCTGAACACACGCAGCTCTGCGAACGCAACTGAGGTTCTTTATTTTTCGTAGTAGAGACCAAAAGGCTCGCACAGAGACCTATTTAGGGATATACTGACTGAAGTGATGGAAGTGGGCAGTGGCGAGACTGTGTGGTACATAGTTTGAGATTGGTGATGTAAGTCACCACAGTCACACCGTGGGCTCGTTTTAATTTTCCATCGGTTAACATCTCGCCACGGTGGCGAGATGTTAACTACCTTGCTTGGTCTAGAGGAGGTTGTGGGTTCGATCCAAACTTCGACACCTGCATATCTGGAGTTTGCATGTTCTCCCCGTGGTCGTGTAGATTTTTCTACGGGTCCTCCGATTTTCCCCTACACATTTAGAAACATATTTTCAGAGTATTTGGCTGTTATACATTTTCACGCGATAAGCCACTTCGTTGAGCTATCATTTGTGGCCAAATCGCTTCTGAAAAATAACTATATAGCTCAGTGGGCCTTATGTGATTAAATAAAAGTGTTCTAGCTCACAGCTGTGGCTATTGACCTTAACGCTACGCACAATACACTGGGCAGCCCTGTAAAAAACACACACGTGTGTGTGCACCCTAACATAGCCATGGCAGCTTACTGCAATCAACTTGCACAATAGGGATCGCCGGCCAAACGTGAACTATGACGATGGCTTTATTGCCAAAGGATAACACTGGTGATGCAATATATTAAGTAATGACTTAAAACTTTCATGACTGCAGGAATTCATATTCCTTGGGTCTTTCGGTAAAGTCAGGTATATAGAAAAAAGAAAAGTAAATAAAAACTACGACGTTTCGATCACAACACAAGCGATTGTCATCAGGAGGAAAAAGGGGGCAAGGCCGCTGAAGGCGAGTTATTTTTAAAGGTTTAAAAATGGGCTTGGCACAAGCATCCTGGTATCAGAATGAAGTGGGCGGGGCATAAGTATCCTGTGGTCAGGGAGCACCATGGGTGCGGTACGAGAAGTTCCAAGAAAGACACGGAAGGTGACAAGAAAGATACATCACACCCAGTTATGACTTAAAGTGGTTGATAACGTCCTTCCAATGATTGCTGTACTCAAGGACGTCATCAACCACTAAGTCATGACTGGTTGCGATGTTTCTTTCTTGTCACCTTCCGTGTCTTTCTTGGAACTTCTCGTACCGCACCATGGCGCTCTCTGACCACTTGATACCAGGACGCTTGTGTCACGCCCATTTTTAAACCTTTAAAAATAACTCGCCGTCAGTGGCCTTGCCCTATTTCCTCCTGATGACGATCGCTTGTGTTGTGATCGAAGTGTCGTAGTTTTTATTTACTTTTTCTATCTACGTGACTTTACCGAAGGATCAAAAGAATATATGAAGTAATGCACACACTTTACAGTATAATACTATCATCATATTTCATCGTAACTATGCATGTGACGTGAACAAATAACTTATCTGCATCTGCTGCAAATTGACAGCCTAGGTAGGACATTAAAATGCAAACTATCGGCCAAAAGCATATAACATCACGGAGATGGAGTGATGAAATTGGCTTGTGTACAGGAGCTGGATGGATTTTTACTATGTCTCAAGGTGTTTTGTATACCACTATATAACTATGTATTTCACATGCACCACACAGGTTGGATCATAACCTGAATTTGATATTCACTCAGGTAAATCATCACATCTCTGCATTGAAAAGCTCAAGCGCGCCTCTCATCATCATTGTCATCTGACAAGAGACCCCACAGCTCTGAACCAGAGTTGGTCGCCAGAGGACACGCCGGGCATTGTGGGTCGACGTACAGCAAGTGTCGAATGCCGTGAAGATTCGTCGAGTTTCATCATCGAAGTCCACGGACGCAAGCCTTGTGGAGACAGCTCTCCGGAACTCATCAAAAGGCATCCCTGCACCGGGAAAGACGCGCAAGGGTTATGCCAATGTTGTCTTCGTGGCAACGCTGGATTTACGCGCCCTAACGAGCACCAGGTACAATCATGCTTTATAAGTGTGCGCTTACCGGGTAGATTTTTTTCCTTAACAGACGCCATCAGGTGATCCGTTTCAGTCTGTAAACAAATGATGACGTATTACTGGAACCCATAGCAATAATAATTATCTCATACACACACAGGATTTAATTCACAGGTGGCATCGCACACATACACACAAAGGCTTGGTGATACAAGACAAACATCTTCTATAGCAACACACGCTGTTGGGGCAAGTTCTGAAAGTGAACACCTATTAAGTCCTGCACAGTCAACTAGGGTGTGGTGTAGCTACTATCATGGCCAGCCACCATTGTATCCCCAGTGCTGATATTTGGTAGACTGCACCAGATACTAATTTACGGTTAAATGGACCAAGGAGAGGTCTAGGACCAGTTCATATATTCACCACCTGATTGAACTCAGAGGGAGGATGGAACACACTTTTGGGCTGATATACACACACGGACTTGAGCCCAACGACCCAAACAGGTTTGATCCTGATACTGGCAAAAAGGTATCCCATGATACAGCTGCTCACCCTGATCTATAAATGCTCGGATGAGTGCATTGCCTTTGTACTGTTCGCCTTTTAGCATTGTGCTCTGCTCTGACACTGGTGGTGAGAGTCGGCCGGAAAGAAGGCTGCTGTGTCAGGTGTAGGCCAATCAGTTTCAAAGACAATGCATATGTAGTGTTTTGAATCACGGACGAATAAACTCCTTTGAGGCAAACACTGTTCATTGTCTTTCTTCCGACACAGTCCCTAACACACAAGGGGTATACGGTCCCCTTACCCGTTAACCTGAGGAGGTAGCCTCCGGGCTTGGCGGGACCTACACAGCCTACCTGCTAACATAAGGAGGTACAGCCTCCAGACTTGGCGGGAACTATACTCGAGTTTAACCGCATAACCTAGCGTCCTCCGGCTGGGACCTAGGGGAGGCTAACTGACCCACCGCTGGCTCGGTGGGTCCCCGTCCTCTGGTCACGAAGAGCCTCAGCCCTCAGAAGGGCTGGAAGGCTGGGACCCAGGGTCCTGCCTATCCAGGACCTATTCTCCCCTGACTGCTGGAACACTCAGCCTTAGCTCTTAGAAGAGCTAGAAGGCTTGGTCCAGGGTCCTGCCTATCCAGGACCTATTCTCCCCTGACCACTGGAACGCTAAGCCTCAGCCCTTAGAAGGACTAGAAGGCTTGGTCCAGGGTCCTATCTTCTTCAGCCCGGGCTTCGGTCTTCTTGTGTGGTGAATTGAGCCAGAGCTCTCAGCGCTCTGGCTTTAATACTGGTTCGTGGCTGGGTTTGTCCAATCCCACGCTACTTTGTGGACCCTTCTGATTGGTCCTTCCAAATCTGTCGTTTGGATCCTCTTTCCACTTAGCTGACCCTTGGCCGTTTGTCTGGCGGGAATCTGTAAATACGATCCGCTCTCACCTCCCCCTGACTCCGACCGTTTACTGAGGGAGGCAACGCTGTACCCTAGGTCCCTGAATAATGTGTAACTATCACCTCTACACATATATGACACTGGTCTACAGCCAAAATGCTTCCGAAATTAATGTAGTCCAACTTTACTAATTCTGGGTCACTGAGAATGATGCTTAAAATTGTTGAATGGCTCTAATTTTCAAGATATGCTATTGGATCAGTATATACGGCCCTTGACTTGGGAATGGTGGATAAGGGAGTTATAGAGGGAAGGGATCTCAATTTAAACCAGAAATGACTAAAATACATCTTTGACTGGATCTATAAATACATCTATGACTGGGTTTGGACAGTACTTGATTTTTGAGCAAAACAATGAATGGTGCAATCTGAACCTGGTTAACACCCCTCTGCTGAACAAATTGCTCTATATCAGCTCTGTAAATCATACAGTGTCATACTCTCTTATTTGTCAGTTTTTGATTGTGCAAAGGGACACATTTCTATTTAGCCAAAGTGAGCAGAGATGCCTCATACTTGTGTGAACAAAGCAGATAACTTCTGATATGTTTGTGGCGAAGTGATTTTTGCATCACAAACGTGCAGTATAACCACTATGGTTAAGAAAGCCTACCCTCTTTATTTTGGCTGCAAAATTGGAGATCAGGACAAGATGTGGGCCCCACACACATGCTGCAACACTTGTGCAACAAATCTTCGCCAGTGGTTGAACAGGAAAAGGAAATCTATGCCTTTTGCAGTGCCAATGATTTGGAGAGAGGCAACAGATCATATCAACAATTGTTACTTCTGCATGGTGCTTCCAGTTGGGAAAGGTGTGTCAAAGAAAAAAAAGTGGACCGTGCATTATCCAAACATTCCATCAGCTTTAATTTAATGTATTATTTTATCTTTAGACGTGACTTAACCGAAAGAACCAAATAATAATTCCTGCAGTCACGAAAGTTCTAAAATTAAGATTCCATCAGCTATACGCCCAGCACCCCACGGAGAAGGACTGCCGGTTCCTGATGCACCAGAATCATTCTCACTTGAGTCAGACGAGGAAGAGGATAACACTTCTGGTCCTGAACCATCAAGGTCACATGACCCATATTTTCTCCCATCCTCCTCCTCTGAACCACACCTCATAACACACGGTGAACTGAAAGACCTTGTCAGGGATTTGGAACTACCCAAGAGTAAGGCAGAGCTGTTTGGCTCGAGACTGCAGCAGTGGAATCTCCTGGCAGGTGATGTTAGGGTTTCCATGTTTCATGCCCGTCAAAAGGATCTCGTCCCATTTTTCTTCATGAAAGGTGATCATGTAACCTGAAACAACATCGATAGTGTGATGGCAGCCCTCAACATCGTTCATGATCCAGATGAGTGGAGACTGTTAATCGATTAATCGAAGAGGAGTCTTTAAGCTGTTTTGCTGCATAATGGAAAGGTTTTGCCATCAATTCCAGTTGGTCATGCAGTCCATATGAAGGAAACCTATGACAACATGAAACAACTTTTGAGGTGCATAAACTATGACCAACATCAGTGGCAGCTTTGTGGCGATTTGAAGGTTGTTGCTCTCTTGCTTGGTCTGCAGACTGGATACACAAAGTACCGCTGTTTTCTCAGCGAATGGGATAGTCGTGCGAGAGATTCCCACGACATCCAGATAGATTGGCCACTCCGACAGTCCTTGGAGCCTGGGAGGAAAAGTGTTCAGCATCCACCGCTTGTTGAATCAAGGAAGATTTTGTTACCACCCTTACACATGAAGCTGGGTCTGATGAAGAACTTTGTCAGAGCCATGGACAAAACACAAGCAGCTTTCAAGTACCTCCGTGGAAAATGTCCAAGGTTAAGTGAAGCTAAGATAAAGGAAGGTGTCTTTGTTGGTACTCAGTTTCGTGAACTTCTTCGAGATGATGCATTTCACAGTGCACTGCGTGGCAAGGAAAAGAAGGCATGGGACGCCTTCCAGTTAGTGGCAACACATTTGCTCGGAAACAACAAGGCAGACAACTACAGGGAGTTGGTGGAAAACCTCCTCAAGGCATACAAAAGCCTTGGTTGCAACATGTCACTAAAGATAAATGTTTGCACTCTCATCGAGATTTTTTCCCACCAAACTGAGGAGCAGTGAGCAACGAGCATGGCGAGCGATTTCACGAGGACATTGCAAAAATGGAGAAACACTATCAGGGCCAATGGAGCCCATCAATGCTTGTAGACTATTGCTGTACAGTGATAAGAGATGGTTCATTTTATGAATACAAGAGACAAGCCAAGAAGCGCCGAGTAGACACTGAATAAGGACTAAACTATGTACTTTTTTTACAATCGTTTTTTGCCTTTTGTTTCATAATACATTTTATTTATATAAACTTTTTGCAAATTTTTCAAGTGTTACATGAACAGGACAGGTGACAAGTTATCATGTAAAGCAACCATAAACACATGACAAGACCTAAGGTTACAATTTATGAGTAAAACTCTACTATCTACACAATATACATCGACACAAAATGTAAAGCCAATCAGTTTCATTGTCATATATGAATTCAGCACATTAAAATCCGTAATAAACAGCACATTTCATCTCTGAAACAAACGGCGTCTAAAAAATTGTAGACCAGTGTTATCAGAGCATGTTTGTTTGCATGTTCACCACAAATACGTGTGGTTAATGCAGACTTGACTTCTTGCAAAAGGCATCTATTTGGTGTTTGAACATCTTAACACAACTCCTGTTTTATTGCCAGAAAGGGTAACACCTATTCTTATTTTTCATACTTTGATACTGACAAAAAGGTCATCCCAAACACACGCAAACGAGGCACCTTGGATGGCTTGTACCCACAGAGTGACAGCACCGCCACCTTGAAGTCCTCCCGGCTCAGGTATCCGTCCCCATCCAAGTCACACTCGATAAACGTCTGTTAATCAACAGCAATTAAACCATTTTACTCAGCAGATAACAAAACGCATGCGGCACACTTGTTTAGTTCGAGAGGTGATTAAGAACAGTGCCGATGAAGCTATCGCAGCTCTTAATCATTTCCTAAACGGACCACTCTAACAAGATCGTTATATCTTGATTTGAAACTTTCGTGAGTGCAGGAATCCATACTCTTTGGTTCTTTCGGTAAAGTCACGTAAGTAGAAAATAAAATAAATCACGACGTTTCGGGCGCAACACAATGGTCCATCATCAGGTGGGACAACCACAGCAAGAAACAATTTGCTGAAGTGGGCAAAAGGGCTGCTGTAACAAGAGGCTATACAGAAAAGAGAGAGGATCGTTATACGCATTCGAACATTGCACGGCAGATGCAGCTATCTCCTACACACGATGGTGGACATTAAATAATGTCAGAAGTGCGACTGTGGCCAGTCACCCGTTACAAACTACAGGACGACGCCACGGTCCAAATTCGAACATCTGCCGGCAGCATTCGGAAATTTGTCAGGCTGAAGCCGTTCACTAGCTCACTCACCAACCTCGACATTAAAAGTTTTGCTCATTAACTCCCCACCATAAGGAAGAAGATCCAAGGCACCATATGGTTTTAGATTTTCCATTGGTTGCCAATCTCTAGGTCTCTTACGACCTGTCCCAGCATTCTGCCCTCTTCCATCAGTCAAACTGCAGTACTTCATAATGGTAGGAACCACCTGGTTCCACCAGCCCACAGGGGATTATTGTGTCCGTCCGTCCGTCGCGCATACAAAAATGGGAGGGGTGGGGCTGGGTGGAAAGGGGAGGGTGGGGAGGGGCTGGGTGGGGAGGTTGGGGCTGGGTGGGGAGGGGCTGGGTGGGGAGGGTGGGGCTGGGTGGGGGGTGGGAGGGGTGGGGCTGGGTGGGGAGGGGCTGGTCACCCCGTGGTGCCCTTATAAAACTCAACGTTTAACCTACTCACGCCGGCTTGTGCCCACCCTCACAATCGACCATATTTGCAGAATACACCACGCCGCCGTTGACCCTGGCCATTGACCGAGCAACCCAACGTTCCTACCAGCTCCCTCCGCAGGAATGTGTTAAATCTCGAGCCATAATTGGAAGTGGTCGTTCTTTTATACTGTAATCACGTAATGTATCGGCGAGTCATTTATGAGACTGCCCTGTTGCTAATTGATTCAATGATGCCTTTGAGCCAGGTACAGAACTCATTGAAACAAGTTGGAGAGAGCTCAACATAGACACACAGATACACACCACAGACACACAGCGAGAGACACAAGATAGACACACAAGATAGACACACAGACAGACACACAAGCAGAGAGAGACAACACAGACACACAGAGACGCACAACATAGACACACAGAGACAACACAGAGACACAGAGAGAGAGACACACAACAGACACACAGAGAGAGACACAACATAGACACACAACATAGACACACAGAGACACAACATAGACACACAATATAGACACACAGAGACACAACACAGACACACAGAGAGAGACACACAACACAGACACACAGAGACCCAACATAGACACACGCAGAGAGAGACACAACATAGACACATAATATAGACATACAGAGACACAACACAATAAACACAGAGAGAGACACAAAAGACACACAACATAGACACACAGATACATAACATAGACACACAGAGACACAACATAGACACACACAGACAGATACACAAGCAGAGAGAGAGAGACAACACAGACACACACAGAGACACACAACATAGACAAGAGAGAGAGACAACACAGACAACACTCTCAGTGTGTAACCACAGCGGAGACGGAGTGATGTGTGCGGGTGCGAGGCGGAGTGTCATGCTGCCAGCTATGGCTGCAAGTTTGGTCGTACACGTTATGTTTATCGTTTATTTTTTGATTTAAAGCTTTCGTGACTGCAGGGATTCATATTCTTGGTTCTTTCGGTAAAGTCACGTAGAAGGGAAATAATGAAGTAATATAAATATATTTTTTATATTTAATCAGGTTTGTTTTGTTCCGATTTGTTCTGTCGTCGTTCTGATGACCTAAGGCTTAAATATAAAACAATATATATTTTTTTATTTCCCTTCTACGTGACTTTACCGAAAGAACCAAGAACATATATCGTTTATTGTTCAATTTGAATCAGTTCATGTTACTGTTGTTACATTGTTTTTATAGCTTTATTTTGGTGATTTCGAAAACATGGTTAATCTAAATCGTCTCATGGTTATTATTGTTTGACTTGCACCACATTGGGATTTTTGCACACAGCGTTTTAATACTTTTTTTTGGGAAGATTTGCTGGTTTATTCCAGGATGTTTCTGTTCCGCGTCGTCGCTTTAAGATGTTCTGTGTTCAAATTTTGTTTGTTGCGGTTGCACCCGACTTAAGAGCCACACAGCTCACAGGGCTACACCAAATAAACCACAATAAATGAAACTTGAACTCTCCCACCTGAGTCCCTGTCCCGGGCAAAGCTCCCAAATCAGGAGCGGGCTCATCCCTGGGCCACTCGCTTCACCAAGCCGCACTGACCGGCCTGGAGTACGACCAGACAGCCCACTGTGACCGACACGGAGCGAGGAAGCCTTCGTCCTGCAGTGGACGGACCACGGCTGCTGAATTCAGACGAATTCGAAAGCCCCACGGCAGCTGCGATCAAGTTAATTTATTAGGTGTAGCCCTGCGAGCCATTCGGCTCTTGAATCGGGTGCAACCGCAACAAACAAAAAACATGAACAAAAAACATCTTAAAGTGAATATGTGACTAAGTGCAAACAGAAAATCCAAGAAAAGACAGCAAAATATTGCAGAAAAAACACCGTTACACACCAACGCTGTGTGAAAAAATACCAGTGTGATGCAAGTCAAACAACAACAACAACCACAAGACAACTTAGATTAAGGCCATCAGTCTAACTCCGTACTACAACAAACAAACATGGCTAAACCGATACACTTTTCGAAATCACCAAAATAAAGCCATGAAAGCAATGAAAAAGCAATCATAGGAACTGTGACGGAATTTTCACAATAAATGGCATAAACAGCATGTACTACCAAAACCCTGCAGCCACAGCTGGCTGCATGAGTCACTCCACAACAGCAGGAGCATCAGTCGGAGTATTATAAGTTTTCAATGCACCTTTAAGATGCGTCAAGAAACCCAAGAAACCCGCGTTCCCATGGCGACCGTGCGGCCTTGCCGTACCCGTCGAAGCCTTTCCGCCCCGGCGCCTCCCCTCTGAGCCGTGCTCCTCGCTCCATCGCGAGGAGCCGCGCCCTTGACGCCGTCTCCCCGAGCCGCGCTCTGCTCGCCGAGCCACGGGACGCGGCTCCCGCGGAGAGGAATCGGCGAGAGCCGAGGCGCGCCCGCGGCTGCCATCGTTGTCCCCGCCGCGAGTTCTCTCCACCAACGAGCGCGCTGATTGGTCCGGCGGGATTCACCGGCTGAGCAAGCGGCACTGTGATTGGCTCTGATAGCCCTTTACAAAGGGGCGGGGTGTATAACCCCTCACGCATGGGCGCGAAGTCCCTATACCCCATCCCCATTGCCGACAACGGGACTCGCAGCGCTAAGGGGTATAGGGACTTCCCGACCTGAAGGCGATACGATCAAATGTAGCCACTCTGCACTGCTGAACACAATTCCTCTGCTTGATTGTTTCTGTCACTTTGCGCTAATTTCGCGTCAAACTTAACATTGCGCAATAATACCCGCTGTCGTGTTACCAAAACGGGTAACACATATTCTTATTTTTCGTACTTTAATAGTGGCAAAAAGGTCCCATGATAGTGGTTTACTCTGTTGTCTGTATATAGTAAGGGATAAACGAGTGTAGCCCACGGGAGAGCAAGCCACCAAGGGTAATAATAGTATCGATAGAGTTCAGGGGCAGTCCATAAATGACGTCACGCGATTTTGGACGATTTTTGACCCCCCCCCCTCGTCACAGGCGTCACAAAAAGTCAGACCCCCCCTCAAATATGACGTCACAAAGCTCTGCCCCCCCCCCCCCAAAACTATATTTCCATTTTGAAAACAAAACATGCTTCAAATCGCTTTAAACTATTGTCATTGTAGTGCGTACTTAATGTGGCGCTGCACTCTGATGTTGTAGGAGAAAAAATAATTACAAAGTAAATTAAATTTATTAAAAAATCTATTTAATTAAGTAGAACGTGTTGTCTATATTGATTTAAAGTTGCGTATTTTGATTTGACGTCACATTTCTCAAACACATCGTCACAAATGTCTGACCCCCCCCCACCCCCTAGGTGCGTGACGTCATCATAGACGTCCCCTTATACGGAGGTGGCTTCCGGCATCGCGCAACCAAAAATGTTGATCCACCCGATCCGGCTCCAGGTGTGGGGGGGGGGATGTTCCATCACTCTCACGGGGTGAAGGGGGTGAGTCTCAGATTGTGTACTTTTTGTAAGTTTAATTTCGCTCTAAACACGTCTTCTTCTAGTATACGAACAGCAGTTGGACAATAACAATTCGTCTGGATCAGCTGCACCAAAAAGCCACCTCCCTCCACCGTCGTGCATCAGTGACACCCACCCCCCTCACCCCGCACCCCGTCACGCCGAGTGGTAGAATCCGGCATGCGTTCAAGTGGAGGATTTCCCCGGGCTAAGGGCGGCTCCTAAGCTCACTCAGCGCAGTAGCAGCAACAACAACAGCAGCAGCAACAACAGCAGCAGCAGCAGCAACAACAGCAGCAGCAACAGCAGCAGTAGCAGCAACAGCAGCAGTAGCAGCAACAGCAGCAACCACAACAGCAGCAACCACAACAGCAGCAACAACAGCAGCAGCAAGGGGAGCGATCCGAGCGGACAGACCCCGGCCAGCGGAATGGTGAGTGGCAAACACATTGCTGCGGGGACCAGCAAAGACAAATATACCCCGTGTAGCCTGTAACAGACTGTAGGGGCAAGTGCTGTTAGCTAGCACCTACGAAGGCCGGCACAGCACACGAGGGAGTTTGGGTGGCCAGCACCACGCCCGGCCGCCTTTGTCTCCCCAGTGGCGATGTTTACACACTGCACCAGGTACTCATTTCAGGCTGATTCGACCTAGGGGAGGCCCAGGACCGGTTCAGATAATCGTCACTGGGTGTTGGCCGTGAGCGGCGGTGTGGGTGGTGGGTAGTGGGTGGTTAGCGGCGGTGTATTTATAACAAAAAGTCGCGTGGATGTTACTGCCCCCCCCCTCGGCCCTCCCCCGTCACGAGAACGTGGAATTTCCAGCACTTTATTAAGCCTCGTTAAAGGAGTCCGCGAGAATGGTGGTTATTGAGTCGCTTATCGCAAGTTTGAACACGTCTCCATACCCCGGGTAACTTTTGATTCGTGTTGTGCAATGGCTTATCTACTGTACTTGTAAAACTGTGTGGGGGGGGGTGGGAGCGATTCTTCCGCTATGTTTTTGGAGGGGAGAGAAATGTTTATCTACACAGCAGGCGAACGCAGTGTCACGCACACACACACGCACAGAGAGGGCCCAAATCACTCCCTAGCGCGCCTCGAGCCAGAATCATCGCTACGGTCACGAGACGCTCTGTGTGAGACTTGGAGACGGACAGCTTGAGAGACGTGGAGACAGACTGAGAGACGTGGAGACAGACTGAGAGACGTGGAGACAGACTGAGACACGTGGAGACAGACTGAGAGACGTGGAGACAGACTGAGAGACGTGGAGACAGACTGAGAGACGTGGAGACAGACTGAGAGACGTGGAGACAGACTGAGAGACGCGGAGACAGACTGAGAGACGCGGAGACAGACTGAGAGACGCGGAGACAGACTGAGAGACGCGGAGACAGACTGAGAGACGCGGAGACAGACTGAGAGACGTGGAGACAGACTGAGAGACGCGGAGACAGACTGAGAGACGCGGAGACAGACTGAGACACGTGGAGACAGACTGAGACACGTGGAGACAGACTGAGACACGTGAGACAGACTGAGAGACATGGAGACAGACTGAGAGACGTGGAGACAGACTGAGACACGTGGAGGGAGACAGACTGAGAGACGTGGAGACAGACTGAGACACGTGGAGACAGACTGAGACACGTGGAGGGAGACAGACTGAGAGACGCGGAGACAGACTGAGAGACGCGGAGACAGACTGAGAGACGTGGAGACAGACTGAGAGACGTGGAGACAGACTGAGAGACGTGGAGACAGACTGAGAGACGTGGAGACAGACTGAGAGACGCGGAGACAGACTGAGAGACGCGGAGACAGACTGAGAGACGCGGAGACAGACTGAGAGACGTGGAGACAGACTGAGAGACGTGAGACAGACTGAGAGACGTGGAGACAGACTGAGAGACGTGGAGACAGACTGAGAGACGCGGAGACAGACTGAGAGACGCGGAGACAGACTGAGAGACGCGGAGACAGACTGAGAGACGCGGAGACAGACTGAGAGACGCGGAGACAGACTGAGAGACGCGGAGACAGACTGAGAGACGCGGAGACAGACTGAGAGACGCGGAGACAGACTGAGAGACGCGGAGACAGACTGAGAGACGCGGAGACAGACTGAGACACGTGGAGACAGACTGAGACACGTGGAGACAGACTGAGACACGTGAGACAGACTGAGAGACGTGGAGACAGACTGAGAGACGTGGAGACAGACTGAGAGACGTGGAGACAGACTGAGACACGTGGAGGGAGACAGACTGAGAGACGTGGAGACAGACTGAGACACGTGGAGACAGACTGAGACACGTGGAGGGAGACAGACTGAGAGACGCGGAGACAGACTGAGAGACGCGGAGACAGACTGAGAGACGTGGAGACAGACTGAGAGACGTGGAGACAGACTGAGAGACGTGGAGACAGACTGAGAGACGCGGAGACAGACTGAGAGACGCGGAGACAGACTGAGAGACGTGGAGACAGACTGAGAGACATGGAGACAGACTGAGAGACGCGGAGACAGACTGAGAGACGCGGAAACAGACTGAGAGACGCGGAAACAGACTGAGAGACGCGGAGACAGACTGAGAGACGCGGAGACAGACTGAGAGACGTGAGACAGACTGAGATACGCGGAGACAGACTGAGAGACGTGGAGACAGACTGAGAGACGTGAGACAGACTGAGAGACGTGGAGACAGACTGAGAGACGTGAGACAGACTGAGAGACGTGAGACAGACTGAGAGACGTGGAGACAGACTGAGACACGTGAGACAGACTGAGAGACGTGGAGACAGACTGAGAGACGTGGAGACAGACTGAGAGACGTGGAGACAGACTGAGACACGTGGAGGGAGACAGACTGAGAGACGTGGAGACAGACTGAGACACGTGGAGACAGACTGAGACACGTGGAGGGAGACAGACTGAGAGACGCGGAGACAGACTGAGAGACGCGGAGACAGACTGAGAGACGTGGAGACAGACTGAGAGACGTGGAGACAGACTGAGAGACGTGGAGACAGACTGAGAGACGCGGAGACAGACTGAGAGACGCGGAGACAGACTGAGAGACGTGGAGACAGACTGAGAGACATGGAGACAGACTGAGAGACGCGGAGACAGACTGAGAGACGCGGAAACAGACTGAGAGACGCGGAAACAGACTGAGAGACGCGGAGACAGACTGAGAGACGCGGAGACAGACTGAGAGACGTGAGACAGACTGAGATACGCGGAGACAGACTGAGAGACGTGGAGACAGACTGAGAGACGTGAGACAGACTGAGAGACGTGGAGACAGACTGAGAGACGTGAGACAGACTGAGAGACGTGAGACAGACTGAGAGACGTGGAGACAGACTGAGAGACGTGGAGACAGACTGAGAGACGTGAGACAGACTGAGAGACGCGGAGACAGACTGAGAGACGTGGAGACAGACTGAGACACGTGAGACAGACTGAGAGACGTGGAGACAGACTGAGAGACGTGGAGACAGACTGAGAGACGTGAGACAGACTGAGAGACGTGGAGACAGACTGAGAGACGTGGAGACAGACTGAGACACGTGAGACAGACTGAGAGACGCGGAGACAGACTGAGAGACGCGGAGGGAGACTGAGAGACGTGGAGACAGACAGCTTGAGAGATGGGCAGGAATAATTGGGTATTCCATGGTGGTGAGATGTTAGCTACCTCGCCTCGTATACAGGAGGTCGTGGGTTCGATCCCAACCCTAACGCCTGCTGTATATTTGGAGTTTCATTGTCTCTCTCCCCGTGGTCACGTGGATTTTCTCCGGGTCCTTCGGGTCTTCCCTTCGACATTTCGAATCAACATCACGCGTATTTGGCTACTGCTAGAAATGTCCACGTGATAAGCCACTTTTGTTGAGCTATCATTTGTGGCAGCCAGGTCGCGTCTGACAAAGATCTACATCGGCTCAGTGGGCCTTACCTGGTAAAATACAAAGTTTAGTTTATCTCTGTCTCGCCAGTTTCAACTTGTCTTTCTTTGAGGTGGGAGACGCGGTTTGAGGTGGGAGACAGAGTTTAAGGTGGGAGCCGCGGTTTGAGGTGGGAGAGAGACTGTTTGATTTGGATGGAAGACACTGACATCTGACAGGTGCTGCACGAGGTATGAGAGCGCCATGTGGCTGTGCGCGTGATGGGTGTGGTGATGCGAACCCATCCCCCGTTCGCTAAGGGGCAAGGGGATGAATCACACAGAGCGTCCCCAACCGTTGTCAATGGGGTTACAGCAGCACAGCAAGTAGGTTTGCTGAGCTATCCGTACGGAATGCAGCGAGTCATGTAGCCGTATTGGTTCCTCCCACGCGGCGCTGTCGCGGCCTGTTACAACACACACACCACACGCGACCACAGTTGTGGTATTGATGACGACGACGATGATGATGATGCCGCCGTTGTGTATGTGTGTCTGCGCGTGTGTGCGTGCGTGTGTATTCCGCAGGACTTTTCCGTGAGTACCACTTGACACCCACTCCCCAGAGTCGCGCACGTTGGGTCGAGCGCGGGTCGAGTCCCCCGGACGATGAGGACGAGGAGGAGGAGGTGGAGGCGGCGGCGGCGACGCCACCGCTGCCCCGCCGATCTTACGAGACGCTGACGGACCGCTCGACGCACGGCCCAGCTCGGCTGTGCATTGAGCGGGTTTTATATCAGCACCATGTCAAGCAGGGTGGCACAGTGCTCGCACGCGACCTTGGTTCGATGCTCGACTAGGACGCATTTTTGTGTGGAGCTTGAATGTTCCTCCCACTGTTCTACGGAGCGTGTGAGGAGTGAGCGGTTAGGATGCTGCACTATGAATCCAGCGACCCGAGTTCCGATTCCCGCTCAGGGCCAACGCCAGTGACGATGATCTGAACCGGTACTGGGCCTCCTCTAGGTCAACTCAGCCTTTAATGAGCACCTTTTGCGCTGTGTAGTAAACACCGCCACTCAGGAGACAAAGGTGGCCGGGCATGGTGCTGGCCGCCCACCCCTTCTCGTGTGCCATGCCGGCCTTCATAGGTGCTCCTTGACAGCAATAGCCCTAACGGTCGGTTAAGGCTATAGGGGAGCGATCATTGGAGTTTGAACCGTGCTGGCCTTAATAGGTGCTCGCTAACAGCACTTGCTCCGTCATCCTGTGTAGGTGTACACACATGCGTGATGTTGTGTGCGAGTGTCGAGGCGTGGCTGTGGGGATG
Organism: Lampetra fluviatilis; assembly: GCF_964198595.1. NCBI lineage: Eukaryota > Metazoa > Chordata > Hyperoartia > Petromyzontiformes > Petromyzontidae > Lampetra > Lampetra fluviatilis. The sequence goes on along the minus strand of NC_136326.1, from coordinate 7,501,229 downwards.
AGTGGAGGAGGCATCGTGTCCTTGGCTGTTGAACCAGACAAACCGGTTCCCCTATGACCCACGAGCACGTGACCTGCTGGAACACATCCCAGCAGCTCGCGGCCTCGGCACCCGGCCACTCGCCAACACCCGGTACCACCAAAGATCCCCCGTGTAGCCTTAGCAGACTGTCGGAGCAAGTACTGCTGTGAAGGCCGGACACGGCGCGAGGGGGTGGGTGGCCAGCACCACGCCCGTCAGCCTTTGTCTCCCTAGCGGCGATGCTTTTACACACCGCACCAGGTACTCATGGACATTTGTCACTGGTTCTGGCGGTGAGCGGGAATCGAACTTGGGTCGACGGGGTTCGTATCGCGCTGCGTTAACCACTCCGCTATCCGCTCCCCATACAGCCACCCGACACACACCTGACTACAGGCACACGCATCCATCATGAGGAAGAGGCGACATGCTGCCTCCACTCTCCCATGCCTACATTCCTCACGTGCCCCTACAAAGACAAAGATCTCCCATGTAGCATTTGCAGGCTGTTGAGGCAAGTCCTGTTTGTGAGCACCATTTGAGGCCAGGGTGTGGGTGGCCAGTACCATGCCCAGCCACCTTTGTCTCCCCGATGCTGATGTTCTACACACCGCACCAGATACTCATTTAAGGGGAGGGTGGGGATTCAGGACCGGTTCAGATATTCGTCACCGATGTTGGCAGTGAGCGGGTATCCAACTCGGGTTTATTGCATGGCGCACCACCCGCTGAGCCGCCACACCCTTATGTAAAGACAGACGCACCTTTACGACCGACGCGCACACGGGCGTTTTCAGTTCACCTTTAACACCAGTAAAATGTGGCATGTATGATGCATAGTCATCGCAAAGTGAAATGGAGAAATGTGAACGGCATTTTAAGTAGATTTACCACCATCTCATTAAGCCAGTGCTCACCAGGTGCATCGATCCTAGCCCTATAGTTGGTGACTTTAACAGCCACCGTACTATGGTGGGGCGATGCAGTAGATCAGGCCGACGGTGAAGACCTCATCGGCAGGATGTCCGCCGAAGATCTGCACCTGGTTTTCGATCCCGAAAAGCAAAGTAACTTTCCACTTTGCTGCACAAGACGACTGCAACCCGGACCTCGCCATCGTTTACAAGCATCAAAGTGGGGACCACGCTTCACGCATCCTGCAAAATACTCCCACGCTCTGCCGGAAGTCAACACAGGCCCTATCATCACCCACATCGGTATCGAAATCCCCGTGATTGTGTCAAAACCATTACCAAAGCTGACTGTGACCATCATAAGGAGGCTGTCGAAAGAGAGTGGTGAGTTGATTCCCGCGACACCGGAATGTTATCACCGTCTTGTTAGCCTCCTTGCTGCACCTGCTAAGAAGAGCATCCCCTGATGCTTTAGGAAAGAGTACACTCCCTGCTGGACAAAATAGACACAGGACCTGCTCACAAAGGCCTTACTAGAGTCTAGACTCGGCCAGACGTCAGCGGTGGATTGAGTGCATTGAAGGCCTGGACTGAACACACCCTGACCACCATGCCTGGGCCCTACGACGACATCTGGGTGCTGCTAACACAACAGAATACCGGACTGCAAGAGTCCTGCCCAACCCTATAGCTTCCAAACTCGTGGAGAACACAAAAGGACCGCTCGACAAAAACATAAAGCGAGATATCCATCGCCAATTACACCAGACGTTGACCTCAATTTGTTCACAAGACCCCGCCACCGTCAGCACAGAGGAAGTGTGGGAGGGTCTGGCTGAAATGACGAAAGGGAAGGCTGCTGTCAGAAATGGTGTCCCCCAGAATGTCTCCATCGTTCTGGCCCGACGGGACTGCCAATGGCTGGCAAACCTGTACACCAAAACCATGAAAACTGGATGCTTTCCCAAACCATTGTGGGAGGCAATGGTAATTGCAATACCCAAACCGGACAAGCCAATCGATAACCCGGCAAGCTATGGGCCGATATCACTCCTGTGCATGACCTATAAGCTCCTGGAACGCATCATCCTCAAGAGAACCGGCCCGCTCAATGAGACGGTGATGATCCCTGAAGAAAAATCGGGATTCTGGCCCAGACACAGCTGCTGTGACCATGTTTTGGCCCTTGCGACGCACACAGAGTCCAGATTTCATAAGAAATCTAAGACTGGCGCAGCTTTTGTGGACTTGTCATCCGCCTATGACACAGTCTAGATTAAGGGCTTGATGTTGAAGCGTGCAAGGACCATTCCCTGCCTCGAAACAATCGGCATGATATGGATGATGCTGAGCAATAGGCAACTGTGTGTTTTCATGGACGACAAAGCCAGCTCACCCCGGTTTCTTAACAACGGATTGCCACAAGGTTCATTACTCGCCTCTTCGATGTCTATACGAGTGACATGCCGACAACTGGATCATGCAAATTTGCCTTGCCAGCCACTTTCAGCGACATCATTTAATCTACTCTGAATCGAGAACTAAACACCATCGGGGAGTATTTTCTGAAATAGAAGCTCAAGCCAAATCAATAATCGGAGCACCAAGCGCACTCCGAAAGTGACCTGCGGCAACACTGCGACACGACCCCACACCAACCTATCCCGGAGTGAAGCTGGACTGTGCGCCAACCTTCCATGACCACCTGAAAAAAGTAGCCGTCAAGTCCGCGAGTGTCACGAAGTCGCTTAGCGGCAAATGGTGGCTGGCGCTGCTCTCGTGCGTCTGCCAGGCGCCATCGGAGTGGAAAGATGGCATCGTTCTGTCTTCGTATGAGGGAAAACGTCCTCGCACTGATTACGACCGTTACCATCCGATCTCCCCTCCGTCCACGCCTGGGAAAGTCCTCGCCCACGCGCTGTCGGGCAAGGCTGACCCCACCTCTCTCCAAATGCCGACGTCCGCAACAGTTGGGATTTACCGCCGACTGTTCCTCGATGGATGTGCTTGCCCCTACGCCTGTTGTCGGGAGTCGCGCCGTGAGTTTGATCGCCCGTCGCATGGGGATTCTGTCGAAAGAAGCGCTCTGGCTCGCACCGATGAAGGGGGAGGTGTCTCAGAGCTCCTTCTGGACTTTATTAGGAAGCTGCGCGTGTGAAGAAGGCGGGGGGGGGGGCTCTCGTTCGCAGTGGCTCCAACCCATCGCCACGCTTCGGCGCCATATCCGGCATTGGGCAAGGCTGCATTCTCACCCTTGGTCTCTTTTGCCGTGGAATTGACTGGCTCCTGGGATCAGCATCTCCCGCCCTTAGAATCTGGGGGGAGGGGGGGTGGTGACCAGTATTTTTTATTTTTGAGGACCTCGGAGCCAATCCCCCTGAACCATACCGCGGTGTATTCACGAACAGCATGGAGGCCGTTGAGGACCTCCTCTTATACTTGGGTTCCGAATTGCCCTCCGACAGTCGTTGTCAGCGTGACATCCTCCGCTTTATTTGGCACTGCGGTGTCGAGGATGAAGCCGTTGGACCACGTCCGAGCACAGCGACGGACACAGACGAGGGCTTACCAAACGTGTGCCATACCTACCTTGTCGTATGGTGCCGAGACTCGGCCCATTGCACAATCCGGCTTCCAATGGGCCGCGGGTGATCCCCATGTGCTGCTCAGCGACGACTGCTCGGCGTCACGCGGCTTGACCTGCAATTTGGGAGATTTCCAGCAGGGGAGCGGCTTTGCCCGATGCTGGCAGCGTCGTTCGCTCAGGGCGCACGCGACAGCTTGCTCGTGTCGCGAAAGCGGGCGAAGACACGGGGGAAAACGGCACCTTGCAGCTTCGTGGCGTGGGCCACGGGCGGGTCTCCGTCCATTCCCTCCGTGGCGTCGCGCCATTGGCTGGCCCAGGGGTGAGTGCGTGCGACAGATTCGCCGGGACGCCCGGAACTCTGCGTGGCCTACAGCGGTGCCGACATCGCCCGAGGACGCCCAACGGTTCTGGTTGACTTGGCGACCCGGACCACGACCGCTCAAAACCTGGCGTCGTACTGCACGCGTGTCACGTGACGCCTCCTGCTGCTGTGCATGTATGCAAGGGCAGGAGTTTTCGTTTTTTATAATACAGTGGTTATAAACCACACGCGCACTCACAAATCGATCGCGACCACACTCCAGCAAATGAAAAATGCGGTGCAGCCTTCACTCAGGCCTCGGTGCCTCCAGTCTAATTTTCAGAAAACGCCTCCTTTATGTCGCTGTGAATGACGTGGGTGAAAGCGTGCGCCACCTTGTCCGACTCCCCTTCAAGCAATCTCACGGTGGCGATACCAAGTTAAGAGAAACAACGAATGTTGTCGTCGTTGGTACGGGGGCACTGTTGTTGTTTGTTGTTATTCATTGCTGCTGCTGTTGTTTGCTTTTGCGATTGTCGTAATTTTCCGCTGGTGTAGCCGCCGCCGTCGTCACCGCTGTTTCTCGTCGTTCTGTTTCTCCGCGACGCAGTTGGACGACGCCTTGGATGACTCCCCAAGCGCCGCAGTCAACCAGAAGCCGGAGCAACACGGCCCCGGCATGCAACCCGGGGGAATCCCTGCCGGGGGATTCCCTGCCGGGGGGTTCCCCGCCGGGGGATTCCCCGCTGGGGGATTCCCTGCTGGGGGGTTCCCTGCCGGGGGATTCCCTGCCGGGGGGTTCCCTCCACAAGCCGGAGGGTTCCCTCCACAAGCCGGAGGGTTCCCTCCACAAGCCGGCGGGTTCCCTCCACAAGCCGGCGGGTTCCCTCCACAAGCCGGCGGCGGGTTCCCTCCACAAGCCGGCGGGTTCCCTCCACAAGCCGGAGGGTTCCCCCCACAAGCCGGCGGGTTCCCCGGACCCTTCCCGGCTCCCGGAGGCTCAGCTCAGAGTGTGCTGGTGAGTGATTGAGTGGGGGAGTGAGCTCAACGCTGAGCTGCTTTTGTCGTTTGTCCCACTGCTGGAGTTTCTGAAGGAGAAGGATGCTCGGTGCTCTAAACCGATAACTTGGAGCGCTGAGACGAATGGATGAGCGATGTAGCACACGAGCTGTGTGACACGCACACAGTGACACGCGCATGTGTAGTGACTGACTAAGAGTAGGAGGCATTCTGCTTATTAAACGGCCTTAACAGTTCACACTGGGTAACTACGGCTCCCAGTCAGGACAGCTGGTAGACTGCCCGACTGGCGACGTCGAGATGGTGAGGACAGAGACGACGGTTAAGACTCCAGTAGCACCACGGAATCTCGCTCCACACGACAGCCCTGAGGTCCCCTCCCGGGCCCTCCTCTTATACTGTCAGCATGGCCTGGCTCCGCCCCCGGCCACGCCCCCCTTCTGGAACCAACCAGCGGGTTCTCGATGGGCCCCTTCCGTAACCTTTCCCCTACATCCCTCTCTGGTCTATCACGTGACCTGCTGTCAGGCAGGGCTGCTGTGAGCTGCAGATCCCCTTCCCTGCCAGCAGCCAGCGCTCTGCTGCTATGTGACCGATTCTATGTCACTACACATGTGCATGCACTGTGCGACACACTGTGACACACGCTGTGTGAAACTGTGACACGCACACACACTGTGTGAAACACGCAGTGACACAGAGACACGCGCTGTGTGATGGTGACATGCGCACGCACTGTGACACACAGTGACACGCGTACACACTGTGTGACACACACAGTGACACAGTGACATGTGCACGTACAGTGTGACGCATACACAGTGACACGCACAGTGACAAACAGTGACACGTGCACGCACTGTGTGACACATACACAGTGACACGTGCACGCACTGTGTGACACACAAAGTGACACAGTGACACGCGCACACACACTGTGTGACACGCGTACGTGCCGCGTGTGCGTCGTCCCCAGCCCGTGCCGTTCCAGCAGCCGTTCCCGGGAGGACTTCGGCCTGGCATGCGTCTCGCCGTGCGTGGCGTCGTCAAGCCAACACCCTGGAGGTTACCCCCCCACCCCCTTCCCTCACCCCTCCCTCCATTCCCTCCCTCCAGCTCTTTCCATCATATTGTTGCTAATGCATGTACGTTGAACTTCTACCACACCGCACGTAGCTAATCGGAGGTGCGGTTGGCTACGTATGGTGCGAAAGAAGTTGAACATGCATACATTGTTGAAAGCATGGATGCATCGGCTGTGCCTGTCCCTGTTTGTAACGTGGGGTCACGGTGAAGTGACTGTGTCTGTGTGTAACGTGGGGTCACGGTGAAGTATCTGTGTGTAATGTGGGGTCACGGTGAAGTGACTGTGTGTCTGTGTAACGTGGGGTCACGGTGGAGTGACTGTGTGGCTGTGTGTAACGTGGGGTCATGGTGAAGTGACTGTGTGTCTGTGTAACGTGGGGTCACAGTGAAGTGACTGTTTCTGTGTGTAACGTGGGGTCACCGTGAAGTGACTGTGTGTCTGTGTGTAACGTGGGCTCATGGTGAAGTGACTGTGTCTGTGTGTAACGTGGGGTCACGGTGAAGTGACTGTGTGTCTGTGTGTAACGTGGGGTCACGGTGAAGTGACTGTGTGTCTGTGTGTAACGTGGGGTCACGGTGGAGTGTCTGTGTGTAACGTGGGGTCACGGTGAAGTGACTGTGTATCTGTGTAACGTGGGGTCACGGTGAAGTGACTGTGTGTCTGTGTGTAACGTGGGGTCACAGTGGAGTGACTGTGTGTCTGTGTGTAACGTGGGGTCACGGTGAAGGGACTGTGTGTCTGTGTGTAACTTGGGGTCACAGGGGAGTTACTGTGTGTAACGTGGGGTCACAGTGAAGTGACTGTGTAACGTGGGGTCACGGTGGAGTGACTGTGTGTCTGTGTGTAACGTGGGGTCACGGTGAAGTGTCTGTGTGTCTGTGTGTAACGTGGGGTCATGGTGAAGTGTCTGTGTGTAACGTGGGGTCACGGTGAAGTGGCTGTGTGTAACGTGGGGTCACGGTGAAGTGACTGTGTGTCTGTGTGTAACGTGGGGTCACGGTGGAGTGACTGTGTGTCTGTGTGTAACGTGGGGTCACGGTGGAGTGACTGTGGGTCTGTGTGTGTAACGTGGGGTCACAGTGAAGTGACTTGTGTGTCTGTGTGTAACGTGGGGTCACGGTGGAGTGACTGTGTCTGTGTGTAACGTGGGGTCACGGTGAAGTGTCTGTGTGTCTGTGTGTAACGTGGGGTCACAGTGAAGTGACTGTGTGTAACGTGGAGTCAGTGAAGTGACTGTGTGTTTGTGTGTAACGTGGGGTTACGGTGAAGTGACTGTGTGTCTGTGTGTAACGTGGGGTCACAGTGGAGTGACTGTGTGTCTGTGTGTAACGTGGGGTCACGGTGAAGTGAAATTGTGTCTGTGTGTAACGTGGGGTCACGGTGAAGTGAGTGTGTGTCTGTGTGTAACGTGGGGTCACGGTGGAGTGACTGTGTCTGTGTGTAACGTGGGGTCACGGTGAAGTATCTGTGTGTAATGTGGGGTCACGGTGAAGTGACTGTGTGTCTGTGTGTAACGTGGGGTCACGGTGGAGTGACTGTGTGGCTGTGTGTAACGTGGGGTCATGGTGAAGTGACTGTGTGTCTGTGTAACGTGGGGTCACAGTGAAGTGACTGTTTCTGTGTGTAACGTGGGGTCACCGTGAAGTGACTGTGTGTCTGTGTGTAACGTGGGCTCATGGTGAAGTGACTGTGTCTGTGTGTAACGTGGGGTCACGGTGAAGTGACTGTGTGTCTGTGTGTAACGTGGGGTCACGGTGAAGTGACTGTGTGTCTGTGTGTAACGTGGGGTCACGGTGGAGTGTCTGTGTGTAACGTGGGGTCACGGTGAAGTGACTGTGTGTCTGTGTGTAACGTGGGGTCACGGTGGAGTGACTGTGTATCTGTGTAACGTGGGGTCACGGTGAAGTGACTGTGTGTCTGTGTGTAACGTGGGGTCACAGTGGAGTGACTGTGTGTCTGTGTGTAACGTGGGGTCACAGTGGAGTGACTGTGTGTCTGTGTGTAACGTGGGGTCACAGTGAAGTGACTGTGTCTGTGTGTAACGTGGGGTCACGGTGAAGTGACTGTGTGTCTGTGTGTAACTTGGGGTCACAGGGGAGTTACTGTGTGTAACGTGGGGTCACAGTGAAGTGACTGTGTAACGTGGGGTCACGGTGGAGTGACTGTGTGTCTGTGTGTAACGTGGGGTCACGGTGAAGTGTCTGTGTGTCTGTGTGTAACGTGGGGTCATGGTGAAGTGTCTGTGTGTAACGTGGGGTCACGGTGAAGTGGCTGTGTGTAACGTGGGGTCACGGTGAAGTGACTGTGTGTCTGCGTGTAACGTGGGGTCACGGTGGAGTGACTGTGTGTCTGTGTGTAACGTGGGGTCACGGTGGAGTGACTGTGGGTCTGTGTGTGTAACGTGGGGTCACAGTGAAGTGACTGTGGATCTGTGTGTGTAACGTGGGGTCACGGTGGAGTGACTGTGTCTGTGTGTAACGTGGGGTCACGGTGAAGTGTCTGTGTGTCTGTGTGTAACGTGGGGTCACAGTGAAGTGACTGTGTGTAACGTGGAGTCAGTGAAGTGACTGTGTGTTTGTGTGTAACGTGGGGTTACGGTGAAGTGACTGTGTGTCTGTGTGTAACGTGGGGTCACAGTGGAGTGACTGTGTGTCTGTGTGTAACGTGGGGTCACGGTGAAGTGAAATTGTGTCTGTGTGTAACGTGGGGTCACGGTGAAGTGACTGTGTGTCTGTGTGTAACGTGGGGTCACGGTGAAGTGAATGTGTCTGTGTGTAACGTGGGGTCACAGTGAAGTGACTGTGTGTCTGTGTGTAACGTGGGGTCACGGTGAAGTGAATGTGTGTCTGTGTGTAACGTGGGGTCACGGTGAAGTGACTGGGTCTGTGTGTAACGTGGGGTCACGGTGAAGTGACTGTGTCTGTGTGTAACGTGGGGTCACGGTGAAGTGACTGTGTGTCTGTGTGTAACGTGGGGTCACAGTGAAGTGACTGTCTGTGTGTAATGTGGGGTCACGGTGGAGTGACTGTGTGTCTGTGTGCAACGTGGGGTCACGGTGAAGTGACTGGGTCTGTGTGTAACGTGGGGCCATAGTGAAGTGACTGTGTGTCTGTGTGTAACGTGGGGTCACAGTGAAGTGACTGTGTGTGTGTGTAACGTGGGGTCACGGTGAAGTGACTGTGTGTCTGTGTGGAACGTGGGGTCACAGTGAAGTGTCTGTGTGTAACGTGGGGTCACGGTGAAGTGACTGTGTGTCTGTGTGTAACATGGGGTCACGGTGGAGTGACTCTGTCTGTGTGTAACGTGGGGTCACGGTGAAGTGTCTGTGTGTAACGTGGGGTCACGGTGGAGTGACTGTGGGTCTGTGTGTAACGTGGGGTCACAGTGAAGTGACTGTGTGTGTGTGTAACGTGGGGTCACAGTGAAGTGACTGTGTGTCTGTGTGTAACCTGGGGTCACAGTGAAGTGACTGTGTGTGTGTGTAACGTGGGGTCACGATGAAGTGTCTGTGTAATGTGGGGTCACGGCGGAGTGACTGTGGGTCTGTGTGTAACGTCGGGTCATGGCGGAGTGACTGTGGGTCTGTGTGTAACGTGGGGTCACGGTGAAGTGACTGTGTGTCTGTGTGTAACGTGGGGTCACGGTAAAGTGACTGTGTGTCTGTATGTAATGTGGGGTCACGGTGAAGTGACTGTGTGTGTGTGTAACGTGGGGTCACGGTGAAGTGACTGTGTGTCTGTGTGTAACGTGGGGTCACGGTGGAATGACTGTGTGTAACGTGGGGTCACGGTGAAGTGACTGTGTGTCTGTGTAACGTGGGGTCACGGTGAAGTGACTGTGTTTCTGTGTGTAACGTGGGGTCACCATGAAGTGACTGTGTCTGTGTGTAACGTGGGGTCACGGTGAAGTGTCTGTGTGTGTGTGTGTGCAACGTGGGGTCACGGTGGAGTGACTGTGTGTCTGTGTGTAACGTGGGGTTACGGTGAAGTGACTGTGTCTGTGTGTAACGGGGGGTCACGGTGAAGTGACTGTGTGTCTGTGTGTAACGTGGGGTCACGGTGAAGTGACTGTGTCTGTGTGTAACGTGGGGTCACAGTGAAGTGTCTGTGTGTAACGTGGGGTCATGGTGGAATGACTGTGTGTAACGTGGGGTCACAGTCAAGTGACTGTGTGTCTGTGTGTGCAACGATGGGTCACAGTGAAGTGACTGGGTCTGTGTGTAACGTGGGGGCACGGTATCTCTCGTGAAGCTGATCCGATACGAGTGGACCTTCAGTGTGTCGAGGCTGTGTCGCTATTCGGGTCTTGCCCGAGAGAGACAGCCGGCCACGTTGCTCGGGTGCGGACCCACTCAGAATAACGGTTGCCAGAACCTGCTAACCCCCGTGTGTGCGTGTACATACGTGCACATACGTGCGTGGTGCTGGCCACCGGTGATGATTATCTGGACCGGTCCTGGGCCGCCCCCTCGGTCCACTCCGCATCAAACGAGTACCTGGTGCGGTGGGAAAGCATCGCCGCCGGAGAAACAAAGGCGGTGGGGCGCCATGCCGGCCACCCATCCCCTCCCTCGTGAAGCCGTTCTGGCCTTGATAGGCTGCTGCTACCCGCCAACACCACTTGCTCCAACAGTCTGTTAAAGTTCTAGATAAAAAAAAAATTTACATTAAAATTAATAAAAGTAAAATAAAAATAAAATAAAAAATCACGACGTTTCGGAGGCAACACAAGCTTCCGTCTACATAACAAAGGCTCGGTCCTTTGTTATGTAGACTAGCCGTAGCTTCAGCCGCACCAACCTTTTCATAATAATAAAAAAACTCCTATCCAGGGGCCTGCCCTGGCTCCTCCCCCCTCAACCAGTATATATATACGGGGTCGGATCTCTTGTAATTTCTCATTTACTTGATACAGCGAGCGTGCTGTGACGGTTCCACCTGAAGACAGAGGCTTGTGTTGCCTCCGAAACGTCGTGATTTTTATTTTATTTTACTTTTATTAATTTTAATTGAATTCTGTTTTTTAACCTACGTGACTTTACCGAAAAAAACCTAAGAATATGAGTCTGTCTCCATCCAGGTTCATGATTGACCTGGGCTGCGCCCCCGGGAGGGACGTGGGCATGCACATCAGCGTGCGTTGGGACGAGCGGCCGAACGTGGTGGTGCGGAACCACATGGTGAACGAAGGCTGGGGCCGCGAGGAGAGGACCCACCCGGCGTTCCCGTTCCGCCCGGGGCAGCCGTTCGATGTGTGTGGAGCATGCAGCGCTCGCTCGCTCACTCACTCGCATGCTCACCCGCATGCTCACTCACACGCTCGTTCACTCGCTCACACACTCACTCGCTCACTCACTCGCATGCTCACCCGCATGCTCACTCACACGCTCGTTCACTCGCTCACACACTCACTCGCTCACTCACTCGCATGCTCACCCGCATGCTCACTCACACGCTCGTTCACTCGCTCGTTCACTCGCTCACACACTCACTCGCTCGCACACTCGCTCAGACACTCACTCACACCCTCACACACTTGTTCACTCATTCCCTCGCTCACACTCGTTCACTCGCACACTCACACGCTCACACTCGTTCACTCGCACACTCACACGCTCACACATTTGTTCACTCATCTCGCCCGCCCACACTCGCTTGCTTTCACATTAACTCACACACTCGTTAGCTCGCTCACACACTCACATACTTGCACTCACTCAGTCACTCATTCGCACTCGCTCGCAGTCACACAATCATTCGCTCGCACAATCACTCGCCTGCACAATCACTCCCTCGCACAATCACTCGCTCACACAATCACTCGCTCACACAATCACTCACTCACACTTGCTCGAACCCATTTGTTCACACACTCACTCACACAATCACTCGCTCGCTCAATCACTCACTCACTCAATCACCTACTCATCGCTCACATACTCCGACACTCGCTCACACGCTCATACACTCGTTCACTCACTCACTCGCTCACACACATACTCACTCGCTCGCACACTCTAACTCACTCGCTCGCTTACACAATTACTCGCTTACACACTCATTCACACTTGCTCACGCACACTTACGCTTGCTCACAAGCTTGCTCGCTCGCTCACTCACACTCAATCACTCACTCGCACCAATACCCGCCATTCATCATTAAGTGACGGTGACGTCACCACGGCGCTTGTGCCAGGCGCGCTTTGAGGCCACGTCAAGTGTTAAAGGCTCGCTTGCAGGAGGTCGCAGGACAGACCTAGGTGCCATGGGTTGACTGAGATGACTGGCAGATTCACCAGCTGTGCCCCCTAATGTACACACTGCCTAACTCACTCACCATATGATGATGATGATGCTGATACTGCTGCTGCTGCCTCCCGTTGTGGTCAACAGCGGTAATGTCGTGGTTAGCGCTATGCTGCACTGCGAACCCGGTGACCCGAGTTCGATAAACTGCTCACGGCAAACACCAGTGACGACGATCTGAAAACGGTCCTGAGTCTCCCCAAGGTCGACTCGGTCTCAAATGAGTACCTGGTGCGATGTGTTGGCCACCCACCCCCTCGCGTGCCTTAGGCGGCCTTTATAGGCGCTGCTACTCGCTGCTACTCGCTAACAGCACTTGCCCTGACAGTCTGTTAAGGCTACACTGAGGGAGGGGGTGGATCTTTGTCTTTGGTCAACAGCTGCTGCTGCTGTGCACGGACGCCGACGTGAAGGTGGCCGTGAACGGCGCTCACTTCTTCGAGTTCAAGCACCGAGTGCAGCCCATCTCGCGCATCACGGCCTTCACCATCAGCGGGGACGTCTCGCTGAGCCAAGTGTACCTCACATAGCCGCCCGGCATCCCCCTCCACCACCACCTCCCATCTCTCTCGCTCAACACTTCTCTCGCTCAGCCGAATGATCTTCACATAGCCGCCCGGCATCCCCCTCCACCACCACCTCCCATCTCTCTCGCTCAACACTTCTCTCGCTCAGCCGAATGATCTTCACATAGCCGCCCGGCATCCCCCTCCACCACCACCTCCCATCTCTCTCGCTCAACACTTCTCTCGCTCAGCCAAGTGTACCTCACATAGCCACCCGGCATCCCTCTCCACCTCCATTTCTCTCGCTCGGCCAAGTCTGTCTTGCGTAACCAATTAACGCTCCACTACCACCTCCCTGCTCACTCCTCCATCTCACTCGACTCTCCTATCGCTCAGCCAAGTCGGCGTACCTGCGGCACCTTGGCACGCTTTACCTGCCGGCCGCCACCGACGTCCGACCGGCGACGGAGCGAGCTGACGTGCGGACCCATCGCAGAGATGATTTGTCCTGCTCGCCAGCGCACGCCAGGCCAAGCCGCGGTGATGTCACACGGCGGTGCGTGTCGGATCGCTCGCTAGGGGGGTCACCATTCAAGGATCCCAACTCGGGGTTTTGGTTTCGGAAAAGCTTCCGGTGTCTTCGTGAAGCCGAATTAAGTCTCCCCCGTGCGGTTGTTGTCGCGCAAGATAACTACATCTCGCCTAGTATACAGGAAATCGTGGGTTCGAGACCCCGACCCTGACTCCTGCTGTATATTTGGAGTTTGCGTGTTTTTCTCCCCGTGGTCGCCGTAAATTTTTCTCCGGGTCCTCCGGTTTTTCCCTCCATTTCTAATCAACGTCGCACGTTTCGAGTCTTTGGCTGCTGTGATTTTCCATGATGATGATGATAACTTTGTTGAACTATCATTTCCGATAGCCAGGTCGCTTGTGAAAAAGAGCTATAACAGCTCCGTGGGCCTGACCTGGTAAAATTAAAAATGCAAAACCAACAAAAAAAAGATTCCTGGATAATTAAAAGAGAATAAAATCTACTGCTCAAAATCGAAATCGGCCACGTGGTCAAACTCTTCCACACACCGCACACTCTCTCGCAATGTCCCAGGATCGCTCCGTTCTCTCGGCTCTCGTTTGTGGCAGGCAGATCGCTTCTGAAAAAGAGCTCCATCGAGCTCGGTGGGGCTTACGTGGTAACAATAAAAGTGTTTTTAAGTGTACAGGCAGACTCGTACCCACCGCGTCAACGTGTTAGCGCGTGAGCGCGTGCTCCTGCCAATGTCAGTGGTTCTTGAGTCAGACTTTTATTTTATAGCGTTCACGGAGGTCGGAGAGTGCATCGGAGAGTGCATCGGGGAGTCGTGATGAGAGAGGGAGAAGAGCGGTGCGGATGGCAGTCGAGTGAGATGAGAGGTATGGGAGGGAGTATTGATGGGGAGTAAATTGAGATGAGAGGTAGGGAGTGTTGATGGGGAGTAAAGTGAGATGAGAGGGGGCGAGTGCGTGGAGCGGAGTCGAGCGGTCGGAGAGCGCATGTCTGGGAGAAGTGGGATCATTCTCTCCCGAGTCTCTCTGGCCCTGTGCGTGTGTATCACTCGGCGTGCCGAACACACAACTAACACAAGCCAATGCTGCGTTGGAGGGGCGTGTACGCTTGAGTGACGGGCGGCTGATAGGCGCAAGTGAAAAATGCGAATCTGCTGCACTGCCTGACAGTCGAGCCGACATCGGTGTCAATATCAGCGACAGGCACGTGAATGGAGGGGGGTGCTGGGTGGGTGTGGGGAGACGCTGAGGATAGGAAGTCGCCCTCTTTCTCGCGTCGTGGGCTATAAACCTCGCCAACCCTGGTTCGATTCCCAGCCATGGCTAACATCGGTGGGCGAGCGATATTTGAACCGGTGGTCCTGCGTGGCTCTTGCTGCTCCCCTCCATCCACGAACATCATCGACGCTTCAAGCAACATCCACGCCAGACACCTGCAAGAGCACGGGGCGCTCTTGAGGTGATGAACCCAGCCCACTTTAGCCGCAGCTGCAACCTGAGGGAGCATGGTTGAGCTACGATCGAGCGGCAGCAGCAGCGCACCCGAAGATGTGCACCGCTGTTACAGGGAGAGGGCGTACGGCATTAATTACACTGGTGAACACACTTTTTCTGGCATAAGGTATTCCAACGGTTTTAAGGTGCTGATTACAAATCTGGCATCAGTTTTTGTCTATCACATCAGGTTTTTGAGATATCAAATATTGAATTTTCAATAAAAAAACTGCAGAAGAAAAATATTAAATAAATGTGGATATCTACATAAAATGATATTATAAACACGCTATCCTAAAAATACGACACCATATTTTAACACTAAAGCAGTCACTGACTCGCAACAACTTGCAATCAAAAGTGACAGAGTTAATTTCGGGTAAAATAAATGAAAATGGGGTATGCCGATAGCATAAGCAGGTCCCTGCGGGGTGGGCTGGTAGGAACGAACAAATGAATGGCTATAATAAAATGAAATGGCGGGGGTACGATACGAAGGGAGAGTTTGAGGCCTAGTTCTAGGCTTTAGGCCTAGCTGTAGGCTTTAGACCGCTGAGAGTTAATTTTGAATTTAAATGTTTTAATAAAAAACTATCTCAGAGAATTATAAGGGAATGTTACACTTGTTTAGCCAGGAAAGCCTCCCTGAGTCTAAAGGTTTTTGTAGGGTCCTGCCAAGTGTTTGCAGTAGGGGGCGATGTTGCTACACCTAATCGGACATCGGACGGATGGACGGACGATATAATCTATTGTAGGCTGGTTCACTTCGTTCCTACCAGTAAAATGATTTGATAGAGCAAATCTGAGATCAGATATGGAATCGGCACCCTGAAATGAGTCTAAAACAGCTGCAAAAGTCCAGGCCAGAAAAAAGTATTTTTTTGTTGACCAGTGTTAGTGGAGACTCAAGCTCCCCCCCCCTATCCCATCCTCAGCCGACTCTCTGACCCAACACTCATCGGCTCCGTTGTATGAGGACTCAGCCTTAGCCAGTTCTGCATCCATGCAGCTTCCTCTGCCAGACGGTCTGTTATAGGCAGGCGAGAGCTGCATCTGGGTCACCTGAGAAGGAGACGTGTCTCGGTGTCGTTGGTGTACCGATGGAACTGTGCCCCATGCCTCCGGACACTACCTCCCAGCGGCCTAACATAGACATTGAATAAAAGTGGAGATCAGACTGACCCCCTGACCCCCTGAGGGATATCGTGAGGTGAGGAGGATCCAGCAGGAGACACGTGGGGACCCCAGGCCACCTGCTGGGTCGTGCCCTGCAGCAAAGATCCAATCCACCGCGGGCGTTGCCTCCAATTCCTACCAGGTCCCGTTGGTGCTGCAATAAACCCCCCACGATCGATTGCGTCAAAGGCCGCCGACAGGTCCAACATACCAAGGGCTGAAATACAGCCCCTGTGCATCGCCACGAGGAGATCGTCTGCCACGCAACGCCACGATGGGCCCTGAGGCCTCGTTGAGTGACATCAAAGAAGCACTCGGTCTCAAGATACCACTCCCAACTGGAAGGAGGCCACGCTTTCTAAAATGTTCCCTAAAAATGGAGCATTGGAGATCGGGCAATAGTTATCCAGGATATCCACATCCAGCCCCGTTGTGTTTAGAAGTGGTCGCACTAAGGCCTCTTTCAGGGGTCCCGGGAGCACTCGTTCTGAGAAGGAAGAGTTGACCAATTCGGCCACCATCGGCCTCTTTAAGAAGCCAAGAGGGACGGCAGGGATATACATCACAGGTGGTCCATTTCATCCCGCATGAGTTTTGGATGAGGTTTGCAGGCAGGACCAGGGAAAAAAATCCTCAAAGATGAGAGGAGCCCTTGGGTCCAAGCGAGAATCAGAACTAATTGCTGGACAGATACCCTCTCTAATGCGATCGATCTTAGCAAAAAAAACTGATGGAAACCTTTGCAGCGCTCTTCAGAAGGAGCGACCTTTATGGACGTACAGTCTGGGTGAATCAAACTGTTGACCATCCTGAACAGCTCAGCAGGGCCGTCCCTTGCCGAGTCAATCATGGCGACGGACTTTTTTGATAGCCAGTGCCGGATGATCCTCGTAGCAAAAGTAGCTACATATGCTACGGGCCCCGCACTTTCGAGGGCCCCGCGCTAAATGCTTTCAAGCTATCAATTCCGGTTCAGTGATTCTGCACTTGCTCTATTACTATAGTACTATAGCGCTTTCAACTTTTATGAACGACTGGGTGTTTAAGGTTAGCGATTTTCTCGTATTGTCTGCCTGTATAGCAAATGAAAAAATACAATGACTTTACTATGCAAGTTACAAATTTGTGTTATTTTTTTAGGGCTCCTTCATAACATATGCTACAGGCGCCGAACTAGCTTAATCCGGCACTGACGATAGCCCCCCCCCCCCCCGCGTGTGTGCAAGCCCATTGACAGGCTCGTAGCGTTGTTCGATCAGCATCGTCGAATCTTCCGAAGTTTGTACTTTCAGGGCACCTGAGGTCTCTGGAATGCCGGGAGGGGGTTGCTGGTGGTAACCTGAGATCGTCGATAGCAGATTGGGGCACCAAATTGCCCCCGTCAACCACCTGATTGATGGTACCACTGTCGCAGAGGACGAGGGGTGTCATTAGCCTTTTGGGCCAAACCCAGCCTCCCTGAACTCCCCGAGACGAATCTTGATTAGTCTCGGCGATCCGAGACTGTCAGAGATGGGGTGGGGGGAAACCCTTGATCTCGGCATGAATCACCCTGTGATCAGTCCATAGTGCGGACGAACATTTTAATGGCCCCAACCGAGAGCCCCTGGGCGAATGCGAGCTTGATAGTGTCTGTGACCATGGGTCGGGCCCTGAATAAACGGGAGTAAAACCCATGGAATCCGTGGTATCCAAAGGTCTGTCGCCAAACTATCAGACGAGTCGTCCATCCATGTGTTGAAATCTCCCAGCACGATTGTGCGAGGCAATCCAATGAACAAGGGAGAGATCACCTCAAACAGCTGAGACGTAAAATGATAAACTATTTACCGTTGTATTTTACCAGGTAAGACTTGGCCAGAAATGCCAGGCCAACGAAGTGGCTTATCACGTGAAATTTAATAGCAGCCAAATACTCTAAACGCATACTCTTTGGTTCTTTCAGTAAAGTCACGTAGATATAAAATAAATAAATCACGTTTCGATCGCAACACAAGCGGTCGTTCTCAAGCGGAAAGCATATAATCCAGCAGTGTAACTGCTGAACTAGCGAGAGAGCAGCTACAACAATATGTGGTGATGGGCAAGCAAGCGGGGCCTGAGCTGGAAAGGAATTGAATCCCCAGACGCAAGCACCTCATTTGTGTTAATGGGGGATTAGGGAGAGAGGGATTTGGGAGGGTGATTAGCATGAATGAGCTTTTGTCGCCACATACCAGTATCATGCCCGCATATGTGCACACCAGCAGTGTTAATGAGATTAGCACCATGAGAGTGCAATCCAAGGACGTGAACATGAGAGTGCAATCCAAAGAGAGAGACAAGAAAGTCAGAAATATCAGCTGACATAGGCAGGGAAGATGGAAACATCACAGTCAGTGAAGACTTTACCTGGTTAATAACGTCCTTCCAATGATAGATCAATTTGTACCCATCTTCTCGGTTTAAGTTGTCTGTGTTTATATATCTGGATGGCTTCATTAACAAATCTCTGAATGTAGCCGGTAGGTTTGCAGAGTACCTCTGTCTTGGAAAAGTAAATTTCGTGTGAGCCCACAGCGTTAAAACAATGATCAGCAACGGCAGAGGTATTGGTCCTACCGTGTTTCAAATCCGCCTTGTGTTCACGAACGCGGTCCGAGACATGTCGTTTAGTTTCCCCAATGTAACTGCTGCCACAACCACAACTTAGTTTGTAGACACCAGGGTATTGCATGTCAGGAATCACATCCTTTACAGATGGGATTAAAGCACTGATTTTGTGTACTGTGTTGAAACGAACCTGGATCCTGTGTTTGTTTAAGATTTTGTAAATATTTTTGGTAACCCCTGCTATGTACGGTAAAGTGATGGTTTTGGTTGGATCCTTAGAAGGTTGTCTCTCCATGGCTGGGGAAGCAGCTTTGCGGATTGTACGGTCCGAGTATCCGTTCATCCTGAGGGCTTGGTGTACGTGCTCCAACTCACTGGCTAGGTGGTGCTGGTCGGAGATGCAACGGGCCCTATGGTGTCGTGTTGTGATGAGGGAATTATTCTGGGCTGGATGGTGGTGGGAATCCGGTTTTAGATAGGCATCCGTGGGTGGCTTTCCTGTAGACCGAATGTCCCAACGAGCCATCAGGTCTCTTCTCGATCAAAACATCCAGGAATGGTAGCTTCCCATCCTCTTCCACTTCCATGGTGAATTTGATAGACGGGTGTATGGAATTGATGTGGTTGAGAAATTGGTTCAGTGCTGCCAGGCCATGTGGCCAGATGACGAACCTGTCATCTACGTATCTCTTCCACGAGGAAGGACGTAGGGTGGATGTCTGGATGGCATCTGTCTCAAATTTCTCCATGAAAACATTCGCTACCACTGGCGATAAGGGAGAACCCATTGGGGTACCCTCATTTTGTCTGTAGAATGTACCATTCTAGGTGAAGTATGTGTTGGTAAGACAGTGCCTTACCAAAGATGGTACATCTGGATTCAGTCCTTGTTGGACGAAGTCTTCAATGATTGCAATGGTGTCAAGTACAGGTACATTGGTGAACAGAGAGACTACATCGAAACTGACAAGAAAATCATCCGGAGACAGTGAGATGTCCTTGATTAGAGAAACCAAGTGAGCTGAGTTAAATACAGCGGAGGTGGACTTGCCTGTGAAAGGAAGCAGGGTCTCAGACAGAAATCGAGCCAGTTTGTAGGTGGGCGAGTTCATGGTGGAGACGATAGGACGGAGCGGGGTACCTACTTTGTGGATTTTTGGAAGGCCATAAAATATGGAACTCTGCTTGGTCTGATCGATTAGAGAAGTCGATTTAGTGATGATATTGTTGATATTGTTGGTTTTTGTGGCTAGGCGGTTGGTGGGATCTCTGTTGATTTTGGTATAGCAGCCATCATTAAGAAGGTCCTGAATTTTGTTGTTGCAAGTGGTTTTATCCATGATGACAGTGGCATTGCCCTTGTCGGCTGAGAGGATGACAAAAACGCCCGTCCTTGCTGATGTTGCTCATGGGTTTCTTAGGATAGCAGCGATTTCAGATCTAGCAACGTCTGCCGGGATGCGTCCCAAGCCTTTGAGGGGTGACTGCGAAATTCAACCCTTTAGCTAGTACCGATTTTAGGCTGTCGGGAATTGGGATGTTACTCTGATTGATGACAATCTTGTTAACATCTAACTTTTTAATGTGGCTCTGGCTTCTTTTTTTGACAGGTTGAATTTAGTGATCAAGTTAACTTTACATTTGGTTGACATTTAAGTAGCAGAAGAGACTGTCATGTTATCTACATGAACACATGTTTATAAACGTGGAGGGAAAACCGGAGAAAAATCCACGCGACCACAAGAACATACAAACTACAAATATACAGCAGGCGTCAGGCTCGGGATCGAACCCACGACCTCCTGCACACCAGGAGAGATAGTTCACATCTCGCAGCCACCGTGGCGCCATGAAGTACAAAATGCGCCATAAGTACAGAACGCGGCTTAAGACCAACGCAGATTGACGGGTGTCCCTTTACAAACGCAACGACGGCTTTATTGAGTCACAGGCGAATTTCGACTAAACCCCGCGGACACAGACTAACACGGCCACCGCACGGTGCAGACACAACCACAGCGACAACTCATCTACCACCACAACCACCACCACAACCACCACCACCACCACAACCAGTACCACCACAACTGCCACCCCGGGGCCGCAGCGCCGCTCTCTACCGCCACGCGGAAATTTCCTGCCCACGCAGAAGAGGCTCTGGACAGCCCTGCCCACGGTAGTGCGGCCAGCTCTCCTGCGGGGGTCTGGCTCCGAGTAAACCCACCAACCCACCGTGCCTCCGAGTAAACCCACCCCAGTGTGGCTCCGAGTAAACACAACCGTGGGGAGATTGCTGCGATTCTGAATAAATAACGGATCACAAGTGGAACGTGAAGTGTTCTCACGAAGCCGGCATGGGTTGTCTTATTCACCTTAAACTAAACACGTGGTTCGTTAAGTGGCACGCAGCATGGTTGGCTTCGGGCCCCTGGTGCGAATAATGAAATGGGACCCCGGTCCAATTCACCACCAAGCTGCCACCCCCACAAACCCCCCCCCCCCCCCCCGACTCCATTGCCTAGGACCCTGGGCACTCGAGAGCTCCGCCAGCGTGGGTTATCGTGAGTTTCACTGCAAGGAACCGTGGATAGCTCCAATGGTACCCCCCTTCCACGGCGCCCTGTTGGTGGTGTGCACGTGCACAGCCCGACTCTGCAATATCCGGGCGGGGGGGGGGGGGAATTTTTAAAATCATGTACAACAACAAACAATGACGAGAGCGCTTCCGCAGATTTCCGTTGCAGCGACTCCTCCATTTGTCCCTTTTGTGAAACGGGACCTCTTCGTGTCGACGGTCTGACCGCAGCGGCGGCGGCAGTAGCGGTGGTTCCTCTCCTGCTTTTGATCGTTTTGTTCCGGCTTTAAAAAATATATATACATACACGCCGCGCAAAGAACGAGAACTCGTCGCGTAACCCGCACAGGCCGTCGGCGACGCGCAACGCGGCCTCCGCTCGGCCGCCACGCCGTGGGGGCCGGCCGTGGATTACCAAGATGGGGGTCGGGGGGGGGGGGGCCTCCTCCCGCTGCTGCCTGTGGAGCAGAGGTCGCAAACGGGTTTTGATTCCTTACCCGTACCCGGCCGCACCAGGGTCGCAAACGGGTACCCGTACCCTACCCGGCCGGGTACGGGTAGGGTACGGGTATCGGGTAGGGTACGGGTATTGGGTACCCGGTTGCGACCTCTGCTGTGGAGGGAGCACATGGCCAGTTGCTCGGGGTGCGGGAGTGCGGGGTGAGGGGTGTGGGGTGAGGGATGAGAGGTGTGGGGTGAGGGATGAGAGGTGTGGGGTGAGGATTCGGAGGGAACCACTGCTGCCATGACCACCACACACGGACCGCGCAACCCTCGCCTGCTGCGTCCGCGTTAAGACTTTGATTGACAGCAAATAAAAAAACATCAGAGATGATATTTAAAAACAACACAGACAAAATCTCACCGTGATTCGTGGTTTTCTTTTGGGTTTAGATCACCGTGTAGGTATAATGCCAATCGTCGAGTGGCCAATCTTAGAGTGACAACTCAAAATCGAGTTGTCACGTCGCGGGCAAAGGTGCCCATCGACTGGGCTTGTCAGCAAAAACCGGAGGTTTTGAAAGCGGAGCTCTCGTGCAGAGCGCTGAGCTGCCGCTCACACCCGACGATGCTGGGTGTGACCTCTGGCGAAGCGTCGCTCGAAATTGTCGAAGATATTTGCTTACTTTTGCAGCAATCCTCCGTCTTTGCTGATAAACCAAATCTAGTGGCACATTTGCCCATGGGGTGGCAACTGGATTTGATTGGCTCTGTCAGGTGGCAGAGGGTAATATATAAAAAAGAAGATCGGCTCTATACCCACGCAATCGAATCCAAAAGAAACGAATTATTAATCATAATGGTCGTAAAAGCCTAGGTATAAAATTTCAATCTCATCGTACCAAGTATATATTATGCTTTGTTCCATGCTACTCAATTCGCACAACCATGTGTTCAGCATTAAAAAAAGTCTTCTCTATTCATCAGTTTAAAGTTAATTCCAGCACGGAGGGTGGGCCCATTGTTTCCGCGCCGGGATGACGAGTCTGCCACCGTGTTTATGACAAACCAAAGACAAAGATCCCCCGCATAGTCTTAACAGACTGTTGGGGCAAGTGCTGTTAGCAAGCAGCACCTATCAAGGCCGGCACGGCACACTAGGGGGTGGGTGGCCAGCACCACGCCCGACCGCATTTCTTTCCCTAGTGGCGATGTTTTATTTATTGCACCAGGCACTCATTTGAGGCCGAGTCGACCTACGGGAAGCCCAGGACCGGTTAACATAATCGTCACCGGTGTTGGCCGTGAGCGGGAGGCGAACTCGGGTCGCCAGGTTCGTAGCGCAGCGTAGCGCTAACCGCTGCACTGCCGCTCCCCTAAACAACAACCGCCACCACCAACACCTACAGCCGCAGTCGCTGTTCGGTACATAAGCGGCGGCAGCGGCGGTCGACGGTGATTGGCAAAGACAACTCCGCGGGGACGGGGAGGGGGGTTGAATAGACAGTAGGTACAGCGTGTCCACAAAATAACATTGTGCGGGCACATCCGCGTCTCACACATACAGGGTGTTTAAAAAAGATGGAACCGATTTGAAATCGCGATATCTCTGCAACCACGAACCACCCATGAATGAAACTCTTACCACTTGAAAGGGCGGGGCATAGAGAGGGCGGGGCATAGAGAGGGCGGGGCATAGAGAGGGCGGGGCATAGAGAGGGCGGGGCATAGAGAGGGCGGGGCATAGAGAGGGCGGGGCATAAAGAGGGCAGGGCATAGAGTTGCGGTGCAGCGTGCGTTTCATCGGCGTTTTGGCATTGATCCGCCAATGTCAAAGAGCATGCGTCGTTGGTACCGGCAATGAGGAAACAGGCTGTTTATGTAAGGGGAAGAGCACAGGGTGACCACGCACCTCAGAGGAAAACGTGAGAAGAATTCAAGAGAGTTTTCTGCGTAGCCCGCGCAAGTCCACTCGTCGTGCCAGCCAAGAACTTGCAATCCCTCATACGACTGTCTGGCGTGTGTCGAGGCGACGTTTAATCATGAGGCCGTACCGGTTGCGAATGGTACAGGCTCTTCGTACAGGCGACAAAGGAAAGCGTGTGGAATTTTGTGATGCGATGTTACAGAACATGGAGGATGACGGCTTCTTGCCGCGTTTGATTTTTCGTGATGAAGCAACATTTCATCATAGCGGTAAAGTTAACCGTCACAATGTGCGCATATGGGGATTAGAGAATCCACACGAAACTGTAGAGGATGAGCGTAATTCCCCGAAAGTGAACGTGTTTTGTGCCGTTTCTCAAAGAAAGGTTCATGGCCCTTTCTTTTTCGAGGGAAACACAATTACGGGGCGAGCGAATCTCGAAATGCTGCAGAAATGGATCTTTCCACAACTTGATGAAGATTCCGATGACTTCATTTTTCAGCAAGACGGAGCACCGCCGCATTAGCACCTGCAGGTTCGACGTTTTATAAATGACGCATTGCCTCAACGTTGGATAGGTCGCACGGGATCCCAAGACTTGGCGCTACACTCTTGGCCCCCAAGATCCCCAGACATCACACCCTGCGACTTTTTCTTGTGGGGATACGTCAAAGACCGTGTTTTTGTGCCACCATTAGCGACTAATCTGGATAACCTCAAAAACAGAATCACGGCAGCGGTGACCTCAGTGGAAGAAGACACTTTGAGAGGCGTTTGGGACGAATTCAAACTAACGTCTCGATGTTGTCCGTACAGCAGGTGGAGGGCACATAGAGCATTTATAAAATGGCTAGTAAAACTGGATAACTCATTAAACCGTTCGTAACTTTTTGTGTAATTGTAACATGTTGCCATCGTGAAATATCCTGCTTTGAAATTGGGTCCATCTTTTTGAAACAGCCTATATTTCGGGAGCACGGGGTGGTTAAGAGGACCCCGAAAAACATAGTGACGTTTCGGCTGTGTTCCTCGCTCGCTTTGTTTGTCAACAATAATATCTATATCTATAAAATAAACTAATTGTGAATGATCAATAACGCAAGGTGTCTGTGGGCTAAAGCGGAAGGCGTTTCGTGGTTGTTGGTTTTGTTGAAACAAATCCCCTTCCGTTGACGCGCACACGACGCCGGCAGCACGAGCGGCACACTCGGCAGCCCAATGCCAACGGTGTCGAGGTCTGCTGCTGTGGGCCAAGACGACAGCTGGATATAAGCACACCTGTTGTAAGCACGCAAAACGTCTCTCTCCTCCGAGATGCGGCAAGGGCCTTCGATCGAACTAAACGCCGCCCGAAATTATCATCAACGGCTGCTTTCTTTCGAGCGACGACGTCGGCGAAGAGAAGAAAGAAGCGTGCCGTCGTTGATTAAAAGAAGCACCGTCCTGATACGCCACGCGCCGTTGTACGGCACCGGTGAGCGAGCGAGTGAGTGGGGGGCGGCTGGGGAGAAGAGGCAGAGGGGAGCTTGCGACACTTCCCCTCGCTCCGCGGAGTTCTACTTAATGCCAGCGGCGAGGGGTGCGCATGTATCCAGCTGCTTCTGGGTCGCCCGACAACCCCCCACCCGACCTCCTGAACGAGCCTGCTAATTCGTGGAGACACCGGACCACTGTCACACGGGGAGACACAATTCCGCGTTCTTTGCGAGACGTTTTCTACGTACGTGCGGCGAAACGTTTTTTTTAACGTTTGTGTTTTTGTTGTTTGTTTTTTACCGGATATTTTCATGCAGTTACCGGTAATGCCCGTGTCCCCACGAGGGATCCACTCATTCTCGCGTTCTCAACGCAATCGCGCAGACGCCTGGACGCGCCGACTCGCATCTCCCTCCACCGCGTACCCTCGTTTCACGTTACCGCGTAGCCTCGTACCCCACCCGCATACATGCGCCCCCGCCTTTGCTCACGTACCCACGTGGCCCACCGTACACCGCCGTGGACAGCACTGATATGTGCGGCGACGCCGCTGCTATACAAGGGAGAGATCACACACCACCGTGGCCACAACAAACAAAAAATTGTACATCCGTGTGGTCAAGAGCACCGCGAGAGAGAGCTATACATATGAACAAATAAAAACAAAAAAACCTCAAATCACAAAACATTTGACGACGACGACGACAACGCACACGACACGGGGCCGTCATGGAATGTCTGCCACCGTTCCAGAGATGCCCTAACTAAACCGGCGGGACAAGTGTGTGTGTGTGTGTGTATACTTGATGTGGTGTGCCGGGTGTGGAAATATCTTCCGGGTCGACGGTGGAATCGAGTAGGCGGTAGGCGGTATACGTAAACAAGCAGCCGCAGCCATAACAAGCGGAATACTGGATGCGCTGCGCCGGATCGAGAAATAATTACGGCGCCGTCGGCAAACTGGAATGGGTGGCACGCTGCTCGTGGCCACGGCCACGGCGAGCGGTTTATACTAGATGTGGTGTGCCGGGTGTGAAATATTTTCCAGGCCACTGGTAGAATGAAATAGGTGACGCGCGTGATGAGCAGCTACAGACGCCGAAGAGGTATACTGGATGTGGTGTGCCGGGTAGCCACGGCCATTTAAACGCACTGAGATGTGAGCATGGAGCATGCCGATAAATAACCCGGGCACTGCCCCGTCTTGCCAGCATGCAAAGCACATTGTAGTCAATAGCCTCATGATCAGCTGTGCAACGTGAAAAACACCCACACGTACATAACTTACCATCTACACATATATATACACGTATATATATATATATTTACGCGTATATATGAATGTAGAAATAAATGAACAATGAATACAAAAAAATTGGGCAAACCAATTTTCTGACCGACAAACCACCGTGATATTTGCGGGGAGAACCGGCAAAATAACCGGCTGGAAGCGGAACAATGGGCGGGATCAACGCCGCACCGCGTCGCACCGCGCTCGCGGATCTCACCGCACGCGGCGCGGGCCCCCCAACGATGGGGGAGGGGGGCAGCACCAAGATGGGTCACAGTGAGTAACGCGGGCACCGATGGACGTAGCGCCACCCACACCGCCTCCATGTGTGTCGACCGACACCGTGAAATGCCACCCGACGCTTCACTACGACGACGACGCCAACGTGGTTCCGCCGACCGTCACCACGACAAATGGGGGGGGGGGGGGGGGGGGGGGCACGCGTGGTACGATGCGCGGTGACACGCGGGGGCCAGGGTTCTCCGGCAACGACGTCATTACGCAAAAATTCCGCCCCCCCCCCGACCACCACCCTCGTCTACCCACCATCCCCCCTGCCCACCCCTCCTCTGCCCACTACCCGCCACTCCTACCCACAATGCATCAACGGCAGTTAAAACGACCGAATATCGCGGCACGTTGATGACCGTGACGCGGCGCCGCGAACGCAGTGCAGCGAGATGCCACCGTTGGCACTGCTCTACGGCGCAGCACGTGCACGCTCCCCGCCTTCACCAACCCACGTGCACGCTCCCCGCCTTCACCAGGGGCGGTGTGTGGGGGGGGTAGGACGTCACCCGGGAGCAGATCGGACTAAGCGGCTGTGGAAAAGGAAGCGCCAGCCGCGCGGCCGCTCGTCGATGGGGGAGAGCGGGCGGCGGGGGAGCTGGTGGCGTTGATGGCGTGGTGGGTTAAGATTTAAAGTCTCAACCACCGCATTGCATGCAGTTGCCCCTCCGAACAGGAGTTCCTTGCTACAGCGCCGAGGGAGCCCAGGTTAAGATCCCGCGCATCTCGTACGGTACGGGAACCCGCGTCTTGTTTCCAGGAGAGAGTGGGCGAATCATTTACATCAGTGTCGGATGATCAGCATCACACACGACATGCGGTGTGTGAGTGTTTGTTTTTAAACAGTATATAAAATATCAGTTTTTTTCACATTTAAATAGCTTTTGTTCGTTTTTACTACGGAAGGTAAAATAAATACAAGGCCGCACATAAATTAATTAAAACGTCGTGAAATTTGTCGCCTGCCGATTTATAAAACGTTGCAGATAAACTCACCGATCAACTTTGGAATTTCAAAACAGTTCTGGATTACTTTGTAATCTTATTGCAAAGCTAACGACTCCGGCATTACATCGCTGCCTTTCTCACTGCCACTATAAGTTTCATTTTTGGGATTTCCAATCAATCATACGACTTGGCTTGACGTTATCTCACGAAATAAAAATGTCTATGCGTCTTCTTGGTTCTTTCGGTCACGTAGAAGGGAAGTAATAAAATAATAAAAATAAAACATAATAAAATAATTCTCACGACGTTTCGGCCACAACGCAAGCAGCCGTCCTCAGGTGAAAACCAGGTCTGTCGAGGCGACAGCGTCTGAATGAAACAGCACACGTGCTTGGAGCATATATATACTCGATTAGCTGAGCCTTCTTATCACGGAGCGTGTTGAAGGATCTCAAAGTTACGTGGAATCCCTCCCCGTAGAGGCGGTTAAATTTCGATGTAAAGCTTTTGTGACTGCAGGGATTCATCTTCTTGGTTCTTTCGGTAAAGTCACGTAGAAGGGAAGTAATAAAATAATAAAAATAAAACATAATAAAATAATTCTCACGACGTTTCGGCCACAACGCAAGCAGCCGTCCTCAGGTGAAAACCAGGTCTGTCGAGGCGACAGCGTCTGAATGAAACAGCACACGAGCTTGGAGCATATAAAAATGTCCATGCGATCGCTCGCCGGGGATTTTTGATCATAAGGTCCCGCAAATTGACGAGGCGGCGCTTTGGCACGGCTCATCTTCACAGTTCAGTCACACCGATGTTTTAAGACGACATAATCCATCGACAATAATTCAATTCACTCGGCGACCAAACGCCTGGGCTCGGTGATGGGGGGTAATCAGGCGATATGGATCGTTTCACACTCAAATTGTAATTGGCACAATTTTCTATTTTAAAATTTTTTGCAAAGGACCGCACATTACCCCGTATTGTGAACAAAAATAATGAGTTTTTACCCTTTCTGGCAATAAAACAGGAGGTGTTAACATGTTCAAACACCAAATAACCGCAGCACTAGTGGTGGATATGCAAACAAACATGCTCTGTTCAGTGGGAGTGGGCTAACCAGTTTCACAGACAATGCCATATATAATTATCAGACCGTGTTATGTTTGCATGTTCAACACAAGTACTGTGTGGCTAATGCAGTAACATGATTCCTTGCAAAACGGTATCTGTGTGCAAGAGCACAGAAGGGTGGTCAACACATCTACGCCTCTATGTAAGGAAGGAAACAGTAAGACTTCTGAACAAATCTGGCTGTCGCCTGATGAAGCTGGTTGTAATTACTGGCGAAAAGTCGTACTCAGATTGTAAATGTTGTGGCTTGCCTCTCCAACACACCGGTTAGTGCTGTACTAGTGACGAATTGGCCACGTTCTGTTTACGTGACAGCCCTTACTAGTTGGCTGTGTCGGGTGGTGGCGGGTTTTAACGACACATTTATATATTTACGCGATCTAACCCAAAAAAACCCTATTATGGTTATTTTGGTTGTTATTTGTAATGCAAACATTGACAGCGTTCAAGCGCAGACCAGAAGAGGCTGGTCCAGGGTCAATGGCAGTACAAAGACAAACCCCCATTATATATTTACGTGATCTAACCCAAAAACCTCTATTATGGATGATATTGGTGGCGAAAGCCTACGTGTTAAACCAACAAATACTGCTAAGTTTTTTTTTTCAAACGGCGCATTAACGCTACGAGCCGCGTCATCGTCCCTTTGCGAACGAGCCGCGGGCATGCCGGCGGCGGAGGGGGATTGCTCGGGGAGAAGTTTCGATTGCCGTGGGTTTCAGTTGTTTTTTTGCCTTTTGAGAGTTCAAACAAAACGGTCTTCGTATTCACATCGTCGTCCGTAACAATATACACAAGTGCTAAACCGAACGCACCACCTCCACAGCAACAACAATAATTATTGTTCTTCAGAGTTTGGTCTTTTAAAAACTAGTATTCGACATAAAACAGTTACCCAGAATTCCGCACGGGCTACACAAATCCAAAAAGTGTCTTCTGCAACGACATTCCCAAACCGAATAAAAAAAATTATAAACCCAGAGAATGGGGAGCGCGCAAAGCGACGCGCGCAGCTTTGCACGGAGAGTAAACATCGCTAGCGGGCACGCAGCCCGGGCGAGCGTGGCGACGCTGGCAAGTGTGGCGACAACGAGGACGAGTGGCGAGCGAGCGCGCGCAGACACTGGGTCATTCCGCGTGCCACGCTCGCGCTCGTCAAGGAGGATGCCGTGATCGCAGCCGCTGCTGCTTGTCGAGATGGGCAGCAGCAGAGACCTCTCACCCGCACACCCCCCCCCCCGCGCCCTGCCCACCCCCCACCTCTGCCCCCCCCCTGCCAGCGTAAATATAAACCCGGCGAAACGAACCGCGGCCGCACGCAAGCCGACGCACTGCCGCCGAGACGCAGCGGAGCTCGCCCAGACCCTGAACCACGCCGCGCTAGACTCAACGACAGCAACAAAAAAGATTGGAGCGGAGACACTAAACAAAGTAGAAATAAAACAACATCTCCCACTCCCCCCCCGGGTACGAAAGGGAATAAACGTTACCTCCGATCGCGGCTGCAGCAATGCCCCTTGCGTGTTGTTTTACGTTTTGTTTTTTTAAGTTCGAGTTTGGAGAGCGATGAGTGGAGCGCGACCGCACGCTTCGCTCTGGTGGTCGTCTCACCGCCGCCGCCGCCGTCACCGCCACCACCGCCGTCACCGCCACCGCCCGACGACAAGTGGGCGCGGCCGAGGCGCCCTCGGGCCTCTTAGCAGATCTTGGTGATGGTGACGCTGCCCTTGATCTTGAGCGTGTTGATGAGCGACACCGACTGCACGCGGTGGCAGAAGTCGAAGATGAGGTGTCCGTCGATGCTCACCTTGAAGCGCTGGTGCTCGCACGCGATCTCCAGCTGGCGGGGGACAGGGGGGGGCGACGGGACACGGCGGGTCACAGTCGGCGCGTTCTCATTGTTGTTTGTAATGTTATTTTAGTCTTAGCCTTTTGGCATCATCTGGTCGAACACCATATGAGACTAGGCTCTAAAGAAAGCTGTCTCTGGTGTGGACCAATCAGTTTCAAGGACAATGCATAAATTATCAGAGCATTGTTTGTTTGCATTTGACTGCAAGTATTGTGGTTAATGTAAACATGATTCCTTGCAAAAGGTGTCAGTTTTGTTGCCTGAAAAAAGGGGAAAACTCTATTAGTTATTTTAGTTGTTTGTAATGTTATTTTGGTTGTTGTTGTTGTTGTTTGTACAGTAGAACCTCTGGTCAAGAACGCTTCTGACCACGACCAAATCGGGTTCCGACCAAAAATTTCACAACATTTTGGAATCTGGTCACGAACACAAACTCGGGTGACGATCAAACACGGCCGCGTCCGATTTCCCCTTCCGCGCCATTTTTTTTTGTAAGCGCCAAATTTCCTGTTGTTTGTTTGCAAACAAATAACAGCGACCCATAAAATTCCTAGTAAGATATTAATTTTGTGAGTGTAGTCATACCCCTCCCCCCCTCATTCAAGCCGTAATTTAGAGAGCGAAAGCGCCGAGTACGTAAATCGCCAACATAAGAACCCATTAATCTCTTCTCACATCATTCATACGATGATGATGCGGTGAAGTAAACGTTCACACGATATTACGGTGAATGCTTCCAAAAACAATACTGTACCCAAATATTACTGTTAACTTACTTTCAATAGAAACATGAATTGCTCGTACGAATATTCTCTCTCTCTCTCTCTCAGAATCGACCGACTGATGTAGCAGACGAAACAATCATCTTGTTGAACGATTCTAAACCTTGACGCGGCAATGTAAGTTTTCTCTGTTGTTCAAGGTTTTCTCAGTGTTATTCAATGTTTTAACATTAAGTTTATTATTACACTGTGAATTCTATGACATAATTAACTATTTTTGTGCTTAAAAATAAAAAAAACAATATTTATATACAGTTTGTAGGAGTCTGGAACGGATTAATCGTATTTACATACAATCCAATGGGGAAATTAGGTTCGAGTCACGACCAAATTGGGTTGCGACTAAAGTTATGGAACGAATTATGGTCGTGACCAGAGGTTCTACTGTAACGTTATTTTAGTTTAACACGAAGGCTTTCTCAACCGATAACATCCATAAGCGTTTGTTTGGGGTTAGATTGCGTAAATACATAAATGTGCCCTTACTAGTTGGCTGTGTCGGGCGGTGGCGGGTTTTAACAACAAATTTATATATGAACGCGATCTAACCCGAAAAACCTCTATTATGTCTTCTTGGTTCTTTCGGTAAAGTCACGTAGAATGGAAATAATAAAATAATAAAAATAAAACATAATAAAATAATTCTCCTCCCTCCAAACTTAAATAGATGCTCCAAGCCTAGGACGTGTCATTCAGACTCTGTCTTATCGACAGACCTGTTCTTCACCTGAGGACGGCTGCTTGCGTTGTGGCCGAAACGTCGTGAGAATTATTAAATGTTTTATTTTTATTATTTTATTATTTCCATTCTACGTGACTTTACCGAAAGAACCAAGAAGATGAATCCCTGCAGTCACGAAAGCTTTAAATCGAAATTTAACCTCTATTATGGTTATTTTGGTTGTTATTTGTAAAGCAAACATTGACAGCGTTCAAGCGCAGACCAGAAGAGGCTGGTTCAGGGTCAATGGCAGTACAAAGACAAACTCCTGTATAGCCTTGAACGGACTGGTGGGGCAAGTGCTGTTAGCGAGCAGCACCTATGAAGGCCGGTACGGCACACGAGGGGGTGGGTGACCAGCACCACGCCCGGCCGCCTTTGTCTCCCCAGTGTCGGCAACGTTTACACATCGCACCAGGTCCTTATTTGAGGCTGAGTCGACCTAGGGGAGGCCCAGGACCGGTTCAGATATATAATCATCACTGGTGTTGGCCGTGAGCGGTGAATCGAACCCGGGTCGCCGGGCTAGTAGCACAGCGCGCTAACCACTACACTACCAGCTCGGGACAAAGATCCCCCGTATAGCCTTAACAGACTGTAGGGGCAAGTGCTGTTAGCGAGCACCTATAACGGCCGGCACGGCACACGAGGGGGTGGGTGGCCAATACCACGCCTTTGTCTCCCAAGTGGCGATGTTTACACATCGCACCAGGTACTCATTTGAGGCTAAGTCGACCTAGGGGAGGCCCAGGACCGGTTCAGATAATCGTCACTGGGTGTTGACCGTGAGCCAGGTTCATAGCGCAGCGTAGCGCTAACCGCTACACCACAGCTCCCGACAGCTTGGGACGGACACACATACACACACACACACACGCGCGACCTCCACCTGACCAGCACCTAACGTCCACCACCAACATCTTCACCACTACCAACAACCGCGGACCGGCACCACCTCGAGCATTACGCGAACGCCATCACGGGCTGCTGCGGCGCCCCGGGTGCCAGCCTCGCCGACCGCACCGGGCTCGGTGCGACGCGGAGAGGGGGGACTGACCCGGAAGGGCTGGTCCAGCGTGAAAGGGAAGTAAGGCAGCGTAGACTCCTCCTTGCCCCAGGAGCCGGACAGCATGGTGTTCCTGAGGATGGCGCGCGGGCCGAACAGCGCCGCCATGTTGAACGCCACGTCGGCCGTGGTCCAGTCGCCGCACGTCAGGCTCACCGTGAAGCTGCTCACTCGCACAAACACAAACACCCCGCCCAGGGTGGCATCAGCAGACCGCTGGGCGAGCGCCGTTGGCAGGGGCCGATAAAGGTCGCGACGGATTCATGAGGGAGGGCGTGGGTGGTCCAGCACCGCGCCCGGCCGCCTTTGTCTCTCCGGTTGGCGATGTTTACACGTCGCACTAGGCGCTCATTTGAGGCCGAGTCGACCTAGGGGACGCCCATGTCCGGTTCAGATAATCGTCACCACGAGCGGGAATGGAACTCGGGTCTCAGGGTTCGTAGCGCAGCGCGCTAACCGCTACACTACCGCGCCCCACATACGCACGCAACAACATCAATTAATCATAACTCATCATCACCAACGCCATCGTCGATCTCTTCTCCCTCAAAACTCCAACAATAATAACATTGCTCAATTCCGTGACACGTTATTCACTCTCATCCATTACAACTCTCACCCTGCTCTTTCGTTGTTGGCGTTTCGGCAAAGCGTGACTTAAAAAAAACCCAAAATCGAACAGAAAAAAAACCAAACTACGCAACCCATCCCGCTCGCCCGCCCGGCACCTGTCTGGATTCTTGTCCACGATGCCCATGATGGTGATCTTCATGCCCACGCGCAGGCCGTTCTTTATGTTGCCGGAGAACGGCACGGCCTGCGAGCGGAGACACGCGCGGGGTTACGTCACACGGGGCGCCGACGGGGTCACGGCGCCCGGCCAACAAAGGAAAAGATCCCCCTCCCCCCCTCCACCGTGTAGCCTTAACGGACTGTTGTGGTGAGTGCTGTGAGCGAGTAGAGCCTATGAAGGCCCGCCCGGCCGCCTTTGTCTCTCCGGTGGCGATTGACTCTGACCGGGCAAGAGGCACAGTATAGAAGCTCACGGAGAGAGAACAGATCCGAGCAGCTGACGAAGGAAGAAGAGTCGGAGCGACATTGTCCACCACGACATGGGAGCTTCTGAACATTGGCCGCTCGCTGGCGCGATGATCTGATTAGCGGCACGGGAGAGTGCGCGCAGTCTCCCCGCCGTGTCAACGTGCGGTCGCAGAGTCTGCGGCGCGGTTAATGGAACGCAGGCAGAGGCTCAATTAAAGTGAGAGCACAACGCTCGCCCGCCCGCCCGCTTGCCCGCTCGCCTGACAGCACTAATGAGCCAATGGCCGGGCACAGCTGGGCCAAATTCGCCAAATTCACTTTCCATCTCCCAGAATTCCATGCCTAGAAGCGGGGCTCGGCAAAAACCGCTGCAAATCGCCGTTAATTAGTGCCAGGCAGGCGACGCTCCCGCCGGAGTGGCGGCCGAGGGAGGGAGGACGAAGCGGCGGCGTTCAACCAGCAGCGGATGGATCACGGCCGATGACGACGGCGATGGGAGCGATTAAATCGACTCGTGCTCAGTAGCCACGCAGGTCGACCCATCGCGGCAGGGTTCCTCGAGAGACAGCGACGGCTCGGGGGGGGGGGGGCGGGCGGCCTCCATCCAGCACACAGCCGCGTTAACATGACGCTTCCCCCCCTGAGCCAGACGCCGCGGGCCCCCCCCCACTCGCCCCCCCCCGGAGTTAATTACACACGCGGCCGAGCCCGACCGAGACAAGCAATTAGGGAGACCAAAACCTCGTTCCGATAACGACCCCTTTAAAAGGCCGGTGCACAACGGCTGCGGCTGTGTGGGCACATTACTAAATTGCACGGCTGTGTAAAAAAAAAAAACGCGTGTGTGTAAAAAGCGGGGAGCGGTGGCGTTGCGGTTAGCACGCTGCGCTACGAACCTGGCGACCTGGGTTCGATTCCCGCTCGCGGCCAACACCCAGTGACGATTATCTGAACCGTTCTTCCCCTTAGGCCGGCTACCCCTAGTCGACTAAGCCTCAAATGAGTACCTGTTGCCGCGTGACAAACATTACCACGAAGGAGAGAAAAGGCGGGCGGGCGTGGCGTTGGCCACCCACTCCCTCGTGTGCCGAAACCAGCTTTCATAGGTGCTCGCCAACAGCACTTGCCTAAAGTCTGTTGAGGCTACACGGGGAATCTTTGTCTTTGTTTTGTAAAAGCTAAAGGGGCGATCCTGAAAGTTATTTACTTTGCCTGACCACTCAACAGCTGGTGGAAGGGTCTCCCCACTGGAGGCGCAGCACTTGAGGGCATGTTGGCCTCCTCTTCCATGCTGACCAGACGTCTTCTTGGAAGAGGTGTGCGAGCACCCACACCTTACCCCCACTGCACACGGACCTGCCCATCGCAGACTCGCCGTGGTGCAGAGGTCTCAAACGGGTTTTGATTCCTTACCCGTACCCGGCCGCACCAGGGTCGCAAACGGGTACCCGATTGCGACCTCTGGGATGAAGCCATGTTGCAGGCGTGGGTGGGATGATTCTAGGAACTTGAATTGTGAGAAGAGACAAGACGTTGGGAAATGAATGACAAACGGTTACTCACCAGTGACTCACGGCCTACCCGTACCCGGCCACACCAGGGTCGCAAACGGGTACCCGGCCGGGTACGGGTAGCCGGTTATCGGGTAGGGTACGGGTATCGGGTACCTGATTGCGACCTCTGCCGTGGTGTCCTTATTTACGGGAGAGGGGCAACGTTATCAAGCGCGCACCGTCATTTCAACCGCCGGGCCGGGGGGGGGGGGCAATGAGAATGGAACGGGCGACCTCTGGGTGGCAAAGTCAAGCGTGCTGCTGACCGTTACGCCACCGCTGCGCGCGCGATGGAAAAAAAAAGTTCCGCTCGAGAAAGTAATTTCTCAATCGGATGAAACCAGACGATGCAGCGGCGGCGGCGGTCTGAACCGAGCGCCTATCATCGCAATGACAAAACGTCCCGCCCTCCCCTCTCGCAAACATTGACGCAAGAGGTGAACAGGCTATATATGTATTATATAAATCGCCCTTAGTGAAGGGCATGTGTGTGTGCGCGTGTGACAATGCTGCGTTACAAGCGTGCGGTTTAGGAAAGGCCGCTAATTTGATTTGTAAAGGATTTGGGTTTCGCCGCGGGAGAAGGGAGCGGGAATGCCGGGGGGTGGGCGCTCGGATGGCCCTGACGCTCGGGGGAGGGGGTGGGGGGTGGGTGATGGGGGGGGTGGGGGGGAGATCACCCACCTTCGACACGCGGGGTGGTCACGACACGGTCACACATTTACTGTGTTTTGCGAGGTGTAAAGTAAATAGCCCAAACAATAACTGGAACCAAAATGTGTTAGGATGCCTGCCAAACTCAAAGACAGTCTAGTTAAAACAAAACAAAAATTCCTAATGTTAAAGACATCGGTTTGTGGATTCCGAGTCTGCACGACGGAATGCTCTTCGGTGGCCGCTCCAATCATTTGCGGAACCTCATGCGCAGCGCCATCGCCGCACGGAGCGTACGAGCAGCGGG
Source organism: Lampetra fluviatilis (assembly GCF_964198595.1). Lineage (NCBI taxonomy): Eukaryota > Metazoa > Chordata > Hyperoartia > Petromyzontiformes > Petromyzontidae > Lampetra > Lampetra fluviatilis. The sequence goes on along the minus strand of NC_136326.1, from coordinate 7,464,627 downwards.
CCCCAAGCCTGGCTCGGCAGAAGCCTCCCGAGTCGCGGCTGGAAATCGTCGCTCGCCGCGTGCCACGCGCGCTCGATGGCACGGCTACGCACTCGCGGCGAAGAGATTCCCGACGGCGCCCGACGCGGAATCCATCCGCCAGCTAACGCCGAGCGCGACTCAACGAGCGCGCCGAGCACCAACTCCGTTGGCAAGTCACGTGAACGATTGATCGGCCCGGCGCACCCAGCTGCAGAGAGCGGGGATGGCGCATGGGGCTAATCGCATTGCGAGGAACATGATGTGACTTGAATGAACAATTGATTTTTTAAAGGACCGTTAAGAAAAAAAAAACAATTATCATATTTTTTACTGGAAAATGAGGTACCAATGGTGTAAATGCTTACCCCGAGCTCTCATACTCTGATGGTGCATTGTCTTTGAGTTGTGCGCTTTTTGGCGTCATATGGTCCAACCCATGTGAGACTAGGCTCTAAGGAAAGCTGTCTCGGGTGTGGACCAATCAACTTCAAGGACAGTGCATACATTATCAGAGTTATGTTTTTTGTTTGCATTATGACTGCAGGTATTGTGGTCTATGCAAACATGACTCCTCGTAAAAAAGGTGTCAGTTTTGTTGCCAGATAAAAGGGTAAAAAAATCAATTATCAGGACCGTTAAGGTTAACAAACAAACAAAACAACCCACCTCCGGCAACATTCTCAACTGCGTGACGACACACGTTTTCGTGGACAGCCCTCTGGCCAATTTGTCACCGGATTCGGGATGTGTGGGTCTTGGGAGTTATTTGACCAAAACGTTACCGCGCTAGAGCCAGTGCGGGCCGGCGAATGAATGAAGACGTGGCGGCATGGAAGTGTAGAGGAGTAAAATGGGGACGTGACGTCATACGCGCTGTGAGGTGCGATGACGTCATGTCACCTAGGGGTGCTAAAGGGGGGCCCAGGTTGAAGGGAGCTGGGGAGAGAGCCAGGGGTAGAGCTGAAGAAGCGTCTGTAGTTACGGAGTTAGGAGTTCAACAATCGAAAAAATGTCACGAGTACATCCCAACGCGCCACCGCGTACGGGCAGCCAGGAAGTAAACGGAGCTTGCAGGGTTAACAACGGTCAGAGCTTGGGCGGTAAAAAAGCCAAGTTAGAGAGGTGAGTTTTCAAGAAATATCTCTAACGACGAATGTTGCTGCATTGCCATTGCCTACTCACCACGTAGGCCCGCAAGCCACCTACGGCAAGCCGCTATGGGCATGGCGGTTACCTATCCGGGCACAATCAAGGTTTACTCAGATTGTAAATGCGGTGGGGGGTTCACTCGCCAACACACCGGTGGTGCTGTACTAGCAACAAACTGGCACGTTCCGTTTACGTGACAAACCTCACTAATTGGCTGTGTCGGGTGGTGACAGGTTTAACGACACATTTATATTTCTCTTCTTCTTGGTTCTTTCGGTAAAGTCACGTAGAAGCGAAATAATAAAATAATAAAAATAAAACATAATAAAAGTCACGTAGAAGGGAAATAATAAAATAATAAAAATAAAACATAATAAAATAATTCTCACGACGTTTTGGCCACAACGCAAGCAGCCGTCCTCAGGTGAAGAACAGGTCTGTCGGAAAGACAGCGTCTGAATGAAACACCACCAGGCTTGGAGCGTATATTTAACATTTATATTTACGCGATCTAACCCAAATAAAACCTACATAGCGGTGAAACGTATATTCGACCCACGCTCGGGCGGGCGCGTGACACGTGTCGCTGTGTGTGTGTCAGAGGTCGCAACCGGGTACCCGATACCCGTACCCTACCCGATACCCGGCTACCCGTACCCGGCCGGGTACGGGTACCCGTTTGCGACCCTGGTGCGGCCGGGTACTGGTACGGGTAAGGAATCAAAACCCGTTTGCGACCTCTGGTGTGTGTGCGTGCGCATGCGGACATGTGTTTTGCGTCAAGTGGCAGACTGCACCCACCAGAATGCTTGCACTGTGCTCCTTATTGTCGTGGTTTTCAGACTGCAGAGAGAGGGGAGGGGGGCACACGGGTGAAGAGAGAAAGTGGAAGGAAACGTCATTAGCCGACGCGCCACGCAAACACACGCACGGGGGGGGACCTCACACGAGAGGGCAATTCACTTGCGCGTTGCACAACAAAGGGGGCACGCTGCCGTGGTGTGTGACAAGGGCTCGGCACGCCGGCGGACTTGCAAGAGAGAGGTCGCCGGGCCGGTGCGATCTCCCGGCGCGGCAGTTGGAACGGTGCAGGTTTCCTAAGTCCCTCCGTCTCTGCGCAGCCGGAAGTATACATGGGTACACCGGCGGTTAGTCCATTGGCAGGTCAGACGTGATGGGGAAAAGGGGTGGGCACACCTACCTCTTACGAGACGTCTAGCCAGTGTGGAAGAGTAGGCCGAATACCATGTGGAGGGGGGCTCTCTAGACCTCCCTCGAGTGGTGGTTTGTCCGCCAGCAGTGGCGTGAGCGAGCTTTTGCAGGGCTGCCCCTTTAACTATGTTACTCGCAACGTGCTGACGGAGTTGGCAGTAGAAAGGGTTGACAAAGTTTGGTTTTTCATTGCCAAGTGGCAAATTGATCGGGGGGGGGGGGGCGGCAATGCGCTACGGACAACCCCAACAAAGATGGGCACGCAGGGGGGGGGAGAGAGGATCGGTGGGAACTACATCACAGCATGAGCGTCGGAGTTTGGTTGCGATTGGTGCAATCTAAACACGGCACCATCACACGCGGATATCTGCTTTACCCGGCTCAATGTCCCCGTGCGTTCACAACGTAGCGGAGTGATCAAAAGGATAAACGGCCTACGGAATCCCGAAATGCACGACGATTGGCAAGAATGGGTACAAACTGTGTGTTAACAGTTTAAAAAACAGGAATAAAACTTAATGACCCCATTTCGGAAGACCATGATGAGAGCATCATTTGGTGGACCTTGCGGTGAAGCGGTGGCTTTGTACGACGCCGTGGCGTGGGATTGTATACGGGCCAACAGTGTGGCTTGATAGAACTGCACACATGTTTTATTGGCACAATTTTAAACAAACCTGTCAACCCCCCTTATCAGCGCCTACCTTATTAAAGACCAATTTAGACCTTATTGGTCACCCCGTGCCCCTTCTAAATCTCAACGTTCATCCTACAGTCCCGTCACAAAGGCGAAACACAAACAAATAAACAACATTTATGTTACTAAACAAAAACAGTTTTATGCATTAATTTTGATCATGGGTGTCATGCTGTGATCTTGCATGCTGCTGCTGCTTGCTTGATATAAAAGCTGTCCCACGACTTTTTTTATTCGGCCATATGATGTTTTGTTACTACCCGCATTGAAACGGCTGTACGCCGTATGGACCTGAAAACTCAATTTCCCTGGTACAAGACTTCAGCGTAAACCATGTGGGCTGACGGGTATGAAGGCTAAATGGTCAGTTTGTGGTGTCCGCTGCTGACAATTATTAATTCCCACGTACATTTGGATAATTGCGATTTCACTGGTGCACTATTTTATTTTCCCACATTTAGAATTAAAAAATTAACCCGTAAAAACAAAGTTTTTCACTATAAATCCTTTATATGCGTGGCATCGGTTTTATTTTATTATTGATTTCTGTTTTTCTTGAGTAAGAGTTTCATTTTTATCACATTGGTATTTTAAATTAAATATGAAAAAAACAATTTTCCTAAAAAGTGGAAAATTTTGGAAAAAAATTTTCACGAAAATAAATTGTCACGCACAACGAGTCTGTGTGCAAAATGTCAGCTCGATTGGATCACGGGAAGTGGGTTAAAAAAACGACCGAAAGATTTGCACGGTCGTAAGCGCGCAAGCGCGCAAGCAAGTGAACTTAATATAAAGGATTTAAAAAGACCAACGTCTATGTTCAGCCACGTGACGCGTCACGTTTTTTTCTTGTTTTTAAAGTGGATATTTAATCCCAGCCGGCAGTGGCGTAAGATTCTCCGAAATATATAAAAGCCCGCGCTGTGATCTAATCGTCCGGAACGACCCGGGCTAAAATTCAAGAGAGGATTAGAGTACATTTTGAGCAGCCATGAGATTCATTACAACCCAGGAAGAACCAAAGCAACACATTTCACACACGTGACATACACGGGCTTTTCGATTGTCTTTCGTACAAAAAACATTTTCAATTGACAATATTTGGATAATTTTTAAAGGCGCCCCCTGGCGAGATTTTTTTTCACAAATCTATGTTTTATATAACGAGCTTAATTCGTAACAGATGAGCGGTCCAATGTACGGATGGCTCTTTATAGTTAATCCACTGCTGGATGAATGGCTCGACAAGCCGTGCCACCGCACGGAACAGAATGTGGGGTTAGCGAGCTCTCTGGCCGGGCAATTGAATCCTAGTAGAGACGGGGGGGGGGGGGGGTGTGTACGATGCAGTGCGCTAACCACTGCGCCACTGCTCCACCTCGGGTACGCACTGGAGGCGAGCGAACACAACAGTGGGAACGCGAGAGCGCGTGCGACCATTGGAACAAAAACGCAATCAACGACGCCGTCTTCTGATTTGTACCGGAGGATTGCGGACAAAAGGAAAAGCTGGCCGCGGAAAAACAGCTGCGATGGTTGTGTAACAGAATTGCGACTCGCTCCCCCCCCTCTCTAGGAATGGAATGGTGAGCGAGGTGAGCGTGGTGAGCGTGGTGAGCGTGGTGAGTGAGGTGAGCGAGGTGAGTGAGGTGAGCGAGGTGAGCGAGGTGAGCGTGGTGAGCGTGGTGAGTGAGGTGAGCGAGGTGAGCGAGGTGAGCGTGGTGAGCGAGGTGAGCGAGGTGAGTGAGGTGAGCGAGGTGAGCGTGGTGAGCGAGGTGAGCGTGGTGAGCGAGGTGAGCGAGGTGAGCGAGGTGAGCGAGGTGAGCGTGGTGAGCGTGGTGAGTGAGGTGAGCGAGGTGAGCGAGGTGAGTGAGGTGAGTGAGGTGAGCGTGGTGAGTGAGGTGAGCGAGGTGAGTGAGGTGAGCGTGGTGAGCGAGGTGAGCGAGGTGAGTGAGGTGAGCGTGGTGAGCGAGGTGAGTGAGGTGAGCGTGGTGAGCGAGGTGAGTGAGGTGAGTGAGGTGAGCGAGGTGAGTGAGGTGAGCGAGGTGAGTGAGGTGAGCGAGGTGAGCGTGGTGAGCGAGGTGAGCGAGGTGAGCGAGGTGAGCGAGGTGAGCGTGGTGAGCGAGGTGAGCGAGGTGAGCGAGGTGAGTGAGGTGAGCGTGGTGAGCGTGGTGAGCGAGGTGAGCGAGGTGAGTGAGGTGAGCGTGGTGAGCGAGGTGAGTGAGGTGAGTGAGGTGAGCGTGGTGAGCGAGGTGAGTGAGGTGAGCGTGGTGAGCGAGGTGAGTGAGGTGAGTGAGGTGAGCGTGGTGAGCGAGGTGAGTGAGGTGAGTGAGGTGAGCGAGGTGAGCGAGGTGAGTGAGGTGAGCGAGGTGAGCGAGGTGAGCGAGGTGAGCGAGGTGAGCGAGGTGAGCGTGGTGAGTGAGGTGAGCGAGGCGAGCGAGGTGAGTGAGGTGAGCGAGGTGAGTGAGGTGAGCGTGGTGAGCGAGGTGAGTGAGGTGAGCGTGGTGAGCGTGGTGAGCGAGGTGAGTGAGGTGAGCGTGGTGAGTGAGGTGAGCGTGGTGAGTGAGGTGAGCGTGGTGAGCGAGGTGAGTGAGGTGAGCGAGGTGAGTGAGGTGAGCGTGGTGAGCGAGGTGAGTGAGGTGAGCGTGGTGAGTGAGGTGAGCGTGGTGAGTGAGGTGAGTGAGGTGAGCGAGGTGAGTGAGGTGAGCGTGGTGAGCGTGGTGAGTGAGGTGAGTGAGGCGAGCGTGGTGAGTGAGGTGAGCGTGGTGAGTGAGGTGAGCGTGGTGAGCGAGGTGAGTGAGGTGAGCGAGGTGAGTGAGGTGAGCGTGGTGAGCGAGGTGAGTGAGGTGAGCGAGGTGAGCGTGGTGAGCGAGGTGAGTGAGGTGAGTGAGGTGAGTGAGGTGAGTGAGGTGAGCGAGGTGAGCGAGGTGAGTGAGGTGAGCGTGGTGAGTGAGGTGAGCGAGGTGAGCGAGGTGAGTGAGGTGAGTGAGGTGAGCGAGGTGAGTGAGGTGAGCGAGGTGAGCGAGGTGAGTGAGGTGAGTGAGGTGAGCGTGGTGAGCGAGGTGAGTGAGGTGAGCGAGGTGAGTGAGGTGAGCGTGGTGAGCGAGGTGAGCGAGGTGAGTGAGGTGAGCGAGGTGAGTGAGGTGAGTGAGGTGAGCGAGGTGAGTGAGGTGAGCGTGGTGAGTGAGGTGAGCGAGGTGAGTGAGGTGAGTGAGGTGAGCGAGGTGAGCGAGGTGAGCGTGGTGAGCGAGGTGAGCGTGGTGAGCGAGGTGAGCGTGGTGAGCGAGGTGAGCGTGGTGAGCGAGGTGAGCGAGGTGAGCGTGGTGAGCGTGGTGAGCGAGGTGAGCGTGGTGAGCGTGGTGAGCGAGGTGAGCGTGGTGAGCGAGGTGAGCGTGGTGAGCGTGGTGAGCGAGGTGAGCGTGGTGAGCGTGGTGAGCGAGGTGAGCAAGGTGAGCGTGGTGAGCGTGGTGAGCGAGGTGAGCGTGGTGAGCGTGGTGAGCGAGGTGAGCGTGGTGAGCGAGGTGAGCGAGGTGAGCGAGGTGAGCGAGGTGAGCGTGGTGAGCGAGGTGAGCGAGGTGAGCGTGGTGAGCGAGGTGAGTGAGGTGAGTGAGGTGAGCGAGGTGAGCGAGGTGAGCGAGGTGAGCGTGGTGAGCGAGGTGAGCGTGGTGAGCGAGGTGAGCGAGGTGAGCGTGGTGAGCGTGGTGAGCGAGGTGAGCAAGGTGAGCGTGGTGAGCGTGGTGAGCGAGGTGAGCGTGGTGAGCGTGGTGAGCGAGGTGAGCGTGGTGAGCGAGGTGAGCGAGGTGAGCGAGGTGAGCGAGGTGAGCGTGGTGAGCGAGGTGAGTGAGGTGAGCGAGGTGAGCGAGGTGAGCGAGGTGAGCGTGGTGAGCGAGGTGAGTGAGGTGAGCGTGGTGAGCGTGGTGAGCGAGGTGAGCGTGGTGAGCGAGGTGAGCGAGGTGAGCGAGGTGAGCGAGGTGAGCGTGGTGAGCGAGGTGAGCGAGGTGAGTGAGGTGAGCGAGGTGAGCGTGGTGAGCGTGGTGAGCGAGGTGAGCGAGGTGAGTGAGGTGAGCGAGGTGAGCGTGGTGAGCGTGGTGAGCGTGGTGAGCGTGGTGAGTGAGGTGAGCGAGGTGAGTGAGGTGAGCGTGGTGAGCGAGGTGAGCGAGGTGAGCGTGGTGAGCGAGGTGAGTGAGGTGAGCGAGGTGAGCGTGGTGAGCGTGGTGAGCGAGGTGAGCGAGGTGAGCGTGGTGAGCGAGGTGAGGGATGGTGAGCGAGGTGAGTGAGGTGAGCGAGGTGAGCGAGGTGAGCGTGGTGAGCGAGGTGAGCGAGGTGAGCGAGGTGAGGGATGGTGAGCGAGGTGAGCGAGGTGAGCGTGGTGAGCGAGGTGAGCGAGGTGAGCGTGGTGAGCGAGGTGAGCGTGGTGAGCGAGGTGAGCGAGGTGAGCGTGGTGAGCGTGGTGAGCGAGGTGAGCAAGGTGAGCGTGGTGAGCGTGGTGAGCGAGGTGAGCGTGGTGAGCGTGGTGAGCGAGGTGAGCGTGGTGAGCGAGGTGAGCGAGGTGAGCGAGGTGAGCGAGGTGAGCGTGGTGAGCGAGGTGAGTGAGGTGAGCGAGGTGAGCGTGGTGAGCGAGGTGAGGGATGGTGAGCGAGGTGAGCGTGGTGAGCGTGGTGAGCGAGGTGAGCGAGGTGAGCGTGGTGAGCGAGGTGAGGGATGGTGAGCGAGGTGAGCGAGGTGAGGGATGGTGAGCGTGGTGAGCGAGGTGAGCGAGGTGAGCGAGGTGAGGGATGGTGAGCGAGGTGAGCGAGGTGAGGGATGGTGAGCGTGGTGAGCGAGGTGAGCGAGGTGAGGGATGGTGAGCGTGGTGAGCGAGGTGAGCGTGGTGAGCGAGGTGAGGGATGGTGAGCGTGGTGAGCGAGGTGAGCGAGGTGAGGGATGGTGAGCGAGGTGAGCGTGGTGAGCTAGGTGAGCGAGGTGAGTGCAGAGGATCTCGTGATTGTTGAGGCTGAATCAGCAAAGAGAAGCACGGAGCACTGAATGGGTGTCATGATAAGGGGACTCACAATAAAGACAAAGATGCCTCGTATAGCTCTCAGCAGACTGTTGGGGGCAAGTGCTGTTAGCGAGTAGCACCTATGAAGGCCGGCACGGTACACGAGGGGGTGGGTGGCCAATACCACTCCCGGCCGCCTTTGTCTCCCCAGTGGCAATGTTTACACATCGCGCCAGGTACTCATTTGAGGCCGAGTAGACCTCGGGGAGGGCCCCCAAAGCACACATTCATACACACACACACTTACACACCTACCCATACTCACACACACTTACACACCTACCCATACACACACACGCTTACACACCTACCCATACACACACACGCTTACACACCTGCCCATACACACACACGCTTACACACCTACCCATACACACACACGCTTACACACCTACCCATACACACACACGCTTACACACCTACCCATACACACACACGCTTACACACCTACCCATACACACACACACGCTTACACACCTACCCATACACACATAACAAAAACACCACGCATAACAAAAACAAACATCACCACCCGTGTAGTATTACCGGCTGCTATGAAAAAAGGGTTCCATCGGAGAACACCTTTCAGAGGCTACGCGGCACACACACCCAGAGACACGTACAGAGCCTTCACAGCCTGTTGGGACAAATTCCGTGGCACGCGCATACACACACGGACTCGCGCACAATAACACAAAGGTCCCCCGTATAGCCTGAACAGACTGTTGGGACAAGTGCTGTTAGCGAGAAGCACCTATGAAGGCCGCCGGCACGGCGCACGAGGGGGTGGGTGGCCAGCACCACGCCCGGCCGCCTTTGTCTCCCCAGTGGCGATGTTTACACACCGCACCAGGTACCCATTTGAGGCCGAGTCGACCTAGAGGAGGCCGAGTCGACCTAGAGGAGGCCCAGGACTGGCTCAATTAATCGTCACCGGTGTTGGCCGTGAGCGGGAATCGAACCCGCGTCGCCAGTTTCGTAGCGCAGCGTAGCGCTAACCACGACACTACCGCCACCCACAACAGCAACACAAACACACGCACAACAACGTATTCCTGGAAAGGTGGTTGTCAGCGAGCACCTATTAAGGCCGGACGCGGCGCACGAGGTGGTGGTGATGTGGCCGAGCAGCACGCTCATTGGCCTCGGGACCGTTTCAGATTCGCAGTGGCTGGGAATGGAACTCAGGTGGCCGGGTTCGTATCGCGATGCATGCACTAACCACTGCCCCACCGCTCCCTCGCACACACTCGAACGCACGCCGAGAAGACGACATGCGGAGGGCGCACGCACCGCTGCCATATCCCAGCGCGCGCACAGCGAGAGACGCCTCCATCCATCATTCAACACCGACCCACGTTCGGCCTACACATCTACCGGGCCTAGTAGCGCCCTTCTCGGTAGGGCTGCTAGGCAAGGGAGGTAACCCCGAGGCGGGCCGGTCGCATGCGAGGAGCGCAGCGTGTGGCGCCCAGAAATCTCGGGGGAACGCGGCCCGAGCCGCGGCGGAGAGGGGGCCGCGAGAGACGCGCCCCGCCGGGTAGAGCTTCTCCCCAACTCACGTTGTTGGCCATCGCGAACGAGCGAAGCGCCGCTCCGGATCCCGCACAGATCGGCAACGCGAAAAAAAAATGGGTCGTCAGCGCGCGCGTGACGTCAGCGCGTTCGTACGCGCTGACGTCACCACGCAGCCGCCGTCAAGCAATGGCAGAGCGCCCGTGCTCGGCGTAGGTGGTGGGGGGCACGGGGCTGAACGGCGTGCGTCGTGGTGACGTCATGACGCACAGCCGCAACGCGCCGTGGGAGGGGGTTGTGGTTGCGGTGTGTGTATGTGTGTACGTGCCTGTGTGTGTGTCAGTGTGTGTGTGTATATAGTAAGGAGCGGTAGTTTAGGGGTTAGAGCGCTGCGCAACGAACCTGGCCACCCTGGTTCGATTCCCGGCTAACTGCCAACATCGGTAACGATTATCTGAACCGGTCCTGGGCCTCTCCTAGGTTGACTCAGCCTCAAATGAGATACCTGGTGCGGTGTGTAAACATCGTCACTGGGGAGACAAAGGCGGCCGGGCGTGGTGTTGGCCACCCACTTTCTCGCGTGCCGTGCCGGCCTTCATAGGTGCTCGCTAACAGCCCTTGCCCCAACAGTATGCTAAGGCTATACGGGGGATCTTTGTCTTTGTGTGTGTATGTATATGTCCCTGGGTATTTTGTGCCACTGAACACTTCAACCCTCTCAGCTCCCCCATTGGTGATGAAGTGGTTGTAGAGAGAGTGGAGAGTTTCCCCATACCTGGGCAGTCTGTTGATGACCTGCTCCGGTTTGACAGCAGAGGTCTCGCTCAAAATCAGTCGAGCGGCATTACCTTTTCATCGGCTGCGTAACGCTGTGTGGAAGCTACCTGGTCTGTCGCTCCGCACGAAGCTTCGGGTCTTCTCGGCCACGGTCATGTCCTTCTTTCTCTATGCTTGCGAAACGCGGAACCCCCTAATGGAGCACCTTCGCCGGTTAGAAACATTCAGGCCGGCATTCCTACGATCCATCCTGGGTTTAACCTGCAGGCTGGATTGTGTGAGGAGCTCACAAATCCTTGAAAGATCTGGACACATTCCCATCGGTGAGCTCCTCCGGCAGGCAAGGCTGCGTTGGCTGGGTCATGTAGCCCGCATGCCCAGCCACCGCATGCCCACGCAGCTTCTGTTTGGCCGCACAGAGGGGGCTAAACGGGCGCAGCACGGGCTAGAGAAGAGATGGAACTGATGTGGTACAGGAGGACGTGGAGCACACGACTGGTACCAGCGGTGTCAAGATCGGCATCTATGAAGGAGGCTCGTGAAGGACGCTGCTACTGGGCAGTTCGAGGCAGTCGCCCTCCAGCAATGGAGGGGCAGAGGAGCGACGCTCACAACAACGAGCGGAGGGCCGGCCGGCTAAGATGCAGCAAGTTGGCACAGTAGAAGGTACAGGTGGTGCATCTGCAGGTCATCTCAGTCAGCCGACCCATGGTTCCTGCTGGGTCTGCCCCGAGACCTTCTACTAGTAGCGAGCCTTCGACAATTCGCGTGCCCTCAACGTGCACTTAGCCTGGCACAGGCGCCGTGGTGGCGTCACCGTCACTGAGTGGCGAATGGCGCGTATCGATATTGGTAGCGGTGAGCGCCATGCTGCGCTACGAACCCGGCGTCCCGAGTTCGATTCCTGCTCAAGGCCAACATGGGTGACGAATATCCGAACCGGTCCTGGGGTCTCCCCTAGGTCGACTCGGCCTCAAATGAGTACCTGGTGCGGTGTGTGGTAAACATCCCCACTGGGGAGACAAAGGCGGCCGGGCGTGGTGTTGGTCACCCACCACCTCGTGCGCCGTGCCGGGCTTCGTAGGTGCTCGCTAACAGCACTTGCCCCTACAGTCTGTTAAAGGCTACACACGGATCTTTGTAACTGTTTCGTGTGTTTTTTCATACCGGGGTTGTTAAACGATAACCGCTAAACCGGTAACCGTTTTCGGAATCGATAACCAGTTGCAAAGGCCAGGAGACGATAATCGACTTCCAAATGCGCGCGCGTGTGTGTGTGGCGTGTGTGTTGCTGTCCACCCACGCCCTCGTGTGCCGTGCCGACATTCATAGGTGCTACTCGCTAACAGCACTTGCCCCAACAGTCCGCTAAGGCTATAAGGTTGATCTTTGTCTTGTGTACCTCAGGATGCATTCCTATACCGACTCTGGCTATCACACTCGTTTTTTTGCGTTACCGGTTACCGGTTTCTCCCGCACATATATCGGCATAAACATGATCATTGTACTTTGGTTTTGATTTCATTACACTGAGAAGCGAAGTCAGAAGAAGCTGCTGCCACTGCCAAAGTAGTGTAATAATGCGTGGTGGCTAGGAGATGTTAACTACCTCGCCTGGTATACAGGAGGTTGTGGGTTTGAACCTGACCCTGACGCCTACTGTATATTTGAAGTTTGCATGGTGGCGAGATGTTAACTACCTCGCCTGGTCTACAGGAGGTGGTGGGTTTTATCTCCACCCTGACGCCTGCTGTATATTTGGAGTTTGCGTGTCTCTCATCATCATCATGATTCATATGATATGTTAACTCCCTCGCCTGGTATGCAGGAGGTCGTGGATTTGATCCCGACCCTGACGCCTGCTGTATATTTGCAGTTAGCGTGTCTCTTCCAGTGGCCGTGTGGATTTTTCACAAGGTCCTCCGGTTTTCCCCTCCACATTTAGAATCAACGTCACGAGTTTTGAGTATTTGACCACTGCCAACCATTTCCACACGATGACGATAAGTCACTTCGTTGAAGCAATCATCTGTGATGGCGACGTCGCTTCTGAAAAATATCCACATCCTCACCTGGTAAAATAAAATAAAAACATGACTGAAAATCTTAAAATAATATAACGACGGCCACGCAAACTGGCCGAGAGTAACAGCGGAGTGGCGGCGGAGGAGTGGAACGGCATCCGGGAGGACGCCCACAGGGGAGATTTGGGGGTGGGCGATGAGATCGGCCCGTGTGGAGGTGTCGTCATCCAGCAGTGGATTGATCGTGGCGGACGACGACGATGTCGTGGTGGTGGTGGCAGTCTCCAAAGTCCGCACGCGACGTTGTCTCTGCGCGTCCTGTAAATTAATGTTCTTATTATTACGACCACTAATGGTGAAACACATTCCTGCGGAGGGAGCTGGTAGGAATGTTGAGTTGTTCGGTCAATGGCCAGGGTCAACGGCGGCGTGGTGTATTCCGCAAATATGGCCGACTGTGAGGGCGGGCACAAGTCGGCGTGAGTAGGTTAAACGTTGAGTTTTATGAGGGCACCACGGGGTGACCAGCCCCTCCCCACCCAGCCCCACCCTTCCCACCCCCCACCCTCCCCACCCAGCCCCTCCCCACCCAGCCCCTCCCCACCCAGCCCCTCCCCACCCTCCCCTTTCCACCCAGCCCCACCCTCCCCACCCAGCCCCTCCCCACCCTCTCCTCCCCACCCAGCCGCTCTCGCCTCACCCAGCCCCTCCCTGCACGACGGACGGACGGACACAATAATCCCCTGTGGGCTGATGTAACCAGGAGATTCCAACCAGTAACAGTCACATGCATTTATTGACAATTCAGAAATAATAACGACGCGAGCATCGAGTTCGAGTTAATCTTTGAATGGGGAAAGGAAAAAAACCAACACCAACTAAAATCTCGCCGTGCCAGTGAAGCGATTTGAGCGGTGAGAATTTGACCCAAATCCCGGGCGAGGAGTCACGTGAGGCAAGACCCGCAGCGGGCAGAGACACCTCACTCAGACAGACACCTCACTCAGACAGACACCTCACTCAGACAGACACCTCACTCAGACAGACACCTCACTCAGACAGACACCTCACTCAGTCATCTCACTTAGACAGACATCTCACTCAGTCATCTCACTCAGACATCTCACTCAGACAGACACCTCACTCAGTCATCTCACTTAGACATCTCACTCAGACAGACACCTCACTCAGTCATCTCATTTAGACATCTCACTCAGTCATCTCACTTAGACATCTCACTCAGACAGACACCTCACTCAGTCATCTCACTCAGACATCTCATCAGTCATCTCACTCAGACATCTCACTTAGTCATCTCACTCAGACATCTCGCTTAGACATCTCACTCAGTCAGACATCTCACTCAGTCATCTCACTCAGACATCTCGCTCGGACATCTCACTTAGACATCTCACTCAGACATCTCACTCAGCTCACTTCGTCATCTCACTCAGGGAATGGTAGGAGGCTCGCTTTTAAGAAAGTGGCCTTGAAATAAACACTATTTGGTTGATTGATTTGAGTCGCCCGACCGTCTGCATAAGGTTGCCACCCCCTCCCAGAATTACCCGTACATTTGGGTCTACCGCAGTGCTTCTTAAGCTTTACTGCAGCCTTGCATCCCCTTGGTTCTCAGTCGTATTTTTTTAAAAAATAAATGCATAGTAGCTGTACTTACGTGCCCTGTGTTTAATTTGTATTTTCGATGATTTACCTTAAAAAATAAATCTGTCCATGTCTCGCTACCCCCAGAAAGGGCATCTCGCACCGCCAGGTGGTGAATAACAACAACCACTGCTCTCGCAGATTGGCAACCCGCACAGAATTGGCATCGATCTCCCGGTGACCACTGAGATTTAAATGGGATATTTGAAGAAAAGTAATTAGCATAATGAATGCATATAATTTATACCGAAGTCCATACGCATTTTTTTGTTTGAACATTAACGGCGTCAGCTGATATCGTGGCCGGGCTGAAACAGTACAATTAATGACATTAGGTGACTTTTTTTTTATTTACAAAATCTAAATAAAAACATATCCCGGAATATCTCGAGCGAGAGTTGCGAACGCCTAACCAGTTCTGCACACCAGACCTTGAGATACTCTCAAGGAATACATTTTTTTTTTTAATTGTTTTGTTGTTCTTGTTGTGAGAATTTGGGACGAGGAGTGGGAATTCGGGTCATGGGCGACGCCGCGCATTCCGTGCCGACTCTGCGGTTACACCACGGAACTCTCTCTGCTCGCTCGTTGACACTGCCGAGTCGGTCATTGCGTGTCGCGGATGAAGCAAAGGGGATGGGTTTGTGGTTAATGCCGCCCTCCTTCGCGCGTCTCTAAAGCGCTGAACACGCGATAGGAGAGCTTGCGTCGGCGTCTCATCTCAAACACTGGGGGGGGGGGGGGGGGTCCCGGACCTCGCCTAGGGGACTCCCCAGTGGCAGCTGTTTCTGTGCGCAACAATGCGTCTCAGGACTTTGCCTGCAAAGCGGGCACTCATCTGCCACTATGGGGCGATCATTGCTGTGTGATCTCGCCTAGGGGGACTCCCTAGTGGCAGCTGTCCCTGTGTGGCACAATGCTTGTCAGCACCTGGCCTGCAAAGCAGGCGTTAATCTGATAGTAAGGAGCGATTAATTAAAACTAAACTCTGTTGATATGCAAATTCCTTTGTCAAGGCGCCCTTGCTCCTCTAACTCAGCTTAAATATACGCTGCCAAGCTTGGCGGTGTTCATTCAGACGCTGTCTTTCCGACAGACCTGTTCTTCACCTGAGGACGGCTGCTTGCGTTGTGGCCGAAACGTCGTGAGAATTGTATTTTATTATGTTTTATTATGTCCCTTCTACGTGACTTTACCGAAAGAACCAAGAAGATAAAACTAAACTATTTATATTTTACCAGGTTAGGCCCACTGAGCTATGTAGCTCTTTTTCAGAAGCTACCTGGCCACGAATGACAGCTCAACGACTTCGCTTGTCACGTGGAAATCTACTGCAGCCAAACGCTCTAAACGCGTGATGTTGATTCCAAATGTGGAGGGGGACAACCCGGAGGACCCCGGTGAAAAACCAACGCGACCACGGGCCGAGAGAG
Source organism: Lampetra fluviatilis (assembly GCF_964198595.1). Taxonomy (NCBI): domain Eukaryota; kingdom Metazoa; phylum Chordata; class Hyperoartia; order Petromyzontiformes; family Petromyzontidae; genus Lampetra; species Lampetra fluviatilis. The sequence continues at coordinate 7,449,093 of NC_136326.1, read as the reverse complement.
AGAGACACGCAAACTCCAAATACACATCAAGCGTCAGGGTCGGGGATCGAAGCCACGGACTCCTGTATACCAGGCGAGGGATATGACATCTCCTCGCCACCGATGATTGCTGTGTGGCCTAGCCCTGTACGGGACAATGCGTCTCAGCGCCTGGCCTGCGAGCGGGCATGGGTCTGCCAGTAGGGGGGGGGGGCGATGATTTCTGCTGCACGTAATCCCAATTCCAGTGACCTTGCAACGTTTGTTTATAATTGTCACATTTGGACCGTGACACCGGCACGCGATGGCCCCCTCCTCTCCAATGACGTCACGGGGATCTTTAACGTCTGCAGTGATGCAGGCGGCGCGGAGTAGTTGCCCTGGTTATCACCGCGCCGCAGTGTTAACCAGGGCGGACTGCCAGGTTCACACAGCGAAGCTCTGCAATAAACCCACGGGGGCCATGCCACCGGCCTGAGACTTCCATTATTTTAAACTGAACCCTTTTGAGAGCCAGTGAGAGAATTTCCATCTGTACACTCCTCCCTCTCCTCGCTTCCCTTCTCCTCTCTCATGAAATATTAGCGCAGCAGGTATATTTTCATTCAGGTATTTTAGAAAAATATGTGAAATTCTTACCGCGGCCTTGATTTGTGATTACTCGCAATGGTCTTAGCAGTCACCACCGAGTCGAATTCCTTCCACCACAGTCGACAAAATCCAGGCACTCTGGGATATGGCATTCATCTTTTCCAAAAATCTCGGCCTTGAAAAGGAATGAACAAAACATGTATATAATATTTACATTATGAGACCTCCTTTACCAGTGGCAAAATATAGTAATAGGTTTTTACCCTTTCAAGTGGTACAAAAACTGACACCTTTATACAAGGAATCATGTTTGCAATAACCACAACACAAGCAGTCAAAATGCAAACAAAAAGAAACAACTCTGATGATGATAATGATATGCACTGTCCTTGAAGTTGATTGGTCCACACCCGAGACAGCTTTTCTTAGAGCCTAGTCTCCATTGGTGTTGGACCCCGAGCTCTCAATACTCTGATAGTGCGCTGTCTTTGAGTTGTACGCCTTTTGGCGTCATCTGGTCCAACACCAATGGAGACTAGGCTCTAAGAAACGCTGTCTCGGGTGTGGACCAATCAACTTCAAGGACAGTGCATATCATTATCATCATCAGTGCTGTTTCCTTTTGTTTGCATTTTGACTGCTTGTGTTGTGGTTATTGCAAACATGATGCCTTGTATAAAGGTGTCAGTTTTTGTACCAGTTGAAAGGGTAAAAACCTATTACTATGTATATAATAGGCGACGTTTTGGCCAATGGCGCTTCTTCAGAGCGTATTATTTGTGCTGTATGTTGAACTTTTATTGCCAGAAAGGTTAAACGCCTATTCTTACTTTGATACTGACACAAATGTCCCATTTTGTAGCTGCTCACCCCGAGCTATAAAGGCTCTGATAGTGGCATTGTACTTGTACTGGTCGCCTTTTGGCGTTCTGTGGTCTGACACTGCTGAGACTAGGCCCTAAAGAAGGCTGTCTCTGGTGTAGACCATTCAGTCTCAAAGACAATGCATATATTACCAAGAGCATGTTTGTTCCCCATAAGTGCCGTGTATGGTTAATGCAGACTTGATTCCTTGTAAAAGGTTTCTATTCGGTCCATAATACATTTTTTTTGGGGTTAGATCGCGTAAAAATAAACGTATCGTTAAACCCGTCACCAGCCGACACGGGCAATTCGTGAGGGTTCGTCACGTAAAAAGAGCATGCCAATCCTGATTTGAAGCTTTCGTGACTGCAGGAATCCATACTCTTTGGTTTTTTTGGTAAAGTCAAGTAGGTATAAAAAATAAAATAGATCACGACGTTTCGGGCGCAACACAAGCGTCCGTCATCAGGTGGGAAAGCATGGTCTGCTGCTGATGCAGACTGTTTTTTAAAGGTTTGAAATGGGTGTAGCCCAAGGGTCATAAAGAAGTGGCCGGGGCTAGTGATGTTAATGGGAAAAAATTGCATGTAACTGGGTACAGAAGTGGCTATGTTAATGTGAGAGATTAGCATGATGTTAAAGTGAGAAATTAGCATGTAACTGGGTACAGAAGTGGCTATGTTAATGTGAGAGATTAGCATGATGTTAAAGTGAGAAATTAGCATGTAACTGGGCACGGAAGTAGCTATGAGAATGTGAGAGCATGCCAATTTGTTACCAGTGCAGCACACCGGTTGTGTGTTGGAGAGCAAAGCCACAACATTTACAATCTGAGTACGACGTTTCGCCAGTAATTACAACCGGCATCATCAGGCGGCATCCAGATTTGTGGCGAAATCCTCCCGTTTCGTTCCTTAGAGGGACAGATGTGATGACGTCACTTGTGAGCCCTTCACGTGCGAAGGGGGGGGGGGGTTAACGAATGCGTATTAATTACAATGGGTATCCATTACCCCGGTTGGGTTATTCATATGGTAATCGACGCACATTAAGGATGCACATTGTTCTTGTTTCTCCTGCAGCTTGTGTACACTAAAATAGCAGTAGCTGTTGTCGTCTGCTCACAGGTTATCCCCATTGACGTATGGTGACCTGTATAGGTATGCATTTAAATAACGTATTGTTTGATTGTTCAATTGCAAGCTGCACTAAGTCTATAGCTATCCAAACGGTTACATTTATTTTCATTTCTCTCAATTTCCAGATTCTCTAATTAGTCTTGGCCTAGTAGCGAGTTTTACACAGAACTTCAACATTATCAAAATCGAGTGTCTTTATTCTTTGGTTCTTTCGGTAAAGTCACGTAGTTAGAAATAAAATAAATCACGATCGCTTGTGTTGCGATCAAAACGTCGTGATTTGTTTTATTGTATTTCTAACCACGCGACTTTACCGAAAGAACCAAAGAGTATGGATTCCTGCAGTCACGAAAGCTTCGAATCAAGATCGAGTGTCCTTGTTCGCGCGCGTGTTCTGCCACTGCCGACAGTTGTGTTTGGGAGTATTTCATATTCCTTTGGTGTTCTTTGCCTCGTGCTGAGCATTCGTCCTGTCTGCCCAACATAGCATTTGCCGCACGAGAGCAATTAATCCGGTACACACTTTCTGTTGATAGCTTTGGTCAAACATCTTCAGTACCAGATATTAGTTGTTGTGTTTTATGTACCGTGCCAAATCTGACTCGGATGTTTTGTTTTTCCGAAAAACCTGGCGAGTTCATCAGTTACTCACACAATTGCTCTTGATATGCAAATTCCTTTGTCAAGGCGCCCCTTCCCCCCTCCAACCCAGCTTAAATATACGCTGCCAAGCCTGGTGGTGCCCATTCAGACGCTGTCTTTCCGACAGACCTGTTCTTCACCTGAGGACGGCTGCTTGCGTTGTGGCCGAAACGTCGTGAGAATTATTTTATTATGTTTATTTTTATTATTTTATTATTTCCCTTCTACGTGACTTTACCGAAAGAACCAAGAAGATACTCCCACAATGTACAGTATTTTAATAGTCTGAATTACTTGGGTCAGTTTAAACGCTCATGTTATTTGATTTGGTTTTGGCATTTAGTGCCCTGTTGATTTGTGCATCATTGTAACCGCTCAATTGCAAGGCTTTTTTAACATGTTTAATATCACGTCTCAGACTACCACCATCTGAGGATATCTGTGCGTGGTGATGGTGTGACTCTACATTCAGAGAGGCGTCAGTGTGCGATTTCTGTCGGTAAACGCTGTTATTTTACCATTTCGACTGCGCCCGAGCAGAATATCCAGAAATGGTAAAGTTCTGCCAGCCTTTACTTCTGTAGTGGTGATTGTCACTCACTAGTTCCGCTTATCGTCAATAGAGTGCAGAGGCGTTACCTCGCCAGGGCGAATGCCCATGGGCCAGAAAGAGGCCAACGGTGGATCCCAGTAAACGGATCCTGGGACACATTCCCCGGGCCCACGGGTGGGGGGACCGGGGGAATGATGTCACCTGAGAGTGTTCCAGAAGGAGGGTGTGGCTAGGGCGGAGCAAGCCACGGACGAGTATATGAGCCAGAGATCAGGGAGCTCTGGCTCGGTTATCTGCACACTGAAGACTGAAGACCGGACTGGAGAATAGGACCCTGGGCCCCAAGCTCCATAGTCCTTCTAAGGGCCGGAGCTCAGTGAGGCCGGTGGTCAGGGGAGAATAGGTCCCTGACAAAAGAGGACCCTGGACCCAATCTCCGCAGTCCTTCTAAGGGCTCAGTGAGGCCAGTGGTCAGGACCCACGGACCACGAGGTCAGGGTCAGTTAGCCTCGCCTAGGTCCCAGCCGGAGGACGATAGGGAACGGGTTACCAGTGTTAGGTCCCGTATAGTTCGGAGGCCATAGCTCCCTCGGTATCGGGTGAAGGGACCGATATACCCTTCGTGATAGGGGCCCTGTAGTAAAGACACTAAACAACGTGTTGGCTCAAAAGTAGTTTATTCGTCTGTATTTACAACACTACACTTCCATGGTGAACTGGATGGACGTGTTTTGAAAGTTGGGATTATTTAGAAATTCGTTAAGTGGATCTTTTCCGTATGGCCAGACCACCAATGTGCCATACACGTCTCTAAACCAAGCAGAGGGTTTACGCGATCTAACCAAACCCCCCCCCTGTATTATGGATATTGGTGGCGAAAGCCTACGTGTTAAATGATCTAGTTGGTGTTGTAAACCTCTTAACACCTGTTTTATTTCCAGAAAGGGTAAACGCCTATTCTTATTTTTCATACTTTGATACGGCAAAAAGGTCCCATGATATAGCTGCTCAACCTGAGCTGTAAATGTTCTGATACGTGGCATTGCCTTGATACTGTACGCCTTATGGCATTCTGTAGTCTGACACTGGCGAGACTAGGCCATAAAGGCTGTCCTCTGGTGTAGGCCAATCAACATCAAAGACAATGGATCGAGGAATCGTTTTCCACGATTGGGGGTAACTTACGTTGTCTAAATAATCTGTGAATAAGTCCGATTAATGTTGTTCCAGAAATTGTCCCTACTCACTTTGATGTCAAACGGTTTAAAACCCACACAGGCACAGATTTGTTTTTTTTTGCACCCCAATGGGCAGTGGTGATTTCTTTAAGTGCGACATAATGGGGCTTCCCTCATCATCATCATCTGAGAGACCGATTCCTGGGTCTGCTTCTCCATTCCTGGGTCTGCTACATGCATCACCGGATGATCAAAGACCGCTGTAGAAGATCCGCAAGAAAAATTGTCGATGACAATAATAATGACGTTAACCACAAAAAATGAGTGCGGATCACTGCATTTTCAGTTTAACGCGTAGTAGGAGGCTTTCTCGACCAATACTATACGCAATAAATGTTTTGTGGGGGGTTAGATCGCCTAAGTATGTCATTGAACCCACCACCACTCGATTAAGCTAATTAGGTAAGGTTTGTCACGTAACAAAATGTGAATTAGTTACTTCAGCCCCACCGGTTGTGTTGGAGAGTAAAAGCCCACAACATTACATTTCGAGTACCGAAGTTTCGCTGGTGATCAGAACCACCAGCCTCATCACCCGCGGTACAGAGAATACAAAAAAAGACATGCAGGTTGGGAGCCCGATCCCAACCCTGACGCCTGCTGTATATTTGGGGTTTGCATAGTGGAGAGATGTTAACTACCTCGCCGGGTATGCAGGTCGTGGGTTTTATCTCCCACCCTGACGCCTGCTGTGTATTTGGAGTTTGCTTGTTTCTCTCTCATCATCATCATGATGTCTATGAGATGTTAACTCCCTCGCCTGGTATGCAGGAGATCGTGCGTTTGATCCCCACTCTGACGACTCCTGTTGTATATTTGGAGTTTACGTCTCTCTTCCCATGGCCGAGTGGATTTTTCACAAGGTCCTCCGGTTTTCCCCTCCACATGTAGAATCGATCCTGACCCTGGCGTGGTTACTACCAGGGCCGCATTCAGGTTCAGGTTCTTGTAGGCCCTAGGCACTTGTTTCGTAGGTTAAGTGATGACTTCAGTGATAGCGCCTTGTCTTCCCCCTTGCACTACCCTCTGTTTAGAATGAGATTGTGCGAAAACACAATTTGAAAGATGTCATTTGCTAATTTTTCAATAGAAAAAAATATCTAAATGTACATCTCCGGTTATTAATTTCTATCACCTTACTAAAAAAAGATTGACATGACTCTGCCTTCATATGAACTCTGTGCCAATCCTTGCTATACATAAATATATTTATTCAAGACGATATCTTGGTTAATTTTATTTTTAATCAAACAAAAAAAGACATGGTCAACATTTTTTCGTAGGCCCTTTAGTTTCCGTAGGCCCGAGGCACAGTGCCTACTGCGGCCTATTGGATAATACGGCTTTGGCTACTACTGCTTTGTGAGCGGACTATCACCGGTGGTTGTTGCCTCACCCGCCATAGGAATGTGGAATTCCCACCACTGCCTGAGGGCCGCGAAGACGGACGTGACCGCAGGCGTCGATAATGCCCTCCGCCGAAAAGGTGAACCGCCGAGAAACGAGAGGCCACTCGGGGGGAAAAGGGTCATCGCGTTACAACTCAAAACTTTAATAAAAACTAATTTCTCTAGAAACTGCTTCTTTTGCGTCGCGTTCGCGTTTGTTGTCTTTCCCGGCTGGCTACGGCACGGTGCGAATGAAGTTCAACGCGCGGTAACGTACAATCGGAAACGTACGGGTACACATTACAATCGTCACTCGAAGCTGCCACCTGTGTGCGCGTTGTTTGTCGAGTTTCAATAACGTCTCGCCGGGGTGGCACGCTCACACGACCAACCCGGGGGGGGGGGGGGGGTCGCTGGAACCTGGGAAATTCCATCTTTAGGCCACGAGCCACGGCAGGAACCTCTACCCCATCGCCTCTGGGCAGGAGAACTCCGTTAGTCGCACCGACGGTAAAAAATTACATTTCTCAGCGGCCAATACGCGTGAACTAGTTTAAACACCGTAGTTGTGGTAGTTGTCGGATTTCACGACCAATGTTATTCAAGAGAGAGAGGGGGGCGGAGGGGTGGTTTGATCACGTGAATATATAACCTCACGGCACTCGAATTGTAAATGTTGTGGGGTTTACTCTCCAACACACCAGTTTTGCTGAACTGGCAACGAATTCCTTGGCATGTTGGGTATAACGACACATTTATAATTACGGGATCTAACCCAACCCCTCCCCCCCCTCGATTACGAGTTAACTACTCGATAACCCCAATCGTTACCAAGCAGTTATCGCGCATCATACGCAACGGAGTTATCAGATAACGTTTCGCCGACGCCACCACAGCTTTGTACCGTCGAGCCAAACATCCGTTCGGGGCTTCGTGTGGACTCCCGGCGACGACTACCGGTGATGATTGGGGTGAAGAGGAAACTAGAAACGCTTGGAACATTACGAAATAACTTCCCAGGAGAACCCCTTAAACCAACCATCCAACCGCCTTCTCCTTCGCTATATAAAACACGAGCAGCTCCGCTGTCCACTCCAACAACTCGCCTCGCTCTCACCACCGCGACCGATTTCGAACGCAGACGCGAGCGAGCGAGCTGGTCGAGATTCCGTACAAATCGACGCCGGCGAAGGGTCGGAGAAGCGGTGCGTGGCGATGATCTCATCGCAGGCGGTCGTCTCTCGATTATCCGGAGTCATGGGAGGTGGAGGGAGGAGGAGGGGGGGGCACAGGCATGCCTGGACACAACAAAAACACGCGGATAACGCAACAACAAAAAACATGAACGAACGTCGTTCTGCTCGCCTACGGAGAGTTTTGCGTGGTTGGGTGTGGGGGGGGTGTGAAGGCATCGTCGTGGGTCGTCGCCTGCCTCTTAAAGTACTCGGGGGTTCACTTTGCCCCCCCACCACGTGACCACGTCTATAGTCACGTGCCGGGCACCGAGTCACTGACCCCCCCCCGCAACCCACATCGACGAGTGAGGAGCAGCGGCTGATGATTATGATTCAAAGCAGCCAATGATTATGATTCAAAGCAGCCACGGGCGAGGAGGTAAAGAAATGTGAACGAGCCGTTATGACCGAAGATTCATTACACTGGTCAACAAAAAAAAAAACTTTTTTCTGGCCTGGACTTTTGCAGCTGTTTTAGACTAATTTCAGGGTGCTGATTCCAAATCTGATCTCAGATTTGCTCTATCACATCTCATTTTTATGCTATCGGCATACCCCATTTTCATTGATTTTACCCGAAATTAACTCTGTCACTTATGATTGCAAGTTGTTACGAGTCAGTGACTGTTTTAGTGTTAAAATATGGTGCTGTATGTTTAGGATAGTGTGTTTAGTTTATAATATCATTTTATGTAGATATCCACATTTATTAAATATTTTTCTTCTGCAATTTTTATTGAAAATGCTATATTTGATATCTCAAAAACCTGATGTGATAAGACAAAAACTGATGCCAGATTTGTAATCAGCACCCCAAAATTACCTTAAAATCGTTGGAATACCTTATGCCAGAAAAAGTGTGTTGACCAGTGTTATTGGTCTCTGAAAACACATCCAAGGCTTTATTTATACCGGCACGATCTAACCCAAAACGGACGCTGAAGGATATTTATTTTATTATTATTATTACTTTCGTTAATTCCGTAAGCCGGATTAATCGCCCCGCGCGTAACGGGGAGAGCTGAAGCTTCAAGACTGCCGTCAGGCGACGGGTAAGACTTGATTTGAAGCTTTCATGGCTGCAGGAATCCATGATCTTTGGTTCTTTCGGTAAAGTCACGTGGGTAGAAAATAAATCACGACGTTTCGGCCGCAACACAAGTGTCCGTCGTGATTTAATTTATACCCACGTGACTTTACCGAAAGAACCAAAGGGTATGGCTAAGACTGTTAAACAACAACAACAAACATAAACACCAGCTCTCCGCCTCCCCCACCACCCCCCTCCGTGAACTTTTTGCAGGCAGCAACCTCAGCGCCTCCCACTCGACGAGACGCGGGGGGAGGGGGGTGCTGAGCGGAACCGTCAGACGACCGCCCACCGTGGCCTACGAAGGCCGCCTCTGCTGCCTTGCGTGACGCGTGAACAGACAACGCGGCTCGCAAGTCTACAGGACTCGGGGAATCTGGTGGGGGTTGGGTGGGAGACAAACTATTTTATTTTTATTTTACCAGTTCATTTTTTCAGAAGGGAACCCCCGGCTATCACAAATGACAGCTCAACGATTTGGCCCAACATCATCATCGTCATGTGGAAATGCACGGCAGCAAAACACTCTCAAAGCGCGTGCGTGATGTCCAATCTAAATGTGGAGGGGGTTACCGGAGGACTCGGAGAACAATCCACGTGACCACGGGGAGAGAGACACGCAAACTCTAAATATACAGCAGGCGTCAGGGTCGGGATCGAATCCACAATCTCCTGTATACCAGGCGAGGGAGTTAACATCTCCTAGCCACCGTGATGATGATGAGAGAGACACGCAAACTCCAAATATACAGCAGGCGTCAGGGTCGGGATCGAATCCACGATCTCCTGTATACCAGGCGAGAGAGTGAACATCTCCTAGCCACCGTAGGGGGGTGAAGGTCATGTCCTGTACAATACAAACATTGCGGTTTCAACATAAACCATCGTCACGCGAACTCTGGTCATCCTCGCAGCAGCGGCTTTTGGCTAGTCGTCGAACAAAGACGGTCACCCGCATCGCTCGCTTTCAGATCGGCTTCTGTGGCCGTCTGGAACGCTCTTCCTTGCGATGTTAGAAAGCCCGCTGGGAGATCGAAGCGAAGGTTAAAAAAAGTTAAATAAATACAAACCAGTTTGACACGCCGGCTTTCTCGACCAATATTATCCACAAGTTTTTTTTTGGGTTAGATCGCGTAAAAATATAAACATGTCGTTAACCCCCCACCACCACCACCGGACACAGCCAATCAACTCAGGTTTGTCACGTGAACAAAAACGTGGCAATTAGTCGCGACTTCACAATTCCGGCAAAACCGCCCCACGAGGCTGCCAGCCAATCACCAGCCTCACCGTCGACTCGAGTTGTGAGACGCTGCGGGGGGTTCTCTTCTCTTCTCGACACCACCCGGCACACGCGGGGGCACTTCGGCTCACACGCATGGCACATGAGCCGGGGAGGGGGTGTGGTGGGAGGGAGGGGGTGGTGGGGAGGAGGGGGTGGTGGGGGGGAAGGTGGTGGGGAGGGATGGGGGGGTGGGGAAGGATGGGGGTGGTGGGGAGAGATGGGGTGGTGGGAGGGATGAGGGGGTGGTGGAGGGATGGGGGATGAGGGAATGGTCGAGGGGATGGGGGGGGGAATGGTTGGGATGGGGGTAGTGGAGGGGGTGGGGAGGGATGGGGGGACGAGGGGGTGGGGAGGGATGGGGGATGAGGGAGTGGTCGAGGGGATGGGGGGGGAGGAATGGTTGGGATGGGGGTAGTGGAGGGGGTGGCGGGGGATGGGGGGTGGGGGGGGATGGGGGGATGAGGGGGTAGTGGAGGGGATGGGGGGGGGTACCCTCGCTACCGGGGGTACTCCGACGCCGATCTGGGCCTCGCGGCCCCAACTCTGTAGTTCGAGCAGCAGGCCACTTCAAAGTGCTTCTTGGCTCGGGCGGCGAGGGGAAGTTCCTGTAAAGTTCCTGGTTGTTACCGAGCCGAGCTGGAAGGCCGGACGGGCGCCCAGCAGGTCGAGACCGACTCCGCTGCAGCGTCTACCAAATTGAATATGTACTATAACAAAGCAGACCAGGTGTGTAGTGTACGGACACGTTGGGGGGCAGCGCGCGCGGGCGATGATGCACGCATGCCACGCGGCGGGTTGAATAAAGGGTTGACGGTAGGGGGGTTCACGAAGGGGGTTAATGATAGCGGCGACTGGTTCACGAAAGGGCGAAAAGAGGTTTGACGAAAGGGTTAACGAGAGGGTGACGAAAAGGGGTTCAAGGAATGGTTTACTAAAGGGTTGACGGACAGGGTCAAATAAATAGTTGACTTGTCAGGGTTAACCACAACGGTTGCCGGTGTCCCGGTTTTACCCACCGCCGTTAACCCTGAAGCACCGCGTGAGTGGCTGCCCCACTCTGCCCTGCGCCACACGGGCCCAGCGGTCCGGGCCCTCACCGAGAGGGCGCCCACGAGATCAAGTGGAGACGGCAGGCGGCGTCGTCAACGCATGTGCGCCGTACAAGTCGCCTTCACGTCCCGCTTGGGTTAGGGACGCTGCGTAGCGAAGTGGCCCCCTTGTTTTGTGTAATCGGGAAGCGTAGACGCCGAACCTCAAGACGCTATTCCTCACAGACCACACAAAGCAGCCCACGATTTCATTGTCGATCGTAAAATAATTTTTTTTTTTAAACGTTTCCCCCCCAAATCCTCTCTCTCTCGCCTCTGTTCGCGTCACCGTCGCCACTTACAAAAACGGACGCGGTCCACCCCCACCCCGTGTCCCTCCAGCGCCCCTGCCACCCACCAACCACCAACCACTCTATAATTTACGTAGCAAAACTCGAGAGATTTATTTGCGCCGTCCGGGGGAATCTCGCAAGTGCCGGCGACGAGCGAGAGCCACGCTGGCGCGACGTCAACGCTGTTTTTTTTTTACGGATACTCGGCACGACAAACGAAGCAGCTGCCAAACAACACAAGCAGCGACACCACCGACGCAATAATAACTTAAGACAGCGGGGGGGCGAGGGGGGACGACGGTGCGTGGCGCCAATGCCGGGCACTGTCGTTCCACCGAATCGTCACTGCCACCCCATGACGGCAACGGTGCTCGCCGCAGCACCGCCAAGAGAACACGTCACCAACCACCAGCGGCCGCGATGCCACACACAGCGACGTCAGGAGGACATGGCAATGCCACCGCCATTCGCCAGCGCCGCCGCCCCCGTGTGAAATCGCCACCGTGCTTCAGTCAACTGGCGGGCCGAGGAGAACTCCGAGGCGGGGGTTACGGGGGTGGTGAGAACGGTCGCACCGCCGGACTCATCGCGACCTCTCTCGTCACCGCGGGGCTTCATCGTGTCTCCCCTCTGCCGCCCTCCACGGCAGCCCAAGCCCGCTTCCCTTAGTCCACTACGATCAACGGTAGCGACGAATTCACTCGAACATTTTAGACGCGCGCGAGAGAGAGCTGCCACGAACGTGTGATATTTTCTCAAAAAATTAAATTAACATTTCAAGACCTTCCTTCAGTCCCCGCACCCCCCCCACCCACCCCCACCCACCCCCACCCTCTTCACCTTCACGACAATGGTCACACACGTGGGCGCAGATGAACGGAACGTCCAGGAATAAACGGAGCAGGAGCGATCGGAAGATGCGGGCAGCAATTCTGACCGCACGCTAAGAAACGACACGCAACGGTGTTGCGGTGGCAGACGTCTTTCGAGTAGACGGACATCAGATCGATCCGAGCAGGAGGAGGTGGCGAGACAGACCGTGCGGAGGTACGAGGTACGCTCCCCCCCATCGGTCAGCCATACGCTCGGAACAGGGGGGGGGCGCTCTGTCCAGGCCATCACACGTTATCAGGAACCCGTCACACGTCTGCCGCTGCAAGAGAGGGCGCTCCAGAGCTACGTGCGTGCTGAACTTCTTTCGCGCCGCACTTAGCACGGCCGCGCTAAATCGGAGGTGCGGCGTCGTCGCCCGCGTACCGACGTGTTCCCCCCCCCCCCCCTCTCTAGGACCCGATTAGCACGGCGGAGATGCTCCCAGTGACGGATATCACTGGGAGCATCTCCGAAGCGGCAGGCCTCAGGCAGTATGGATCTAGGAGGGGAAATTGTAATTTGTAGTTTGTTGTACAACATCAGAGAAAATACATTAAATTTTTTTCGCGTCTCTTAACGTACGGCCAGATTTAAAACGCTTTGAACTTCGGGAACGCCCGTTCTCTTGTAAGTTTCTCAATCGCGCCGCAGGTCTCGGGGGGGCAGTGGGGCCCTACGGAACAAAGTCTCGGGCCGTGCGTGGCCCCAGCGTGGGGCCCTAGGTCTCCCCACCCCCCACCACCCCCACCACCCCCCCCCATGCGTTTGGCGGTATGAAGAAGCATTCCTAGTTGCGTGCATTTGGTCCGGAGTTTCGTAAACGCTGCGTGCCGGTGCGTCATCAGCGACTGGTTCATTGAAGTGAAACGCCACGGGCCGTTACCGCTGCTGCCGGGCGTCCGCCAACCGCTGAGACGGTGCGAGCGAGGTGACGTTAGCACGGGTTACACGCAAGTGCCGAGTATAGACCGGTCTACTGGAGCCCCTTCGCACGCGCACACGCCTGCATTGCTGGATCAATAACTGCCCGTGAATCCGATCAGAAATCTTCTCCTCTCGTGAGCCACTATTGTTGTTACGTATTCTGTAGAGCCATTGTCGCTGGTTTAAACTCTGAACCCCCCCAAAGTCCTCGTCATATTCTGTCAGAGCCGACCTTGGCAAAAAGTGTTGGGGAGTTGGGTCTCTGTTTCATTCTTGTCAAGAGGCCTCCCTCCCCCGCCTCCACCCCCCAAGGCTATGACACGTCTCGTCATAGCCGTCACGTGTCTACAGAAGCTTGGCACAGTGGGCGTGTGGTGGGGGCAGGGGGGGGAAGTCTTGTAATCCATGCACCTCTAACCAGACCCACGACAGACTTCCGCCAACTCACGTAGCAGCGGCAGCGCGAGAATCATGGCACACTTCAAAATAAATACTCCAAGAAACAAAAATAAACCACCACAGCTCTCGTCTATAATTAGGCTCCAGCATTTAAATAATGGGGCAGGGTAAGCCAGCTGCGACAGGGACCTGGGGGCATTTTGTTTCGGCGCAAAAAAAAATACTTTAATATCAAGATTGCGGGACGACTCGCCTCCGACCCCAACGGAGGCTTTTTTTTAGTTCACGAGAGCAGATGTTAAAAACGGCTCATTTACACTCAGAAGCAACACAAACAACTTAAATAAATCCTTGCATTGCAATTTATAAATAGGTGGGAGATTGTACAAAATCAACTGTGCAGCCTTGAAAACAATTTCTTAAATACCAATACAAAAAAAAACGAACTCAATTTGCATCCAAAATGAAACAGCGCCGTGCCCTTTACGGCTTCGAAATGTAAAAAAAATAACCACCACACACACACACCCCGCGGGCGACAATTTGTCACAATGCGAGGTTCGGGGGACGTGGTCCTTCTCCCTCCTCCTCCGTCGCGATCCTCACGACCCCCCCACACCCCCGTGACGCTGCGGTGCGGTTCATGCGTGGACGACCGGGGGGTCTGGGGTTGGTGGGGGGGGGGTCAGCCAGCGGCAGTGTTGATGCAGTCGGCACTTCGAGCCCCGTTAGGCTATTCGATGCACAACCTGTGTGATTTTTATTATATTTTGATATTTTTTTTATCTACGAGGATAAGATCGCCATTGCGGCCAAATGCTTTCCGCCCACCTCTACCAGACACGTGACCCGATAACCTCCAAGGTCTGACCTCGACAGTCTCCCGCCACCATCCCACTGCTCGCTCATCAGATTCAAACTCCACTGGATTTTATTTTGTTAAGTCTTCGTCCGTGCATTTCGTTCGCAGGTCGGCAAATGCTCCCGCGTGTCTCGACGAAGCCTGTAAATATTCATCCCCTGGCTAAATAAAAGGACGCTCCTGACCGCTTCGCCGGAAATCCACACAGGTTGTTGTCAAATAGCCTAAGCCCTGAGACTAAACAGGACTGGAATGTCAACTCCATGAACACTGGCCGGGCGGGGGGATGGGTCGAGTGGAGGGACCCAAGTCGTTCGTGGCGCACAGCCCCTCGACTGCCCCGAGAGCCCCCGGCGGTGTTGCGGGGCAGTAGAGGGCAGGGGCGTAGCAAGTGAGCGGGCGAGAGAGCGACCGGGCGACCGGTTGACCGGGCGAGCGGTTGACCGAGCGACCGGTTGATCGGGCGAGCGGTCGACCGGGCGAGCGGTCGCGCGGGCGAGTGGTCGACCGATCGACCGGGCGAGCGGTCGCCCGGGCGAGCGGTCGCCCGGGCGAGCGGTCGACCAGGCCACTGGTTGACCGGGCGAACGGTTTACTGGGCAACTGTGCGTCCGGGCAATAGAGCGACGACTCGGCACGGAGAGCCACGGGGGGACGAGACGGGCGAGCGATCGAGCGCGGTGGGGGAGGGGCGGCGAGCGATCGCGCGCACATTCGGGGCGACCGCCGGCGGGCGGCCTTCTCAGTCGACGGGGCCTTGGAAGATGAGGCGCACGAAGCCCTGCTCGCCCGTGAGCTGCGCGGCGCAGAAGGGGCACGTGGCGTGGAAGGCGTGCGTGCCGTGGGGCAGCGGCACGGCCGCCCAGTAGCGCGCCGTGCGCTCCGAGCACACGTGGCCGCACGGCGTGAGGGCGTGCGTCGGGGCCTCCCCGTCCACGTAGAAGCCGGCCTCGCAGCCCAGCGACAGGGCCACGTAGGGCCCCAGCGAGCGGCACACGGGGCACTCGCGCCGCTGGTCCTGCTGCTGCTGCTGCCGCTGCCACGCGGCCCCCGTCCCCCCGGCTCCCGCGGCGGCGGCGTCCTCGCGCAGGCCCCAATCGTGGCGGCCGTGCACGTGGCCACACGTCAGGTAGGCCCAGGGCTGTCGAGCGTCGGGCCGGGCGACGTAACGGCCGCCCCCTCCCCCCGCGGCGCCGCCCATGCGCCGCTGCTGCTGCTGCTGCTGCTGGGCGGTGCTGGGGAAGGCCAGGGTGTTGAGACCCACGGGGCACTGCGGCCGAGCGGCGTTCAGCTCCTGGCGCAGCAGCTCGATGTGCCGCACGGTGGGCGAGCGGCGCAGGCCCTCGGCCGTGCGCCACAGCAGCGTGGCGCCGCACAGGTCGACGAGGGAGCCGTCCTGCAGCTCGTTGCTTTCCGTCTCCACCTGGACGGGCCGCACACCGCATGGGGGAGTGGGGGGGTCAGGGAGGGTGGGCGCTGCATGTCTCGGTGGCTCGATGTTAACTCCCTCGCCTGCAGGAGGTCGTGGGTTCGATCCCGACCCTGACGCCTGCTGTATATTTCCCTCTCCCCGGAGGCGTGTGGGTTCTTCTCAGAGTCCTTCGGTTTCCCCCCCACCCCCACGTTTACTTTGTTGAGCTATCATTTGTGGCTTCTGAAAAAGAGCTGCATAGCTCAGTGGGCTTTACCTGGTCCAAAAAAAGAATTGCTTCAATAGTTTAACAGTCGTCTCCCGCTGAATCCTGGTGACCTCCGGCTGGGTCGTGGTGACCTCTGGCTGGGTCGTGGTGACCTACGGCTGGGTCGTGGTGACCTCTGGCTGGGTCGTGGTGACCTCCGGCTAGGTCGTGGTGACCTCCCGCTGGGGCGACTGAATCAATTTCTTTCTGCTCGCGATTACACGTTGTCGATTTGTGGACAACAAGCATGATGGGCGAGTGCTCATGGCTGCTTGGGCACACGCGCTTGCACTGCTTGGGCACACGCGCTTGCAGATGTAGGGGTGTTAGAGAGAGAGCCGTTATGCATGGCAGCTTATGGGAAACAAACACAGTGGGCGGGGCTACGTGAGTGCACGGGGGGGGTGCTCTCAACGACGTCCGCACCAGGCAGCCCGGGGCCCCACCCCTCAGCGGGGGTTGAGTATAAAGGGGGATGTGTCAGAGGGCTCGGGGCAGAATGTTAAAGCTAAACCAGTGAAGACCGAAGATCGTCTAGCTAGAGCCCTGGACTCCCCTGGGACGCCGCCCTTGTCAGGGCCGCGCAGGACCGAGCCAGCGGCGTGGTCCCGAGAACCAGAGCTAGTGCTCTGGGACTCCGGGTACCGTAGCCCGACTTACCAGTGTCGGGCCAGACAGCCTCCCCTAGCCCGTTAGTGGAGGACTAGGAGGTAGGTCAGAGATAGCTAGCAGTGTATTCCCAGCTAGCCGGGTGAGGGGGCCGATACCCGCTCTAGTATTGTATGTTCACAGTTGTGACTACTTGTACGGAATAAATACGTGTGCCTCACCAACGGTGTCCAAGAGTCATCAACGGTACTTCACAGGTACGGGGCTGCCTGTGTGAGGACGTCACAACAACGAAACAGACCTCCCCCCCCCCCGTGTAGCCTACACGGACTGTTTGGGAAAGTGCCGCTAGCGATATTCTCAGGTTTTTTCGGTAAAGTCACGTAGGTAAAACATTAAAAGTAATGAAAGTAAAATAAAACAAAACAAAAATAAAATTCACGACGTTTCGGAGGCAACACAAGTCTCCGTCATCAGGTGGGACCGTCACAGCCAGATTAGCTGCATCAAGTTGATGCAGCTAATCTGGCTGTGACGGTCCCACCTGATGACCTGATGACGGAGACTTGTGTTGCCTCCGAAACGTCGTGAATTTTATTTTTATTTTTGTTTTGTTTTATTTTACTTTCATTACTTTTAATGTTTTACCTACGTGACTTTACCGAAAAAACCTGAGAATATGAATCATTGCAGTCACGAAAGCTTCAAATCTAGAATGCCGCTAGCGAGTTAGCACCTAATGCCGGCATGGCGCATGAGATGTTTGGTGGCCAGCACCACGCCCGACCGCCCTCGTCTCCCTAGTGGCGATGTTTACACATTGCAACCAGGTCAACCTCGGTGAGGACCAGGACAGATTCAGATAATAATCATCACCCGTGTTGGCCATGAGTGGGATCACCGGGTCCGAAGCGCAGCGCGCTAACCGCTGCACCACCGCTCCCCCCAGACACCCACGAACACACACGTAAACATATAAAAAGATCTGCTAGTATAGCCTCAACAGATTGTTGGGGCAAGTGCTGTTAGCAAGTAGCTATGAAGGTCGGCACGTACACACACGTGTATCGCGAGATGTGAACGTGCAGTACCGGCCCTAGAGAGGCACGGCGTGCGGTGTAGCAACATCGCGGACACCGCTATGCTGTGGCTGTAGTACCGGCCCTATAGGGGTTTGGTGACCGCTGATTGATAGCGCTGGATGGCACCACGCTTGGCGTGCAGTACCAGCCCTACAGGACAGGGTGTGTGAGTGCCGGCCGTAGCAATGAGGTTACTAAAGGCCATGGCACTCTGGTTGACCCGGGAAGACACGTGACCAGTTAAGTCTACAAAGGGGCCCCAAGTGGGGGCTGGGGGTGGTCACATGGTCCGGGTCCAGATCCTTCCCGAGGATTCTGGAATGTGGGCGTGGCCAAGGGCGTAGCTGGCCACGCCGCAGAGAATAGAAGCCGGGTCCCCCAGAGGGACCAGGGTTGTTGTTGTTCATCCTGGAAGAAACCTTGGTCTACGTTCTACGTTCAATGAGTCTCCAATATGTAGACCCGGGCCGAAGCTGTGTTAGTCCCGGTCCGTAGAAGCAGTTACGTAGTAATTAGTGTAATTAGCCTGGTGATCACCACCATAGGTTGTTATTCTGTTAAGGGGGAAGTTACCCCGTGTGTTGGAGTTAAATAAATGTGTTGCCTCCCGAAGCCTGGTCCGGCCTACTCGCGTGACGGGCTGCTGCTCACCCTCCCAGTCCCACTGCTTCTCCTAAACATCTTCTCTCCTTGTTTATCGCTGAACTTCAGAGTTGTGGAAATCATCCTGGCCAAAACGCCCCAGACCTCGCCGCCTCGGTTGTCGAGCTGGCAGGAGTCATACTCTCCGCGTCGCTTCTCATGCTCCATATACTTCGATCATCCATCTCTCTCCATGCATCCACTACCTCCCATCCTTAATTCCACCATCACCTGTTACTCTCATCCATCTTTCATCATCACCCTTGTCAATACCTGTCATCTCCTTCCTTAGCCGCCCTCGGTCCACCTCGACATTTACTTACGCTGCTCTTGCTCCACCATTCCATCCGATCTCAGGCACGTCCCACCCCTTGCTAATCTTCAGCCCCCTCCCTTTCCCATTCTCCACCCACCGCTCCCTCCACCCCGTGACTGTTTGTTCAAACCGGGGCTCTGGAATGCACGTTCCGTCTGCAAACAAAAATCTGCTTTGACCCTTGATGCTTTTCTGTCCCTCCATCTTGAGATGCCTTCGCTCTCACCGAAACTTGGGTCTCACCACCACCCGATGCTGCCACTCCTGCTGCTTCTGTCCTCTTCTCTCCATACTTCTTGCCACTTGCATCTTTCTACGTGTCGCCTTCTCGCCCTCTCTACGTGCTCAATCTTTGCTGTCTTTGTGTGTCTGTTCCTCCTCCTCCTTGTGCTTAATCCACACCGTCTCTCTCTCTCTCCTTCCCCCGCGCCCTTCACTGGAACAAACTTCCTCCTCCACAATAAGCGTTCACCTTCGCTCACGAAGTTTCCACTCCTCACTCAAAACTCGCACTTATTGTTCCCTAGCTGACCCCCACGACCCCTTCACGTCCGCCTCACAACCACCATCGTTACTCCTCCCTCTTCGTATTCTCATTGCATGGCTAGCGAGCGCCTATGAAGGCCGGAACGGTACACGAGGGGGTGGGTGGCCAGCACCACGCCCGACCGCCTTTGTCTCCCCATAGCGATGTTTACACACCGCACCAGGTAGTCATTTAAGGCCGAGTCGACCTAGGGGAGGCCCAGGACCGGTTCAGATAATCGTCACTGGGTGTTGGCCGTGAGCGGGAACCGAACCCGGGTCGCCAGGTTCATAGCGCAGAATAGCGCTAACCGCTACACCACCGCTCCCCACTGTGGCACACGCACACGTACACACGCACACGCGCGCGCACACATCCGTACCAGGCAGCCGCGGTGCTGTGCGGAGCGCGTCTCGCGCAGCGTGTACACCTTGCCGCCCACCGACACCTCACGCCACACTCCGGGCTGCACCAGCTCGGACAGCTCGCCGCCGCCGCCACCGCCGCCGCCGCCGCCGCGTGGATGCATCACCAGCACGCCGTTCGTCGTGAGGCCGTCCATGGAGCCGTCCGCGTCGCGCCACTTAGTTGCACGCTCCTGTGCACACCAAGGTCCGGCAACCCCAACCCCACACCGGCATGGCCGTTAGCGAGCGCCTATTAAGGGTCAGCACGGCGCACGAGGGGGTGGGTGGCCAGCACCACGCCCGGGGGGGCTTTGTCTTCCCAGCGCCGATGTTTACACATCGCACCAGGTACTCATTTAGAGGTCGCGTCAACCTAGGGAGAGGCTCAGGACCGGTTCAGATAATCGTCGTCTGTGTTGGTAGCCGTGAGCGGGAATCGAACTCAAGTCGCCGGGTTTGTAGCGCAGTGCGCTAACCGCTACACTACCGCTCCCCGCATGCACGCACACACACGCACGCACACACACGCACGCAGGCACACACACACGCACGCACACACACGCCTGCATCTGGATCAAGAACCGCTTGTGAATCCGATCAGAAAAAACATTTCTTGAGCCAGTTATTATATTAAGACAGAAACAGGAGGAGGATTTCTCCACAACTCTGTCGCCTCATGAGGCTGGTTCCAATTACCGGCATGTCACGGTACCCGAATTGTAAATGTTGTGGGTTTACTCTCGAACACACACGCGGCTAGTGACCGAGTAACGAATTGGCACGTTTTGTTGACGTGACAAACCTTACCAATTGGCCGTATTGGGCAGTGGTGACATTAAAAACACATTTCTACTTAGGTGATCTAACCCCAACAAAATGCCATTATAGATAAATATTGTTATTATTATTCTTTATTCTGTAGAGCAATCACTGCTGGTAGGCCCAGCCCCTTGAGGTATATTGTCCGAGCCTCTGGGCGAGCCGCTCACCCCGAGGAAGATGTTGTTGGAGGAGTCGAAGCCGGCGGCGTAGACGCGGGCGCGGTGCGGCGGCGAGCGCTCGCACAGGATGCGGCACGCGAAGCGCGAGATGGTGCTCTGCGCCGTCGGGCTGTCGCCGCTGCCGGTGCTGCTGCCGCCGTCCCCGCCGCCGCCGCCCGGCGACTTCCGCGGCGCCGTGTCCATCACCACGAAGTCGACGGGAGCCTCGCCGGAGCGACCCACCTGCGTGGGCACGTGGGCAATCGTCACACGGGCAACCGTCACGTGTGCACCCGTCACGCGGGCAACCGTCACGCGGGGGGGAGACGGCGTGGGCACGGGCGTTCCCGCGCCAGGCCGCGAGCCGCGACGTCTTTTATTGGCGGCGGACGCCAGTGCGCGCGCTTCGCCGTTTTGGGGAACGTCAAAACAATTGACGGGTCGGAACTGCGGCTCATCCGCTTCGCCGGGAGGCCCTTCTGCCGTCCTGCCACCTGGGGGACCCCCGCCGCCGCCCACTGGCCGCGGCTCGCCGAGGAGGCGTTGCCGGGAGACGACGGGGGGATCGAGCCGCGTTACGTCGACTCAGAGCGAAGCCTCCCGAGGGTGGTGCAGTCGACGCTCTCCACAAACCACCTGCCGGGTCGCCCTCTTCCACGGCCAAGCGAACCGCAACGACCTCAGAGGTCCGCAGCCGAAGTGTGGGAGCCTAACGAAGGCTTTCAGCCGACGGCGTTGGGCGAATCGCCGCCGCCTTGGCGCTAAATTTGGCTACGCTACGCGCCCTGCGGTTTGCGACATGCGCGTCGGTTCGGTCAAGATTCCGGGCTTCCTTTCACTTTCCACCTACGAAGGGGGTGACCGCAAATCCGGCACTGTGGGTGGTGCGGCTTCGACGTCGCTCCCCGGTGTCCGTCCACGCGGAGTTGGTCACGTCGCGCGACCCTCAAAGGAGACACGCGTCGCCCTGCCACTAGCGCGCACGCACAGGCGATGCACAGACGCAAACCCCCGTCACAATCGCGCAGCCGCAGACGCAGGCGCGGTCGGAGTCGCGTGCGGGGCAGGCGCAGACGTGGAAGCGCAGGCGGTCCGCTCGGACAGACGCGGGACACACCCGCACGGAGCGGGGCGCGCCGGCGCGGTGGCGGTGCGGCGGCTTCGGCAGGAGACGCGTCGGTGCTGGCTTGGAGACGCAGCAGACACATCGGCGGGGAGACGGGTCAGCGGGGACACGAAGGTGGCGACACAGCGGGGGATGGTGGGGGGGGGGGGACACGGGGATGCCAACAACAGCATCGGCGCTGCGCACGACGGCCGGCGATCGTGCCGTCAGCTGTGAGAATTAAATATCAGTTCCAGTGCCACGCGACGAACACTGCTCTCTCGATGGCACGGCGGGTTGGATGGTCGGGGGGAATTGCTGCCCCCTCCCGTGCGGACCAGAGGTGACTCGAAGGGAACTCGCGAGGGTAGCTCTGTGGTATCCACTTGGGTGGGGCTGTTCTGTCACGCGGGAAGCGTTTGCGGCGCCCCCGGCGAGATTTCCTTACGGATCATTTTGTCTCGACGACGACGCGACGATGGAGCGGCAACGCCGATTGGGGAAGGGGGGGGGGGCGGCGTGAGCTGAGGCCGCTTCCGCTGATCTCACCAGGTACATGTCCTGGTCCGGGTCGTGGACGTACTCCACCACCACCACGTGGCTGCGCGAGAGGCCGTAGGAGATGCTGTGCTGCTCCTTGCTCGACACGGCCTGCGCGCACACGCACACACACACGCGCACACATTCATCCGTGTCCCGCACGCCCGTCGCTGCCTGCACCGTCGGCGATTTTACGGAGAACGCGCGATTCGAAACGGCGTAGGAGGAGGAGCGCCCCCCACCCCCCCCCTCGCGCAGTTGGTTCAATTCCCTGTTGCGCCTAACGTCGGGGGGGGGGGGGGGGGCTCGTGAGATACACCGAAGCGGTCACGGTCTGACTGCAGTGGGGAAGTATGGTCGAGCGGCCCCCCGCGGTCGACGCGGCGTGCGGAGGCTTTCATCCAGCGGTGGATTGTCAAAGGAACGTAAATTTAATTTCTGTGCAGTTCCATAGGTTACGCAACTTCGGTGAATATTTGACACTCACCCTAACAACACATAGGGGGCATGTCACCTTGACGGTTCTGATGCCGCATACATCAAAATGAATGCACCATTACCACCACCATCCTAGCGTGGATGTAAAAAGACAACGGTGGACAAATGCCGTTCGTGAACTACCAATCAGGAATGACAGCCCTGATCGGTTGCCCATGCTACGTGCGCAAGTAAAACAAATAAAATCCTTAGTCCACTCTACTCCACGATCACGTCACAGTTTGAGACGTGTCCAGAATAAACGTACGGCCCGTCACCGGTGGTGGATCCGCGCTTTCGTTGAATGCAAGATTGGCATCTCTATTTGCCAAACGCGCGTTGTGCGAGCCCGGAGCGGCTGCGATCGCGAGGGATATGCGATTCTGTGGTTACGATTCCCCTGGGATTATTCCCAACCTGTGGGCAGCTAAGCCCCCTCCTAGGGGGGCAGCTAAGGATCCCTGGGGGGGGGGGGGCAGCCGCGTCCACGTGGGAGGCTGGGCGCTGTCGTTTGGCTTTTTTTTATTTTTACGCCCATCTCTAAACAGGGGCTCGCTGCCAAATCTGCGGTACGGAGGATTTACCGTGAAGACACGCCAAGCGTGGGAACGGTGATCGACAGGGCGAGAGAGACCGAGTTGAAAACGAGACGCAACTGTGTCAACAAGCGTCAGCGTCATGACTCAACTCCCACCGGACATGCTCTGGCTTGCCCTCGTCCCGCGTTTAATAGAATTCCCCATCGGCGTCGTCGTCGGGGTTTTAAATAAATAAGACGACGTCCGCCGCCTTCCTCGAGTTGGGGCTTGCCCAAAGGGTGCCGAGGTCACCGCGCCGAGAGGGAGGGCAATCGATCGGGAACCAAGTGCCTGCCGAGAGTACAGGTGCAGTAAACGTGTCGATAAGCTCACACAAAAAACGACTCGTATCCCCGTAACCAATCAACTCCGCTCCCATCACAGCTCAAAGAGTTGTTGCGATTCGGGCTGCCGATGCAATTCGGTAATCAAATTTTTTTTTTTTACTTTCAAAGAATCGAATCACCGGCGGCTTGCAAGGGGGTCGTGTGCACCAAGCGCACACGACGACGACGACGACGCACCGACCGACAACGATTGGCTTCTCACGGTCCCAACGAGAGCGCGCATCACGCGGACGCTGGAATCGACTTGAACCCGACGAATCGACGCATCGTCACGGCCGTCGACGCCTCACGGGAGGCGGTCGCTTGGTCCGCGTTCTTCGGGTTCCCGCGGCGACAGTGGCCGGCTGATCGATTTCAAGATCGCCACTCGCCGTCTTCAAGATGACTTCACGACAGAGACGGTGGAAGAGGAGTTTTTCTTCGTTACCCCTCAACACTGACCTCTCAACAGAATCAAGACCACGCACGGTGCATGGCGATTTAAGGGGCCTGATAGGATGCAGAACTCCATGATCTTCCTGGGGTTCTGTATTCTATCAGGATCTACACTTTGCTACCTCCACAATGATGATGATGATGATGCTGTTGCTGCTACTCCATCCTCCGTCATTTTGAGCTAAGCTGAGATCGGTTTAACACCGGTCGTCCCGGTTACACTTCCAGCACAGGCTGTCCCCCGTCCATCCTAGTCCTTTTTCCTCCCACTTGACACCAAACCGTCAGCGGTTACTCTGGATTTTCTCCCCGCTTCTCACGCCATGGCTCCCAACGACGCTGCAGTTTCACGGTTTGCTCTCGCACAATTGCCGTGGCTTCTCTTCTCGCCATCCACAGGATATGCAATCGTCTTCTGCGGCACCCACAGTTACCGCCGGGACAACCGACGGATTAATTTAGCGACCAGCGGCGAACGTGCGAGGCTGTATATCAAATGAAACGTCATGGTTGTTGTTGTTGTCGTTGTTATCGTGCGACGCTCGGTCGACGTCGCGCCAGCGTCCGCGAGGGGGTGGGGGGGGAGGGCAGCCGCCCGCGCGTAGCGAAACGCGGCGGGCCGAGCGATCTCCTCCCAAGCCGAGCTGGGAGGAAAGGTCGCCCGGCACAAACCTTCCACGGCCCCATAGGCCAGGGGGGTTCACAGGCCGACCGGCTCTGTGGGGTCGAGCGAGTTTTGGGGGTGCCGCCTCTCGGTCCGGGCCCCCCTCGTGCAAGGCGAGTGCCACTTAGCCAACCTGCAAGAACACAAGCGGATCGTTCGTGAAAACCGCAAAGCAGCCACCGACTTCTCGCGGGCAAGAACGGCAATCGGGGTTCACGGAGGCGGGGCGGGGGGGGAAGGGGGCGGCGCGTGACACTTACTCCGCGGGTCCCGCGGAAAGCCGGCGGGGCGAGGCGTGGACAGGGGCGGCGTGGAGGGGTGGCACGACGTGGCGTGGAGTGGCGTGGAGTGGTTTGTGGAGTGTCGCTTGATAATCTTGACGATGAGCGGGCGAGCGTGCGGGCGAGCGAGGGAGGGTGAACAAATCCCTTGGCTTGCGAGGCTGGTGGGAGCCGTCGAGGATGAGGCCGCGAGTCGCTCGTGGTAGCGTGACGGTGAAACGATGCCGAGCCGGTCCGCGCAGACGTCTCGGAGAGGAAGAGCAATTAGCCAGGAGGGGGCCCCCCCCCTCGCGCCCGCCCAGGTTGCCAGGCTCTCGCGTCGGGAGAGGGGAGAGGGCTCTCCACGCTAGGGGCTGTCGCGCCGGGCTGGCCGAGACCCCTGGAAACCGGCCGGGAGAGCGCACGCGCGGCTACGAAAACAGCGACGTCCCCACGACGTCCGCTCGGACTCGAAGAGACTGCGGGCGAGCGCGACGGCAACAGTAGGGCGCCGTCGCCAAAGACAACTGACGCTTTGGGGGTGCCAGCGCAACCTCGTGGGAGCACCCGGCGCTGGCAGGGCACGGGGCTGCAGCTACGGCCGCACAGCGCGCGGCCACGTTTGCGAGCGGGATGTGGTAAGAGCAATGGCCCCGTCGCAAAATAAATCACGCCGCGTGCAGCTCTTATGAACGGGAGCTCCCAACGCTTTGCACGGCCCCCCCCGCCCGCTTTTGCAGCCCGCGCCAACTCGGCAAGCCGGCGCCGCGCGCACATTGCACCGGGTTAGGGGACGGTTGGCCGTTTGGGGAGTCAACCTGGGCTTGACTGCCGCGGGGGAAAACGCAGGGGTCAAAGGTGAGATATCGTCCGAGGTGCTTTGGGGGGAATGCTGAAGTATTTAAGCGAGGGCCACTCATCCCGGCATGCAAGATCCTCATTGCGCCGACACGCTCCGTAGAACAGTGCCTTCACGTCACAGGCCAAGCCATCGATTTTTTTTTTCTACAAATCGCATCGTGGGTTGCGTCACCCGCCTTCCAAACGACGGAGAAAGATGCGACATCTGGAAAACGGTGCTAAGGCGGGCGGGCACACAACAGGGCGGCTGCGTGGACTGCGACATCAGCTGAGGGCGGCGCAGCAAAAAAATACTGCGCTGTACTTCTACGCTCCCAACGTCCACGGCTCGCCACTTTCACCAACCCGCACTGACCAGCAGCCTGGTGAAACGTGGTCAATAGACCCCTCCGCCACCGCCGCACGCACGGACGACACGGCTTGGCGCAGCCAGCCGCTCGTCATCCAGCAGCGGAGATGACGAAGGGGGTCTCTCTCTGTGTGTGTGTATTTAGCGGATGTCCGTGTTTCTCCGCGGCGGGTTGGCGCTGCAACCGACGGGAAGCGCGACTGTTTTGGGCGCGTCTGCTTCTCGCGGATCAACGTTGCGGTTGCCAAAAGCGTCGCTCCGCCACCCTGGGACCGTTCTGCCCATTTCATCCCACGCGGCACCTTTATAAGCGTCCCGAGTGCGCACGCGAGCACGCACGCACACACACACGGTCGCTAGAAGGAAGGCCGAACGGTCGCTAGAAGTTCGAGACGTCACGTCAAATATCGTCGGCGGCCGGCGAGGGACGATGGTCGAGTCCAATGATGGTCGTGATGCCCGAGGGAGGGGCGGGGCACTCGTCCCAGAGGACGTGGGGATGGGAGCGGTGGAACCATCTCGTGTGCGGCCGCTCAAACGGACTGCAGTCAGTGAAGTCTGCGAATCGCATTCACCTCGGCCTCCCCGGCTGGAACCACACAGAGACAAATATTCCCCGCCCCACCCAGCCCACACAGCCCGCATCGCCTGCCGGGGCAAGCGCTGGCAACGGTACGGAAGCGATCGGTGACCTCCGCCCTGCGTCGCGGTGAAACAAACACGGCCATCGTTTGCCTGGCGGCGTCGCCACCGACGATGGATGACGGCGGTGGCGGCGGTGGAGGAACGGCGGTGGCGGCGGAGGAGGAACGCTCGGTGATGATGGGAGAACGCGAACGCCGATTGCTCGACGGTTGCCCTCGCGCCGGCATTGCGCGCCTCACCTCACTCACCGCCGTCGGCACGGTTACCACAGGCGGGGGAGGGGCAGTGAGGAGGCCGAGAAGGAGGAGCTTGGTGCAGAGGGGGCGGGACTACTTGGTCAGGTGGTTGGGGGAGGGGGGGGGGGTTGGGTGAGGGGGGGGTGGTTGGGTGAGGGGGGGGGTGGACTGGGTGAGGGGGGGGGTTAGGTGAGAGGGGGGGGTGGTTGGGTGAGGGGGGGGGGTTGGGTGAGGGGGAGGGGTGGTTGGGTGAGAGGGGGGCAGTGGTTGGGTGAGAGGGGGGGTGGTTGGGTGAGAGGGGGGAGGTGGTTGGGTGAGGGGCGGGAGGTTGGGTGAGGGGGGGGGTTGGGTGAGAGGGGGGGTGAGTTGTGTTTTGAGAGGTGGGGTGAGTGATGGGGTGAGTAGTGGGGTGAGTAGTGGAGTGAGTGATGGGGTGAGTGGTGGGGTGAGTGGTGGGGTGAGTAGTGGGGTGAGTAGTGGGGTGAGTGATGGGGTGAGTGGTGGGGTGAGTGGTGGGGTGAGTAGTGGGGTAAGTGGTGGGGTGAGTGATGGGGTGAGTGGTGGGGTGAGTAGTGGGGTGAGTAGTGGGGTGAGTGGTGGGGTGAGTTGTGTTTTGAGAGGTGGGGTGAGTGATGGGGTGAGTAGTGGGGTGAGTAGTGGAGTGAGTGATGGGGTGAGTGGTGGGGTGAGTGGTGGGGTGAGTAGTGGGGTGAGTAGTGGGGTGAGTGATGGGGTGAGTGGTGGGGTGAGTGGTGGGGTGAGTAGTGGGGTGAGTAGTGGGGTGAGTGGTGGGGTGAGTTGTGTTTTGAGAGGTGAGGTGAGTGATGGGGTGAGTGGTGGGGTGAGTAGTGGGGTGAGTGGTGGGGTGAGTGGTGGGGTGAATTGTGTTTTGAGTGATGGGGGGTGAGGTGAGTAGTGGGTGAGTAGTGGGGTGAGTGGTGGGGTGAGTGATGGGGTGAGTGGTGGGGTGAGTAGTGGGGTGAGTTGTGGGTGTGAGTTGAGAGGTGGGGTGAGTGATGGTGAGTGGGTGAGTGACTGGGGAGTGAGTGGTTGGTGGGTGAGTGGTGGGGTGAGTTGTGGGGGTGAGTGGTGGGGTGGAGTGATGGGGTGAGTAGTGGGGTGAGTAGTGGGGTGAGTGGTGGGGTGAGTTGTGTTTTGAGAGGTGGGGTGAGTGATTGGGTGAGTGGTGGGGTGAGTAGTGGGGTGAGTAGTGGGGTGAGTGATGGGGTGAGTGATGGGGTGAGTGGTGGGGTGAGTGGTGGGGTGAGTAGTGGGGTGAGTAGTGGGGTGAGTGGTGGGGTGAGTGATGGGGTGAGTGGTGGGGTGAGTAGTGGGGTGAGTAGTGGGGTGAGTGGTGGGGTGAGTTGTGTTTTGAGAGGTGGGGTGAGTGATCGGGTGAGTGGTGGGGTGAGTAGTGGGGTGAGTAGTGGGGTGAGTAGTGGGGTGAGTAGTGGGGTGAGTAGTGGGGTGAGTGATGGGGTGAGTGGTGGGGTGAGTGGTGGGGTGAGTGGTGGGGTGAGTGGTGGGGTGGGTTGTGTTTTGAGAGGTGGGGTGAGTGATAGGGTGAGTGGTGGGGTGAGTGGTGGGGTGAGTGGTGGGGTGAGTGGTGGGGTGAGTGGTGGGGTGAGTGGTGGGGTGACTGGTTGGTGGGGTGAGTGGTGGGGTGAGTGTTGGTGGTGAATGGTTTTGCGAGTGGTGGTTGAGTGGTGGGGCAAGTGGCGGGATGAGTGATGGGGTGCGTGGTCGGTTGAGTGGTGGTGGTGAGCGGTGGGGTGAGCGGTGGGGTGCGTGGGTGGTGGGGTGCGTGGCTTTGTGAGTGGTGGGGATGAGTGGTGGGGTGACGGACCTCGGTGAGGATGGGCCCCGTCACTCACCTTGCACTCCTGCATCGCCGTGGTGATGTGCGAGCTGCTGGGCTGCACGCCGTTGGCCTTGGCTCGGCGGTGGAGCGCAAAGCGGCTCTTACGCCTGCCCCGGTCTCCATCCGGCAGCGAGCCATTGTACCTGCGCCAGCCATATACAGAAACATCCCCCCCCCCGCTTAGCCTCTAGCAGGTTTCTGGGGGGCGAGTGTTGAATGCGGGCGCCCATGAAGGCCGGCACGGCACACGAGGGGGGTGGCCGGCCAGCACCACGCCCGGCCACCTTTGTCTCCCCAGTGCCGATGTTCGCACGCCGCACCAGGGGATCATCTGAGGCCGGGTCACAGGTGTTGGCCGTGAGCGGGAATCGAACCCGGATCGCCGGGTCCGTGGCGCGGCGCGCTAACCGCCGTGCCACCGCTCCCCACAACTCTTGCTCCCCGCGATCATGTGACCACACCGCCTCCCACTCGACTCTCGGCCGATGCCGACCATCGCCGAGAGCGATTCCCCACTCCGGTCTCGGGCTAGCGATTCCCCACTCCGGTCTCGGGCTCCCCCCGAACCCCACCCCGCCCCCCCTCGCCAAATCCACCACCGACCGGTGCGGCAAAGCACTGGGGGTGGGTGGGGGAGGGTGGCGGTCAAACATCCCCCCCCCCCCCAAGACCCTCATCCGTCAGCGGAGCGACGCGTCCGATCCGAACCGCCTTTCTACGCTTATTATCGCCGCGGCCCGCCGACCGAAGCGCTCGTTCCCCACCGCCCCCCGCCCCCCCCGGGGCAAGACTCACCCCAGGACGATGAGCTCTCCGTATTTCACGGCGTCTCCTCTGCTGGTGGCGGCTGGCTCCTGTTTGCCGGACATGGGCTTGGGGGCACAGGCGGAGCGGCGGGGCCCGGCGGCGGCGGCGGAGAGGAATGGGAGCGGGGGGGGAGGGAGGGGACGTGGGAACGCGTCCGTCACCCTTCGTCCACGCCGTACGCGTCGTCCATCTCGACCGGGCGATCGATCGCGACCCTGCGGGATGAAGGTGGGGGGAGCAGAGGGTGGGGGGGCAGGGAGAGACCGTCACACCGTCGTTAGAAATAAAACAACGCGCGGACAGCACGCGGACAGACGTAGCGGTGTGGGGAGAACTCGGAGCTACGGTAAAGCAACGCGAAGCCAGACTCCAGCCCGCACAGGGCGTCGGGGCGAGTGCGGGGCCAGACGAGACACGGACTTGCCCGTAGGCTGCACAGACCGTCACGGGCCCCTGTCGCGGCTGCCTTGGCGCACGGAGGGGTTGGTGCAGACGGCACCCACGCACGGCCGCCTGCGTCTCTGCGGTGCCGACGGTTACGCGACACGCACCAAATCACCCATTTTAAGTGCCGAGTCAACCTACGGGAGGGCGTAGGGGCCGGTTCGGATAATCGCCACCGATGTTACCCATGGCCGGGAATCGAACTCGTGTCATCGCTCCACCCTTGCAGGCAAATTAGTCACTCTCACTTTCACTCATGACAACAACCGCCATTCGCCACTCAGTTGCGGTGACGTCACCACGGCGCTTGTGCCAGGCTATGTGCACGTTAAGGCCACGTGACGTGTCAAACGCTGGCACGAGGTCACTGGACAGACCCAGGTGTCATGCGTTGACTGACAAGACGACTGGATGATTCACCACTTGTGCCCCCTACTGTGCCGAGTTGGCACAGTTGGCACTTTACTCACCGTCACACACTCGCACTCACACGTATTACCATGCTCTCACGCAGTTTTACCATCCTGGGAGGAATTCGTGAGCTGCTTCTACATTTCCACCGCGACGTCCGAGGAATTTGTATTCACAGCCCGGCGCAGGTCTCCCTTGCAAACAACAATAACAACAAATTACTAATTTACCCAGGAGAGACACACCCAGTCCAAAGGGTCTTTTTGAGGAGGGCCATGCCACATTGCGATGTTTGGGTCAACGCCGATGACACCGTACGCCCTTACCGACGCGCAAGGGAACCGGGGAACCCGGAGGAAACCCATGCAGACAAGGGGGAGAAAATGCGGACTCTGTAAAGAATGGCGGCGAACGAGATCAGAGATCGAACCCAGGTCCGTCTTGGTGCGAGGCGCGAGCGTGTTTCCAACCGCACCACCAACGCCCTGCCGACCGTCCAAACGATGCAGCAGGCACGGGCCATTGTGTCCCACGGGAACGTCCGACTGATGGATGTGCGCCGGTGGGCTGCTACTCAGGCCCTCCCCCGCATCCACCACCCACCTCTCATCCACCCCCCCCTCCACTCCCCCCCCCACCACCACCACACAGCAGCAAGTCGCTCAGCGTCAATTACGCTGCAGCTGCTCTCGGCTGCTGCCGGGCACCAGAGAGGAATCGACAGGTTCGGGGGTTCAACTCTCACCGAGGAGGTAAAGGCCACGCGCCGCTCGAGACGCGAGGTCACGTGACCGCTAAGCGTTGTCGCCGTGGGCTTCTCAACATCATCATCGTCACGTGCACGATCTATCCGCTGCTGGATGAAGGTCTCCCCTCGCTGAGCAACGATATGACCTGCCCCTACGGGACATCTGTGAAACAGGGAATAATAGCTCATCGCATTCCTCCAGTATGCATATTCTGCTTTCGTCACACCATCTCGGCCGCGGATGGCAAAACCCTCTCGCCTCTTTTGGGCCGTCACTCCGTCGAACTCGGGTCAAGGGGCACGCGGCGCGCCCACCGCTGCACCGCCGCTCCACTCACGAGCCAGGCTTGGTCCACCCTGGTTCCACGCGAAGCGTCAACGTAGCACTGGGGGGTTAGCCGACGTAGTTTGTTTTTCAGCTACTTTTATTTTTTTACGGTGAATTTAAAAGTCTCGACCACCATCCATCATCCCTTCTAGCAGCCGTGCCCTGCTCGAGTCTTCATGCGCACGGTGGTCGTGTCTTCACGAGTCCTTCATGTGCACGGTGGTCGTGTCTTCAAGAGTCTGCACTTGGGCGGTGGTCGTGTCTTCACGAGTCTTCATGTGCACGGTGGTCGTGTCTTCAAGAGTCTGCACATGGGCGGTGGTCGTGTCTTCACGAGTCTTCATGTGCACGGTGGTCGTGTCTTCAAGAGTCTGCACATGGGCGGTGGTCGTGTCTTCATGAGTCTTCATGTGCACGGTGGTCGTGTCTCAAGAGTCCTGCACATGGGCGGTGGTCGTGTCTTCATGAGTCTTCATGTGCACGGTGGTCGTGTCTTCAAGAGTCTGCACATGGGCGTGGTCGGTCGTGTCTTCATGAGTCTTCATGTGCACGGTGGTCGTGTCTTCAAGAGTCTGCACATGGGCGGTGGTCGTGTCTTCATGAGTC